>NW_024749574.1:0-11500 GCF_018991925.1 Homarus americanus | reverse complement strand
ATGAATTTTGGTGGACAGCCAAAACGACTGAGGTTTCACCCGAGGGTTTTCCTGTTGACCGAGTCGAAGGCCTTGGTTAGGTCGATGAAAACCATGTACAGGTCACAACGCTATTCTCTGCAGTTTTCCTGTATCTGACCAGCAGCAAAGATCATGTCAGTGGTGCCACGTAATGGTCTAAAGCAGCGGTTCTTAACCGGGGGGCACGCCCCCCTAAGGGGGCCTGAGTAATTTCCAGGGGGGGGGGGCGAACCCAGAGCAAAAAATAAGGAATGGCCTTAACAAGTGTGTGTATGACCATATTTGGATTTTCGTAGGGGGGTGGAGGGGTTCTCGTTCCCCACAGATACTTCAAAATGTCGTAAATGATAACTACGTTAATCAAAATGTAAAATTCCACTAAAAGTGACTGAATTAAGGTAGTAATAATGTCGGTAAGTGTACGATAATTTGATGAAGAAACGATAATTTTGAGGCTCTAGTACGATAATTCACATTTGAAAAATTTTCAACACTGACTGAGACGATTTCCAGTGCCAGTCGCCCGCGACGTCCGTCCGTGACAACTTTCTACCTCTCACACTCATGCAATTCTTTCTTCAATTGAGCTATGATGTAGGGTAGACTTTTTATGAACGAAACAATAATGATAATTACTTATAACAATTGAAAAGAATGCTAATTGTTTCGTTTTAATAACGAGAATGAAATTTGCCAACTCAAAATCAAGCGTTGTCTACTTTGAGTGATGTTTATGGCCATGTGGTGGTGGTGGTGGTGGTGGTGTTTATTATCATGGTTTTAAAATTTTATATGAAGGAAGGAGGGGGGCGTGGAGATGAGGACCAACTGCTATAGGGGGCGTGACCCTAAAAAGGTTAAGAACCACTGGTCTAAAGCCACATTGAGATTCTGGGAGGAAGTTTTCCGCCTCAGGAAGAAGTCTGTTTTAGAGGACAGCGAGATCCCACGGTAGTTGCCACAGTCTGACTGGTTTCCCCTGTTCTTATAAATATTGACGATGGAGGCGTCTTTTAAGAGCTTGGGGGATTTCCTCCTTTTCCCATATATTCTCCAGGAGAGAGTGGAGACGCCTTGTAAGCAGAGGTCCTCCTGCTTTATACATCTCGGCTGAGATTCCATCAGGCCCAGAGGCTTTGTTAATTTTCATCCGTTTGATGGCAGTAGCTATCTTATCTAGGGATGGAGGATAGCTGAGGTGGGTCAGCTCTGGATGCTGAGGGACCTGCTGGGTAGTCAGAACATCCACATCAGTGTTTCGGTTGAGCAGTGAATGGTAGTGCTCCTTCCAGTGCTGGTTATCTTCAGCTTATTTTCGTCCTTTATGCCAGTACTGTTTAACAGAATAACGTCTGGGTCTAATTGATAGTGTGGATTAGACAGTTTGTTACGTCTATTAGGGGACCAGTGTAGGACATTATGTTGGACAATTTTCATCCTGAGAAGGACTGCCATTTCGGAGACTGTAGCTTGGGGCGTCGCTTGGAGTGTTTGCTTGGCTTCTGCCATTTTTAGGAGGCTGGAACTTCTTACCAGAACCTTCGAACATCTACTTGTCAGCGAATGACGGATCCTCGAACTTCCCGTCACCCGTGTACAGGGAGATGTTCAGGTCCTGGGCCTGCGTGTCGAAGTCATCTACTGACGCTGCAGCTCGAGGGTCTTGTTCCCGTGTGGAGTAAGTGGCCATCACCTAGTCTCGATCATTGGCTGTAGTTGCAGTCCAATGGTTTCTGTCGTCGCTGGGAGTATATGTCTTTGTGTCATGGAGATTTACGGTGTCGCTGGAGGACCTGTGATCTCAAGAGGACTGACTGGCCATTTCGGGGCTACGGTTATGTTGACTTTGGCCTAAGTCAGGGAAGTCATGGTCCATTTCTGGCATGGGTTGAGGTGGTCGTGAAGTCGTTGAGTGGATTACTGCCTTCATGATTTCTTTTGAGGGGACGTCATCGTTTATTTCGACAGGTAACACCTACTCCGCTCAGTAAGAAGAAATGTGGAAATGTTGAGACAAATCTTTATAAATGAATATACTCAATGGGATCAGAGCATTAATTCACTTTAACAATTAGTTAAACTTTAGTCAAAAGTTATGAGGAAATACAAATATCACTGCTCGGCAACTATATATTGACCCCCTGCACAAAGGTTTATATCCAGGACGGGTCCGAACCTGAGTGCCTGAATAGTTTACCTCAGGATTAAGGGTCGTTGATGGTTCACTTATGAAATAGTTTGCACGTAAACCCGTGAAAGTGTGTGTGTCTGACACTTGCTTTCGGGTTACACTGATACAAACAAAAGATTTTCCTTTGTCAAAAAAGTTCACACCGCTTCATGGGATAAAGTGGCGATTATCACTACAAGGTTTTACAGTCACTTTTTATTTATCAGTAAATGCATATCTTCATCATCGGGGTGACGGTCATTCTATGTGTCTAATTTCAACCTGCAACTGTGTAAATCGCTTTGTTCATCCCTTTATAACGTTTATATGACAGGAACAACAAATAATCATGTTCCTCGGAGGATCAGGAAGGGAATCATTTCTACATCTTTTGTAAACCTAAGAAGGTGTAAGTCATTTTATACTAAAAGTAAAATTTTGTTAATAACATTTTTGAGTGTTAACCGACCTAAATATTATTAACGATTCATATATCTGTCAGAAATGTACAAGCAGCGTTTAACTTGATGAAAACCCTAAACCGTTACTTACATTTCGATCAGGCAGCCAAATAACAGATATCCAAGGAAATTCCCAACTGATACCATTGCCTGTGTGGTGGAGTACAGCGCTCGCCGATTACACACCAGGTCCCACTGTTGATAAATGTTAGTTTAGTACACTGTTGATATATGTTAGTTTAGTATGGCCAACTGTTGATATATGTTAGTTTAGTATGGTCACTGTTGATATATGTTAGTTTAGTATGGTCACTGTTGATATATGTTAGTTTAGTATGGTCACTGTTGATAAATGTTAGTTTAGTATGGCCACTGTTGATATATGTTAGTTTACTATGGCCAATTGTTGATATATGTTAGTTTAGTATGGTCACTGTTGATATATGTTAGTTTAGTATGGCCACTGTTGATATATGTTAGTTTAGCATGGCCACTGTTGATATATGTTAGTTTACTATGGCCAATTGTTGATATATGTTAGTTTAGTATGGCCACTGTTGATATATGTTAGTTTAGTATGGCCACTGTTGATATATGTTAGTTTACTATGGCCAATTGTTGATACATGTTAGTTTAGTATGGCCACTGTTGATATATGTTAGTTTAGTATGGCCAACTGTTGATATATGTTAGTTTAGTATGGCCACTGTTGATTATATGTTAGTTTACTATATTAATTGTTGATATATATTAGTTTAGTATGGCCACTGCTGATATATGTTAGTTTAGTATGGCCACTGTTGATATATGTTAGTTTAGTATGCCACTGTTGATATATGTTAGTTTATCATGGCCAATTGTTGATATATGTTAGTTTACTATGGCCAATTGTTGATATATGTTAGTTTAGTATGGCCACTGTTGATATATGTTAGTTTAGTATGGCCACTGTTGATATATGTTAGTTTACTATGGCCAATTGTTGATATATGTTAGTTTAGTATGGCCACTGTTGATATATGTTAGTTTAGTATGGCCACTGTTGATATATGTTAGTTTACTATGGCCAATTGTTGATATATGTTAGTTTAGTATGGTCACTGTTGATATATGTTAGTTTAGTATGGCCACTGTTGATATATGTTAGTTTAGTATGGCCACTGTTGATATATGTTAGTTTACTATGGCCAATTGTTGATATATGTTAGTTTAGTATGGTCACTGTTGATATATGTTAGTTTAGTATGGCCAACTGTTGATATATGTTAGTTTAGTATGGCCACTGTTGATATATGTTAGTTTAGTATGGCCACTGTTGATATATGTTAGTTTAGTATGGTCACTGTTGATATATGTTAGTTTAGTATGGTCACTGTTGATATATGTTAGTTTAGTATGGTCACTGTTGATATATGTTAGTTTAGTATGGTCATTGTTGATATATGTTAGTTTAGTATGGTCACTGTTGATACATGTTAGTTTAGTATGGTCACTGTTGATATATGTTAGTTTAGTATGGTCACTGTTGATATATGTTAGTTTAGTATGGTCACTGTTGATATATGTTAGTTTAGTATGGCCACTGTTGATATATGTTAGTTTAGTATGGCATCTGTTGATACATGTTAGTTTAGTATGGTCACTGTTGTTACATGTTAGTTTAGTATGGCCTCTGTTGATACATGTTAGTTTAGTATGGTCACTGTTGATACATGTTAGTTTAGTATGGCCTCTGTTGATACATGTTAGTTTAGTATGGTCACTGTTGATATATGTTACTTTAGTATGGCCTCTGTTGATACATGTTAGTTTAGTATGGTCACTGTTGATATATGTTAGTTTAGTATGGCCTCTGTTGATATATGTTAGTTTCGTATGGTCACTGTTGATATATGTTAGTTTAGTATGGTCACTGTTGATATATGTTAGTTTAGTATGGCCACTGTTGATATATGTTAGTTTACTATGGCCAACTGTTGATATATGTTAGTTTAGTATGGCCACTGTTGATATATGTTAGTTTAGTATGGTCTCTGTTGATATATGTTAGTTTAGTATGGCCACTGTTGATATATGTTAGTTTAGTATGGTCACTGTTGATATATGTTAGTTTAGTATGGTCACTGTTGATATATGTTAGTTTAGTATGGTCAATGTTGATATATGTTAGTTTAGTATGGCCACTGTTGATATATGTTAGTTTAGAATGGCCACTGTTGATATATGTTAGTTTAGTATGGTCACTGTTGATATATGTTAGTTTAGTATGGTCACTGTTGATATATGTTAGTTTAGTATGGTCAATGTTGATATATGTTAGTTTAGTATGGCCACTGTTGATATATGTTAGTTTAGTATGGCCACTTTTGATATATGTTAGTTTAATATGGTCACTGTTGATATATGTTAGTTTAGTATGGTCACTGTTGATATATGTTAGTTTAGTATGGTCAATGTTGATATATGTTAGTTTAGTATGGCCATTGTTGATATATGTTAGTTTAGTATGGTCACTGTTGATATATGTTAGTTTAGTATGGTCACTGTTGATATATGTTAGTTTAGTATGGCCACTGTTGATATATGTTAGTTTAGTATACCACTGTTGATATATGTTAGTTTAGGTGGTCACTGTTGATATATGTTAGCTTAGTATGGTCACTGCTGATATATGTTAGCGTTTAGTATGGTCAATGCTGATATATGTTAGTTTTTATATGGCCAATTGCTGATATATGTTAGTTTAGTATACTACCGTTGATATATGTTAGTTTAGTATGGTCACTGTTGATATATGTTAGTTTAGGTATGGTCACTTGATATATGTTATTAGTATTTATCAATGTTGATATATGTTAGTTTAGTATACTAATAAGCGATATATGTTAGTTTAGGTATAATGTTGATATATGTTAGTTTAGTATGGTCACTGTTGATATATGTTAGTTTAGTATGGCCACTGTTGATATATGTTAGTTTAGTATGGCCACTGTTGATATATGTTAGTTTAGTATGGTCACTGTTGATATATGTTAGTTTAGTATGGTCAATGTTGATATATGTTAGTTTAGTATGGCCACTGTTGATATATGTTAGTTTAGTATGGTCACTGTTGATATATGTTAGTTTAGTATGGTCACTGTTGATATATGTTAGTTTAGTATAATACTGCTGATATATGTTAGTTTAGCATGGCCACTGCTGATATATATGTTTTAGTATGGCCACTGTTGATATATGTTAGTTTAGTGGCGGCCAACTGTTGATATATGTTAGTTTAGTATGGTCACTGTTGATATATGTTAGTTTAGTATGGCCAACTGTTGGTTATATGTTAGTTTAGTATGGTCACTATTATATGGTGCTAGTTTAGTATGGTCACTGCTGATATATGTTATTTAGTATGGTCACTGCTGATATATGTTAGTTTAGTATATCATTATTGATATATGTTAGTTTAGTATGGCCAACTGTTGATATATGTTAGTTTAGTATGGTCACTGTTGATATATGTTTGTTTAGTATGGCCAACTGTTAATATATGTTAGTTTAGTATGGCCACTGTTGGTATATGTTAGTTTAGTATGGTCACTGTTGATATATGTTAGTTTGGTATGGTCACTGTTGATATATGTTAGTTTAGTATGGCCAACTGTTGATATATGTTAGTTTAGTATGGCCAACTGTTGATATATGTTAGTTTAGTATGGTCACTGTTGATATATGTTAGTTTAGTATGGCCAACTGTTGATATATGTTGCTTAGTATGGCCAACTGTTGATATATGTTAGTTTAGTGGCGGAACAACTGTTGTTAAGCGTTAGTTTATAGTATGGCTTAAACCGTTGATATATGTTAGTTTAGTGCGGTCACTGTTGATATATGTTAGCTTAGTATGGCCAATTGCTGATATATGTTAGTTTAGTATGGCCACTGTTGATATATGTTAGTTTAGTATGGTCACTGTTGATATATGTTAGTTTAGTATGGTCACTGTTGATATATGTTAGTTTAGTATGGTCACTGTTGATATATGTTAGATTAGTATGGTCATTGTTGATATATGTTAGTTTAGTATGGTCACTGTTGATATATGTTAGTTTAGTATGGCCAACTGTTGATATATGTTAGTTTAGTATGGCCACTGTTGATATATGTTAGTTTAGTATGGTCACTGTTGATATATGTTAGTTTAGTACGGTCACTGTTGATATATGTTAGTTTAGTATGGTCACTGTTGATACATGTTAGTTTAGTATGGCCAACTGTTGATATATGTTAGTTTAGTATGGCCACTGTTGATATATGTTAGTTTAGTATGGTCACTGTTGATACATGTTAGTTTAGTATGGCCAACTGTTGATATATGTTAGTTTAGTATGGTCACTGTTGACATATGTTAGTTTAGTATGGCCACTGTTGATATATGTTAGTTTAGTATGGCCACTGTTGATATATGTTAGTTTAGTATGGTCACTGTTGATATATGTTAGTTTAGTATGGCCTCTGTTGATATATGTTAGTTTAGTATGGCCAACTGTTGATATATGTTAGTTTAGTATGGCCAACTGTTGATATATGTTAGTTTAGTATGGTCACTGTTGATATATGTTAGTTTAGTATGGTCACTGTTGATATATGTTAGTTTAGTATGGTCACTGTTGATATATGTTAGTTTAGTATGGCCAACTGTTGATGTATGTTAGTTTAGTATGGTCACTGTTGATATATGTTAGTTTAGTATGGCCACTGTTGATATATGTTAGTTTAGTATGGTCACTGTTGATATATGTTAGTTTAGTATGGCCACTGTTGATATATGTTAGTTTAGTATGGGTGGCGGCCAATTGCTGATATATATGTTGTTTAGTATGGTCACTGTTGATATATGTTAGTTTAGTATGGCCACTGTTGATATATGCTAGTTTAGTATGGCCAACTGTTGATATATGTTAGTTTACCAGGCCAACTGTTGATATATGTTAGTTTAGTATGGTCACTGTTGATATATGTTAGTTTATATGTATTTAACTGTTGATATATGTTATTAGTATGGCCAACTGTTGATATATGTTAGTTTAGTGTATGGTCACTAAGTTGATATATGTTAGTTTAGTATGTGGTCACTGTTGATATATGTTAGTTTAGTATGGTCACTGTTGATATATGTTAGTTTAGTATGGCCAACTGTTGATATATGTTAGTTTAGTATGGCCACTGTTGGTATATGTTAGTTTAGTATGGTCACTGTTGATATATGTTAGTTTAGTATGGTCACTGTTGATATATGTTAGTTTAGTATGGCCAACTGTTGATATATGTTAGTTTAGTATGGCCAACTGTTGATATATGTTAGTTTAGTATGGTCACTGTTGATATATGTTAGTTTAGTATGGCCAACTATTGATATATGTTAGTTTAGTATGGTCACTGTTGATATATGTTAGTTTAGTATGGCCACTGTTGATATATGTTAGTTTAGTATGGCCAACTGTTGATATATGTTAGTTTAGTATGGTCACTGTTGATATGTGTTAGTTTAGTATGGCCAACTGTTGATATATGTTAGTTTAGTATGGCCAACTGTTGATATATGTTAGTTTAGTATGGTCACTGTTGATATATGTTAGTTTAGTATGGCCAATTGTTGATATATGTTAGTTTAGTATGGCCTCTGTTGATATATGTTAGTTTAGTACGGTCACTGTTGATATATGTTAGTTTAGTATGGCCAACTGTTGATATATGTTAGTTTAGTATGGCCTCTGTTGATATATGTTAGTTTAGTATGGTCACTGTTGATATATGTTAGTTT
Organism: Homarus americanus; assembly: GCF_018991925.1. NCBI lineage: Eukaryota > Metazoa > Arthropoda > Malacostraca > Decapoda > Nephropidae > Homarus > Homarus americanus. The sequence goes on along the minus strand of NW_024749574.1, from coordinate 3,033 downwards.
AGTATGGCCACTGTTGATATATGTTAGTTTAGTATGGTCACTGTTGATATATGTTAGTTTAGTATGGCCAATCAAGATATATATAGTTTAGTATGGTCACTTGTTGATATATGTTAGTTTAGTATGGCCAATCGTTAATATATGTTAGTTTAGTATGGCCACTGCTGGTATATGTTAGTTTAGTATGGTCATTGCTTGATATATGTTAGTTTGTATGGTCAATAAGTTGATATATGTTAGTTTAGTATGGCCAACTGTTGATATATGTTAGTTTAGTATGTACAACTGTTGATATATGTTAGTTTAGTATGGTCACTGTTGATATATGTTAGTTGGGGTATGGGTCACTGTTGATATATGTTAGTTTAGTATGGTCAACTGTTGATTTATGTTATTTTAGTATGGTCACTGTTGATATATGTTAGTTTAGTATGGTCACTGTTGATATATGTTAGTTTAGTATGGTCACTGTTGATATATGTTAGTTTAGTATGGTCACTGTTGATATATGTTAGTTTAGTATGGTCACTGTTGATATATGTTAGTTTAGTATGGTCACTGTTGATATATGTTAGTTTACTATGGCCAACTGTTGATATATGTTAGTTTAGTATGGCCACTGTTGATATATGTTAGTTTAGTATGGTCACTGTTGATATATGTTAGTTTAGTATGGCCACTGTTGATATATGTTAGTTTAGTATGGCTTCTGTTGATATATGTTAGTTTAGTATGGCCACTGTTGATATATGTTAGTTTAGTATGGCCACTGTTGATATATGTTAGTTTAGTATGGCCACTGTTGATATATGTTAGTTTAGTATGGTCACTGTTGATATATGTTAGTTTAGTATGGCCACTGTTGATATATGTTAGCTTTTAGTATGGTCACTGTTGATATAAGTGTTAGTTTAGTATGTATTGCTGATATATGTTAGTTTAGTATGTACAACTGTTGGATATATATGTTATTTAGTATGGCCAGTCATGGATATATGTTAGTTTATATGGTCACTGTTGATATATATGTTAGTTTAGTATGGTCACTGTTGATATATGTTAGTTTACTATGGCCAACTGTTGATATATGTTAGTTTAGTATGGCCAACTGTTGATATATGTTAGTTTAGTATGGCCAACTGTTGATATATGTTAGTTTAGTATGGCCAATTGTTGATATATGTTAGTTTAGTATGGTCACTGTTGATATATGTTAGTTTAGTATGGTCACTGTTGATATATGTTAGTTTAGTACGGTCATTGTTGATATATGTTAGTTTAGTATGGTCACTGTTCATATATGTTAGTTTAGTATGGCCAACTGTTGATATATGTTAGTTTAGTATGGTCACTGTTGATACATGTTAGTTTAGTATGGCCACTGTTGATATATGTTAGTTTAGTATGGTCACTGTTGATATATGTTAGTTTAGTATGGTCACTATTGATATATGTTAGTTTAGTATGGTCACTGTTGATATATGTTAGTTTAGTATGGCCAACTGTTGATATATGTTAGTTTAGTATGGCCACTGTTGATATATGTTAGTTTAGTATGGCCAACTGTTGATATATGTTAGTTTAGTATGGTCACTGTTGATATATGTTAGTTTAGTATGGCCACTGTTGATATATGTTAGTTTAGTATGGCATCTGTTGATACATGTTAGTTTAGTATGGTCACTGTTGTTACATGTTAGTTTAGTATGGCCTCTGTTGATACATGTTAGTTTAGTATGGTCACTGTTGATACATGTTAGTTTAGTATGGCCTCTGTTGATACATGTTAGTTTAGTATGGTCACTGTTGATATATGTTACTTTAGTATGGCCTCTGTTGATACATGTTAGTTTAGTATGGTCACTGTTGATATATGTTAGTTTAGTATGGCCTCTGTTGATATATGTTAGTTTCGTATGGTCACTGTTGATATATGTTAGTTTAGTATGGTCACTGTTGATATATGTTAGTTTAGTATGGCCACTGTTGATATATGTTAGTTTACTATGGCCAACTGTTGATATATGTTAGTTTAGTATGGCCACTGTTGATATATGTTAGTTTAGTATGGTCTCTGTTGATATATGTTAGTTTAGTATGGCCACTGTTGATATATGTTAGTTTAGTATGGCCAACTGTTGATATATGTTAGTTTAGTAGCAATGACTGTTGATATATGTTAGTTTAGTATGGCCACTGTTAATATATGTTAGTTTAGTATGGTCACTGTTGATATATGTTAGTTTAGTATGGCCACTGTTGATATATGTTAGTTTAGTATGGTCACTGTTGATATATGTTAGTTTAGTATGATCACTGTTGATATGTTAGTTTAGTATATGGTCACTGTTGATATATGTTAGTTTAATTATGGCCACTGTTGATATGTGTTTTGTTTACTATGGCCAACTGTTGATATATTGGTTTAGTATGATGCACTGTTGATATATGTTATTGGTTTAGTATATGGCCAACTGTTGATATATGTTAGTTTAGTATGGTCACTGTTGATATATGTTAGTTTAGTATGGTCACTGTTGATATATGTTAGTTTAGTATGGCCACTGTTGATATATGTTAGTTTAGTATGGCCACTGTTGATATATGTTAGTTTAGTATGGTCACTGTTGATATATGTTAGTTTAGTATGGTCAATGTTGATATATGTTAGTTTAGTATGGCCACTGTTGATATATGTTAGTTTAGTATGGTCACTGTTGATATATGTTAGTTTAGTATGGCCACTGTTGATATATGTTAGTTTAGTATGGCATCTGTTGATACATGTTAGTTTAGTATGGTCACTGTTGATACATGTTAGTTTAGTATGGCCTCTGTTGATACATGTTAGTTTAGTATGGTCACTGTTGATACATGTTAGTTTAGTATGGCCTCTGTTGATACATGTTAGTTTAGTATGGTCACTGTTGATATATGTTACTTTAGTATGGCCTCTGTTGATACATGTTAGTTTAGTATGGTCACTGTTGATATATGTTAGTTTAGTATGGCCTCTGTTGATATATGTTAGTT
>NW_024749573.1:0-3671 GCF_018991925.1 Homarus americanus | reverse complement strand
TTGAGTTAGGTTCGTAAATGAGTCATATCCAGCAATACTGAACTCACATTCCTCTGGGTCGATTCTCCTGTTCTTGTACAACAGTTCTACAACTCCTTTTGGGCTGCTTGACGGCATTCGTTTCCCGAAGAAGCACGTCGGCGTTTTTTATTTTCTACCTTCGTCCAGTTGTCGTCCTCAGTGGCGGTAGCAGTGGTGGTGGAGTTGTTGGAGGTGGTGGCAGTGTTCCTGCTCTTCAGGGCTTCATTGAAGGCGCGTAACTGGTCCGCTTTCTCTGTGCGGAGCCTGTGGTAGTTCGGGTCGTCAGGTCGGCGGTTCAGACGGGGGTCGCGGTTAGGAGGGCGTACGCTCTCCATAACCGTTTTTTTTAAATCCTATCTATTCCGGTTGAGTAAGTAGCAGAGGAATTTCAGCACTCCCCACTGGCTGGTGGTCATAGAGTGGTTCCTGAGCTTCTCTCCCGGAGCCCCGTTGGGGAAGCCTACTTCCTAGTGTATGTGACTGCTCACTTATAGACGTGAGCTAAGTGTGCCTATTGGGGAAGGATAAGGATTGCTACCCTCTTTCCAGGTGGAACCGCACGATCACGGTTTTCCTGGAAAGACTCAGCTGGGATGGGTTTTGCTCCAACCCCCTTTCGTGTTCACAATCTCCTGGGAGGGAGGTGAACAGTTACAGGGGGGACCGCAGGACGAATACACTTTTTGAGGGTGCAGGTCCCTAGGCCAGAGCGAAAAAGGAAAAATAGCAGTAGAAGGAAAAGAGCTCAAACCTCGTCGGGAATATCGCGCTATAACTGCTCTCCAGCTGGAGTGTGGGTCACTCACACTACCAGTGGGGAGGGCAAGCTAATGCTCGATAAACCGAAAACGCTCGTGAGTTGTTGTCGACGATGTCAGTGGCGGATGGTCCGGCCCGGGAAGATGGCCAAACAATGGCATAAGAGAGAGGGCGGTCTTCACAGTTTCGGGTCCAGGATTTGAGGTGAGCGTAGCGAGAGGACCAATCACAGCGGCTCAAGCGTAAGGTGTGAAACGCTCTGATCCTGAACGAGAGGTTGAAGGTAGAGACTAGGTCGGCGATCGTACCCCTGCGTCCTCTGCATAGACCTAGTCTCTCGGCGTAGCTGGCTGTACGCTGATTGGCTGGTAGGCGCGCGGCCGGAGCTCAGTTGGGAGATGTAGGGGAGAGGAGCCTGTAGTGGAATTCTCCCCTACAAACGCTGTTTGTCGCTGCCTAGCCGACCCCACCAATTCCTCAGTGTATGCCTCGTGGTCTAGGTCAACCAGCGCCGCCATACACCACGGAGCGGGGGTCAACTGCTAAGCCACGCCTACCCCCGCTATTTAAGACCTGACCTCGTGGTGATCTGTCTCTCTCTCTACCTACACCAACCAGCCAGCAACACCTCCGCCTGCCTGGCGGCCCTCGCTCCTCCGCCTGCCTGGCGGTACTCTCTCCCGCTGGCGAGCATGGCGACCCACAAGCTGTCCTTCTCTGAGCGTCCTCACCAACCAGCTCTCTCTACATCACGCTTGTAACCATGCTGCCTTCCCAGCACCAAGCTGCATTGTACATCCAATACAACATGTATATAGAGAGCACATCGTGAGTTTCCTTTCTCCATTCCATCCTGAGTGTGAACCAAACATCTCATACCCCACAATTGGTGACTCCCGGAGATTTGCACTCACACAGGATGGAGGAGAAACTGATCACGCTCCCAGTCTTCAAGCAACATGGAAGACTGGCTTATCCACCCAGAAGCAGCTCGCATCGACTCTACAACTACTGTCTCTACACCGCAGGTCAGACACCCTAGAGCAGCTCTGCTACTCTAAGCAGACAGTCGCTCCTCTTCCGACCCCAGCTCACCCGTCCTGCCTCAGACGCCGACCCCGGCCCAGCAGTAACCCCTGCCGCCCCTGATGCGGCCTCTGTTCCTGAGTGCGGACCCACACACCCCTCTTTTCTCCCCCAGGTACTCCCTGCTAATGTCCTGCACCCTGCTGCTGTCGTGGACCCAGCTGCTGTCACGAGCCCTCATCCGGTTCTGCTGACTCAGCCCCTGCTCCTGACCCAGGCCCACACACCCCAGCAGGCGCATCTGACGACTCTGTACCTGCCGTGAGGGAAGCACAAAATTCATCGCCTCCACACACCCTTATTCTCCCTCTCTCCTCCCACAGATATTGTGTATCTAGACAGTTGTCCCCAGCGACCGGCTCATCCACGCCATCGCCGTTGTCTCACATGAGGCACGCACCGCCCGTTCTGCCTCACATGTGCTAAGCAACTCTGCAGACAACAAGTCTCCTACACCGCCTGGAGGGAAGGGGGAGTATTGTAGTGGAATTCTCCCCTACAAACGCTGTTTGTCGCTGCCTAGCCGACCCCACCAATTCCCCAGTGTATGCCTCGTGGTCTAGGTCAACCAGCGCCGCCATACACCACGGAGCGGGGGTCAACTGCTAAGCCACACCTACCCCCGCTATTTAAGACCTGACCTCGTGGTGATCTGTCTCTCTCTCTACCTACACCAACCAGCCAGCAACACCTCCGCCTGCCTGGCGGCCCTCGCTCCTCCGCCTGCCTGGCGGTACTCTCTCCCGCTGGCGAGCATGGCGACCCACAAGCTGTCCTTCTCTGAGCGTCCTCACCAACCAGCTCTCTCTACATCACGCTTGTAACCATGCTGCCTTCCCAGCACCAAGCTGCATTGTACATCCAATACAACATGTATATAGAGAGCTCATTGTGAGTTTCCTTTCTCCATCCCATCCTGAGTGTGAACCAAACAATCTCATACCCCACAAGCCACTACAATATATATATATATATATATATATATATATATATATATATATATATATATATATATATATATATATATATATATATATATATATATATATATATATATATATATATATATATATATATACACACACACACAGTGGAGTCTGCATTTACGTGGTCAATTGAACCAGTGGAGGGCCACGTAAAACGAGAAACGCGTAAATGAAATAAGAGAACATATGGAATTAATTGAAATACAGTCATGCGCCGGTTAACGTCCGACCGAACAACGTCCAATCGCATATACGTCCGTGCCCCCCCTCTACCACCCCCAAAAAAACTTCAGTGACGCCGGCTGGACCACCACTCCACGACCCCCTGACGAGACACGATGATCCTCCCCATACTGGTCAGATAATTATGTGTTAAAGGAATATACTTCCTTATTTAGGCTTTTTTAAGCATTTGCCTACAGGTGAAATGTTAACCTACATCTATTGAGGGTAAAATCTTTCACCTACAAATGACAATAACATATTTGCTGTAATTAGACATATCTAGTTGCCTCAACAATTGCAACCCCAGTTGCAATTGTTGAGGCAATTTCAAATTCTGTGTCATTACTAAGAATAACAAAGTCTCTGGTGCACTCTAACATTAAGAGAGAAAACGGAGGACTCAGGCATCCTGATGTGAGAGAAAACGGACTCGTATGATGGGGGACCAAATAAAAAAAGCATAGCTACATGTTTTGTGGACTACAGTATTAAGCGTACCCTTTTCATCACTTTGTAATAAACCTAGCCATGCCTGTGTGTGTTTATGATATTTACCATAACATTATATATATATTTAGTGGGTCTAAATGGTCG
>NW_024749572.1:0-19459 GCF_018991925.1 Homarus americanus | reverse complement strand
TAACAAAGTCCCCTGAACGATTATAACAAAGGCCCCTCATCAAGTATAACAAAGCCCCCTGATCGAGTATAACAAAGCCCCCTCATCGAGTCTAACAAATTCCCCTGATCAAGTATAACAAATTCCCGTGAACGAGTAGATCAAAGTCCCCTCATCGAGTATAACAAAGGCCCCTCATCGAGAATAACAAAGGCCTTTGATCGAGTTTAACAAACGGCCCTGTTCGAGTATAACAAAGTCTCTGATCGAGTATAACAAAGTCCCCTGAACGATTATAAGAAAGGCCCCTGATCGAGTATAACAAAGTTTCCTGATCGAGTAAAACAAAGCCCCCTGATCGAGTATAACAAAGTCCCCTGATCGAGTAAAACAAAGTCCCCTGATCGAGTATAACAAAGTCCCCTGGTCGAGTATAACAAAGTCCCCTGATCGAGTATAACGAAGTCCACTGATCCAGTAAAACAAAGTTCCCTAATCGAGTATAACAAAGTCCCCTCATCGAGTATAACAAAGTTCCCTGAACGAGTAGATCAAAGTCCCCTCATCGAGTATAACAAAGGCCCCTCATCGAGAATAACAAAGGCCTTTGATCGAGTTTAACAAACGTCCCTGTTCGAGTATAACAAAGTCTCTGATCGAGTATAATAAAGTCCCCTGAACGATTATAACAAAGGCCCCTGATCGAGTATAACAAAGTTTCCTGATCGAGTAAAACAAAGCCCCCTGATCGAGTATAACAAAGTCCCCTGATCGAGTATAACAAAGTCCCCTGATCGAGTATAACAAAGCCCCCTGATCGAGTATAACAAAGTCCTCCTTATCGAGAATAACAAAGTCCTCTGATCGAGAATAACAAAGACCCACTGATCAAGTATAACAAAGGCCCCTGATCGAGTATAACAAAGTCCCCGATCGAGTATAACAAAAGGGCCCTGATCGAGTATAACAGCGCCCTGATCGAAAGTAAAACAACAAAGTCCCTGATCGAGTATAACAAAGTCCCTCACCGAGTATAACAAAGTTCCCTGATCGAGTATAACAAAGCCCTCATCGAGTAAGTAACAATGTCCCCTGGATCGAGTAGAATAACAAAGTCCCCTGATCGGGTATAAATAAAGGCCCCAGATCGAGTATAACAAAGGACCATCATCGAAAATACAAAGTCCCATGATCGAGTATAACAAAACCTCATCGAATATAACAAAGTCCCCTGATCGAGTATAACAAATTCCCCTGATCGAGTAGAACAAAGTCCCTCATCGAGTATAACAAAGGCCCCTCATCGAGTATAACAAAGTCCCATGATCGTGAATAAGAAAGTCCCCTCATCGAATATAACAAAGTCACCTGATCGATTATAACAAAGGCCCCTGATCGAGTTTAACAAAGGACCCTGATCTAGTATAACAAATTCCCTTGGTCGAGTATAACAAAGGCCCCTGATAAAATATAACAAAGGCGCCTGAACGAGTGTAACAAAGGCCCCTGATCGAGTATAACAAAGTTCCCTGATCGAGTATAACAAAGCCCCCTGATCGAGTATAACAAAGTCCCCCTTATCGAGAATAACAAAGTCCTCTGATCGAGAATAACAAAGACCCCTGATCATGTATAGCAAAGGCCCCTGATCGAGTATAACAAAGTGTCCTGGTCGAGTATAACAAAGTCCCTGATCGAGTATAACAAAGGCCCTGATCGAGTATATAACAAAGGCCCTGATCGAGTGAAACAAAGTCCCCTGATCGAGTATATAACAAAAGTTCCTCACCGAGTATAACAAAGTTCCCTGATCATATAACAAAGCTCTCATCGAAAGTATAACAATGTCCCCGATCGAGTATAACAAAGTCCCCTGATCGGGTATAACAAAGGCCCCAGATCAAGTATAACAAAGGACTCTCATCGAGTATTTACAAAGTCCCATGATCGAGTATAACAAAGTCCCATCATCGAATATAACAAAGGTCCCTGATCGAGTATAACAAATTCCCCTGATCGAGTAGAACAAAGTCCCTCATCGAGTATAACAAAGGCCCCTCATCGAGTATAACAAAGTCCCATGATCGAGAATAACAAAGTCCCCTCATCGAATATAACAAAGTCACCTGATCGAGTATAACAAAGTCCCCTGATCGAGTATAATAAAGTCCCCTGATCGAGTATAACAAAGTCCCCTTAACGATTATAACAAAGGCCCCTGATCGAGTATAAAAAAGTTTCCTGATCGAATAAGACAAAGCCCCCTGATCGAGAATAACAAAGTCCCCTGATCGAGTATAACAAAGTCGCCTGATCGAGTATAACAAAGCCCCCTCATCGAGTATAACAAAGTCCCGTGATCGAGTATAACAAAATCCCCTTACCGAGTATAACAAAGTTCCCTGATCGAGTATAACAAAGCCCCCTCATAAAGTATAACAAAGTCCCCTAATCGAGTATAACAAAGTCCCCTCATCGAATATAACAAAGTCCCCTGATCGAGTATAACAAATTCCCTGATCGAGTAGAACTTAGTCCCCTGATCGAGTATAACAAAGTCCCCTGATCGAGTATAACAAAGGCCCTTGATCGAGTTTAACAAAGGCCCCTAATCGAGTATAACAAAGTCCCTTGGTCGAGTATAACAAAGGCCCCTTATCGAGGTTAACAAAGGCCCCTCATCGAGTATAACAAAATCGCAAGCTCGAGTATAACAAAGAACCCTGATCGAGTATAACAAAGTTCCCTGATCGAGTAAAACAAAGTCCCCTTATCGAGTATAACAAAGCCCCCTGATCGAGTATAACAAAGTCCCTCATCGAGTATAACAAAGGCCCCTCATCGAGTATAACAAAGTCCCATGATCGAGAATAACAAAGTCCCCTCATCGAATATAACAAAGTCACCTGATCGAGTATAACAAAGGCCCCTCATCGAATTTAACAAAGGACCCTGATCTAGTATAACAAAGTCCCTTGGTCGAGTATAACAAAGGCCCCTGATAAAATATTACAAAGGCGCCTAAACGAGTGTAACAAAGGCCCCTGATCGAGTATAACAAAGTTCCCTGATCGAGTATAACAAAGCCCCCTGATCGAGTATAACAAAGTCCCCCTTATCGAGAATAACAAAGTCCTCTGATCGAGAATAATAAAGACCGATCATGTATAGCAAAGGCCCCTTGATCGAAAGTATAACAAAGTCCCCTGGTCGAGTATAACAAAGTCCCCTGATCGAGTATAACAAAAGGCCCTGATCGAGTATAACAAAAGTCTTGATCGAGTAAAACAAAGTCCTTGATCGAGTATAACAAAGGCCCTTGATCGAGCTTTCTAACAAAGGCCCTTGATCGAGAGTATAACAAAGTCCCTTGGTCGAGGCAACAGCGCCCCTATCGAGGTTAACAGCGCCCTGATCGAGTATAACAAAGTCCACTGATCGAGTATAACAAAGAACCCTGATCAAGCATAACAAAGCCCCCTGATCGAGTATAACAAAGCCCCCTGATCGAGTATAACAAAGTCCCCTTATTGAGTATAACAAAGGCCCCTTATCGAGTATAACAAAGTCCCCTGATCGATTGTAACAAAGCCTCCTCATCGAGTATAACAAAGTCCCCTGATCGAGTATAACAAAGTCCCCAGATCGAGTATAACAAAGGCCCTCATCGAGTATAACAAAGGACTTGATCTAGTATGCAACAAAAGTCCTCGGTCGAGTATAACAAAAGGCCCTGGATAAAATATTACAAAGGCGCTCAAACGAGGTAAATAAAGGCCCCTGATCGAGTATAACAAAGTTCCCTTGATTGAGTATAACAAAAGCCCTGATCGAGTATAACAAAGTCCCCCTTATCGAGAATAACAAAGTCCTCTGATCGGTAATAACAAAGACCCCCTTGACTTGTATAGCAAAGGCCCCTGATCGAGTATAACAAAGTCCCCTGGTCGAGTATAAATAAACCCTGATCGTGTATAACAAAGGCCCTGATCGAGTATAACAAAGGCCCTGATCGAGTAAAACAAAGTCCCCTGATCGAGTATAACAAAGTCCCCTCACCGAGTATAACAAAGTTCCCTGATCGAGTATAACAAAGCCCCCTGATCGAGTATAACAATGTCCCCTGATCGAATATAACAAAGACCCCTGATCGGGTATAACAAAGGCCCCAGATCGAGTATAAGAAAGGACTCTCATCGAGTATTTACAAAGTCCCATGATCGAGTATAACAAAGTCCCCTCATCGAATATAACAAAGTCCCCTGATCGAGTATAACAAATTCCCCTGATCGAGTAGAACAAAGTCCCTCATCGAGTATAACAAAGGCCCCTCATCGAGTATAACAAAGTCCCATGATCGAGAATAACAAAGTCCCCTCATCGAATATAACAAAGTCACCTGATGGAGTATAACAAAGTCCCCTGAATGAGTATAACAAAGTTCCCTGATCGAGTATAACAAAGTCCCCTTAACGATTATAACAAAGGCCCCTGATCGAGTATAAAAAAGTTTCCTGATCGAATAAGACAAAGCCCCCTGATCGAGAATAACAAAGTCCCCTGATCGAGTATAACAAAGTCGCCTGATCGAGTATAACAAAGCCCCCTCATCGAGTATAAAAAATTCCCGTGATCAAGTATAACAAAATCCCCTTACCGAGTATAACAAAGTTCCCTGATCGAGTATAACAAAGCCCCCTCATAAAGTATAACAAAGTTCCCTAATCGAGTATAACAAAGTCCCCTCATCGAATATAACAAAGTCCCCTGATCGAGTATAACAAATTCCCTGATCGAGTAGAACTTAGTCCCCTGATCGAGTATAACAAAGTCCCCTGATCGAGTATAACAAAGGCCCTTGATCGAGTTTAACAAAGGCCCCTGATCGAGTATAACAAAGTCCCTTGGTCGACTATAACAAAGGCCCCTCATCGAGGTTAACAAAGGCCCCTCATCGAGTATAACAAAATCGCAAGCTCGAGTATAACAAAGAACCCTGATCGAGTATAACAAAGTTCCCTGATCGAGTAAAACAAAGTCCCCTTATCGAGTATAGCAAAGCCCCCTGATCGAGTATAACAAAGTCCCATGATCGAGTATAACAAAGTCCCCTCATCGAATATAACAAAGTCCCCTGATCGAGTATAACAAATTCCCTGATCGAGTAGAACTTAGTCCCCTCATCGTGTATAAGAAAGGCCCCTCATCGAGTATAAAAAAGTCCCATGATCGAGTATAACAAAGTCCCCTCATCGAATATAACAAAATCCCCTGATCGAGTATAACAAAGTCCCCTGATCGAGTATAACAAAGGCCCCTGATCGAGTATAACAAAGGCTTCTTATCGAGTATAACAAAATCGCAAGCTCGAGTATAACAAAGAACCCTGATCGAGTATAACAAAGTTCCCTGATCGAGTAAAACAAAGTCCCCTTATCGAGTATAACAAAGCCCCCTGATCGAGTATAACAAAGTCCCCCGATCGAGTTTAAAAAGTCCCCTAATCCAGAATAACAAAGTCCCCTGAACGAGTATAACAAAGGCCCCTGATCGAGTAAAACAAAGGACCCTAAAAGCGAATAACAATGTCCCCTGATCGAGTATAACAAATTTCCCTGATCGAGTATAACAAAGCCCCCTGATCGAGTATAACAAAGTCCCCTGATCGAGTATAACAAAGTCCCTGATCGAGTAGAACTTACTCCCCTCATCGAGTATAAGAAAGGCCCCTCATCGAGTATAAAAAAGTCCCATGATCGAGTATAACAAAGTCCCCTCATCGAATATAATAAAATCCCCTGATCGAGTATAACAAAGTCCCCTGATGGAGTATAACAAAGGCCCCTGATTGAGTATAACAAAGGCTTCTTATCGAGTATAACAAAATCGCAAGCTCGAGTATAACAAAGAACCCTGATCGAGTATAACAAACTTCCCTCATAGAGTAAAACAAAGTCCCCTCATCGAGTATAACCAAGCCCCCTCATCGAGTATAACAAAGTCCCCCAATCGAGTTTAAAAAGTCCCCTAATCCAGAATAACAAAGTCCCCTAAACCAGTATAACAAAGGCCCCTGATCGAGTATAACAAAGGACCCTAAAAGCGAATAACAATGTCCCCTGATGGAGTATAACAAAGCCCCCTGATCGAGTATAACAAAGTCCCCTGATCGAGTATAACAAAGTCCCCTGATCGAGTATAACAAAGGCCCTTGCTCGAGTTTAACAAAGGCCCCTGATCGAGTATAACAAAGGCCCCTCATCGAGGTTAACAAAGGCCCCTCATCGAGTATAACAAAGTCCCCTGGTCGAGTATAACAAACTCCCTTGGTCGAGTATAACAAAGTCCCCTGATCGAGTATAAGAAAGTCCCCTGATCGAGTATAACAAAGTCCCCTGAACGATTATAACAAAGGCCCCTCATCAAGTATAACAAAGCCCCCTGATCGAGTATAACAAATCCCCCTCATCGAGTATAACAAATTCCCCTGATCAAGTATAACAAAGTCCCCTGAACGAGTAGATCAAAGTCCCCTCATCGAGTATAACAAAGGCCCCTCATCGAGAATAACAAAGGCCTTTGATCGAGTTTAACAAACGCCCCTGTTCGAGTATAACAAAGTCTCTGATCGAGTATAACAAAGACCCCTGAACGATCAGAAGAAAGGGCCCTGATCGAGTATAACAAAGTTTCCTGATCGAGTAAAACAAAGCCCCCTGATCGAGTATAACAAAGTCCCCTGATCGAGTATAACAAAGTCCCCTGATCGAGTATAACAAAGGCCCCTGATCGAGTTTAACAAAGGACCCTGATCGAGTATAACAAAGTCCCCTGTGTCAAGTATAACAAAGGCCCCTGATAAAATATAACAAAGCCGCCTAGACGAGTGTAACAAAGGCCCCTGATCGAGTATAACAAAGTTCCCTGATCGAGTATAACAAAGCCCCCTGATCGAGTATAACAAAGTCCCCCTTATCGAGAATAACAAAGTCCTCTGATCGAGAATAACAAAGACCCCTGATCAAGTATAACAAAGGCCCCTGATCGAGTATAACAAAGTCCCCGGTCGAGTATAACAAAGTCCCCTGATCGAGTAACAAAGGCCCCTGATCGAGTATAACAAAGTCCCCTGATTGTGTATAAAAATGTCCCCTGATCGAGTATAACAAAGGCCCCTGATCGAGTATAACAAAATCCCCTGATCGAGTATATACAAAGTCCCCTCATCGAGTATAGCAATGTCCCCTGATCGAGTATATTAAAGTCCCTCATCGAGTATAACAAATTCCCCTGATCTGCTCTGATCAACTATAACAAAGTCCCCTGATCGAGTATAACAAAGTCCCCTGATCGAGTAAAACAAAGTCCCCGATCGAGTATAACAAATTCCCTTGATCGAGTATAACAAAGTCCTCATCGAAAGTATAACAAAGGCCCCTCATCCAGTATAACAAAGTCCTGACTGAGAATAAACAGCGTCCCTCATCGAATATATAACAGTCCTCGAACGATTATAACAAAGGCCCCTGATCGAGTATAAAAAAGTTTCCTGATCGAATAAGACAAAGCCACCTGATCGAGTATAACAAAGTCCCATGATCGAGTATAACAAAGTCCCCTCATCGAATATAACAAAGTCCCCTGATCGAGTATAACAAATTCCCTGATCGAGTAGAACTTACTCCCCTCATCGAGTATAAGTAAGGCCCCTCATCGAGTATAAAAAAGTCCCATGATCGAGTATAACAAAGTCCCCTCATCGAATATAATAAAATCCCCTGATCGAGTATAACAAAGTCCCCTGATGGAGTATAACAAAGGCCCCTGATTGAGTATAACAAAGGCTTCTTATCGAGTATAACAAAATCGCAAGCTCGAGTATAACAAAGAACCCTGATCGAGTATAACAAACTTCCCTCATAGAGTAAAACAAAGTCCCCTCATCGAGTATAACCAAGCCCCCTGATCGAGTATAACAAAGTCCCCCAATCGAGTTTAAAAAGTCCCCTAATCCAGAATAACAAAGTCCCCTAAACCAGTATAACAAAGGCCCCTGATCGAGTATAACAAAGGACCCTAAAAGCGAGTAACAATGTCCCCTGATGGAGTATAACAAAGCCCCCTGATCGAGTATAACAAAGTCCCCTGATCGAGTATAACAAAGTCCCCTGATCGAGTATAACAAAGGCCCTTGCTCGAGTTTAACAAAGGCCCCTGATCGAGTATAACAAAGGCCCCTCATCGAGGTTAACAAAGGCCCCTCATCGAGTATAACAAAGTCCCCTGGTCGAGTATAACAAACTCCCTTGATCGAGTATAACAAAGTCCCCTGATCAAGTATAAGAAAGTCCCCTGATCGAGTATAACAAAGTCCCCTGAACGATTATAACAAAGGCCCCTCATCAAGTATAACAAAGCCCCATGATCGAGTATAACAAAGCCCCCTCATCGAGTCTAACAAATTCCCCTGATCAAGTATAACAAAATCCCGTGAACGAGTAGATCAAAGTCCCCTCATCGAGTATAACAAAGGCCCCTCATCGAGAATAACAAAGGCCTTTGATCGAGTTTAACAAACGGCCCTGTTCGAGTATAACAAAGTCTCTGATCGAGTATAACAAAGTCCCCTGAACGATTATAAGAAAGGCCCCTGATCGAGTATAACAAAGTTTCCTGATCGAGTAAAACAAAGCCCCCTGATCGAGTATAACAAAGTCCCCTGATCGAGTAAAACAAAGTCCCCTGATCGAGTATAACAAAGTCCCCTGGTCGAGTATAACAAAGTCCCCTGATCGAGTATAACGAAGTCCACTGATCCAGTAAAACAAAGTTCCCTAATCGAGTATAACAAAGTCCCCTCATCGAGTATAACAAAGTCCCCTGAACGAGTAGATCAAAGTCCCCTCATCGAGTATAACAAAGGCCCCTCATCGAGAATAACAAAGGCCTTTGATCGAGTTTAACAAACGCCCCTGTTCGAGTATAACAAAGTCTCTGATCGAGTATAATAAAGTCCCCTGAACGATTATAACAAAGGCCCCTGATCCAGTATAACAAATTCCCCTGATCGAGTAGAACAAAGTCCCTCATCGAGTATAACAAAGGCCCCTCATCCAGTATAACAAAGTCCCATGACCGAGAATAACAAAGTCCCCTCATCGAATATAACAAAGTCCCCTGAACGATTATAACAAAGGCCCCTGATCGAGTATAACAAAGTCCCCTGATCGAGTATAACAAAGTCCCCTGAACGATTATAACAAAGGCCCCTGATCGAGTATAAAAAAGTTTCCTGATCGAATAAGACAAAGCCCCTTGATCGAGTATAACAAAGTCCCATGATCGAGTATAACAAAGTCCCCTCATCGAATATAACAAAGTCCCCTGATCGAGTATAACAAATTCCCTGATCGAGTAGAACTTACTCCCCTCATCGAGTATAAGAAAGGCCCCTCATCGAGTATAAAAAAGTCCCATGATCGAGTATAACAAAGTCCCCTCATCGAATATAATAAAATCCCCTGATCGAGTATAACAAAGTCCCCTGATCGAGTATAACAAAGGCCCCTGATCGAGTATAACAAAGGCTTCTTATCGAGTATAACAAAATCGCAAGCTCGAGTATAACAAAGAACCCTGATCGAGTATAACAAAGTTCCTGATCGAGTAAAACAAAGTCCCCTTATCGAGTATAACAAAGCCCCCTGATCGAGTATAACAAAGTCCCCCGATCGAGTTTAAAAAGTTCCCTAATCCAGAATAACAAAGTCCCCTGAACGAGTATAACAAAGGCCCCTGATCGAGTATAACAAAGGACCCTAAAAGCGAATAACAATGTCCCCTGATCGAGTATAACAAATTTCCCTGATCGAGTATAACAAAGCCCCCTGATCGAGTATAACAAAGTCCCCTGATCGAGTATAACAAAGTCCCCTGATCGAGTATAACAATGGCCCTTGATCGAGTTTAACAAAGGCCCCTGATCGAGTATAACAAAGTCCCCTGGTCGAGTATAACAAAGGCCCCTCATCGAGGTTAACAAAGGCCCCTCATCGAGTATAACAAAGTCCCCTTGTCGAGTATAACAAACTCCCTTGGTCGAGTATAACAAAGTCCCCTGATCGAGTATAAGAAAGTCCCCTGATCGAGTATAACAAAGTCCCCTGAACGATTATAACAAAGGCCCCTCATCAAGTATAACAAAGCCCCCTCATCGAGTATAACAAATTCCCCTGATCAAGTATAACAAAGTCCCCTGAACGAGTAGATCAAAGTCCCCTCATCGAGTATAACAAAGGCCCCTCATCGAGAATAACAAAGGCCTTTGATCGAGTTTAACAAACGCCCCTGTTCGAGTATAACAAAGTCTCTAATCGAGTATAACAAAGACCCCTGAACGATTAGAAGAAAGGGCCCTGATCGAGTATAACAAAGTTTCCTGATCGAGTAAAACAAAGCCCCCTGATCGAGTATAACAAAGTCCCCTGATCGAGTATAACAAAGTCCCCTGATCGAGTATAACAAAGGCCCCTGATCGAGTTTAACAAAGGACCCTGATCTGGTATAACAAAGTCCCTTGGTCGAGTATAACAAAGGCCCCTGATAAAATATAACAAAGGCGCCTGAACGAGTGTAACAAAGGCCCCTGATCGAGTATAACAAAGTTCCCTGATCGAGTATAACAAAGCCCCCTGATCGAGTATAACAAAGTCCCCCTTATCGAGAATAACAAAGTCCTCTGATCGAGAATAACAAAGACCCCTGATCAAGTATAACAAAGGCCCCTGATCGAGTAGCAACAAAGTCCCTGGTCGCAGTATACAAAGTCTCCCTGATCGAAAGTATAACAAAGGCCTCGGATCGAGTATAACAAAGGCCCTCATCGAGTAAAACAAAGTCCCTGATCGAGTATAACAAAGTCTCCTCATCGAAATATAATAATGTCTCTGATCGAGTATAACAAAGTCTCCCTGATCGCAGGCAATAAAGGCCCAGATCGAGTATAACAAAGGACCCTCATCGAGTATTTACAAAGTCCCATGATCGAGTATAACAAAGTCCCCTCATCGAATATAACAAAGTCCCCTGATCGAGTATAACAAATTCCCCTGATCGAGTAGAACAAAGTCCCTCATCGAGTATAACAAAGGCCCCTCATCGAGTATAACAAAGTCCCATGATCGAGAATAACAAAGTCCCCTCATCGAATATAACAAAGTAACCTGATCGAGTATAACAAAGGCCCCTGATCGAGTTTAACAAAGGACCCTGATCTAGTATAACAAAGTCCCTTGGTCGAGTATAACAAAGGCCCCTGATATAATATAACAAAGGCGCCTGAACGAGTGTAACAAAGGCCCCTGATCGAGTATAACAAAGTTCCCTGATCGAGTATAACAAAGCCCCCTGATCGAGTAAAACAAAGTCCCCCTTATCGAGAATAACAAAGTCCTCTGATCGAGAATAACAAAGACCCCTGATCATGTATAGCAAAGGCCCCTGATCGAGTATAACAAAGTCCCCTGGTCGAGTATAACAAAGTCCCCTGATCGAGTATAACAAAGGCCCCTGATCGAGTATAACAAAGGCCCCTGATCGAGTAAAACAAAGTCCCCTGATCGAGTATAACAAATTCCACTCACCGAGTATAACAAAGTTCCCTGATCGAGTATAACAAAGCCCCCTCATCGAGTATAACAATGTCCCCTGATCGAGTATAACAAAGTCTCCTGATCGGGTATAACAAAGGCCCCAGATCGAGTATAACAAAGGACCCTCATCGAGTATTTACAAAGTCCCATGATCGAGTATAACAAAGTCCCCTCATCGAATATAACAAAGTCCCCTGATCGAGTATAACAAATTCCCCTGATCGAGTAGAACAAAGTCCCTCATCGAGTATAACAAAGGCCCCTGATATAATATAACAAAGGCGCCTGAACGAGTGTAACAAAGGCCCCTGATCGAGTATAACAAAGTTCCCTGATCGAGTATAACAAAGCCCCCTGATCGAGTAAAACAAAGTCCCCCTTATCGAGAATAACAAAGTCCTCTGATCGAGAATAACAGCGCCCTGACATGTATATAGCAAGCCCCTGATCGAGTATAACAAAGTCCCTGGTCGAGTATAACAAAGCCCTGATCGAGTATAACAAAGGCCCCTGATCGAGTATAACAAAGGCCCCTGATCGAGTAAAACAAAGTCCCCTGATCGAGTATAACAAAGTCCCCTCACCGAGTATAACAAAGTTCCCTGATCGAGTATAACAAAGCCCCCTGATCGAGTATAACAATGTCCCCTGATCGAATATAACAAAGACCCCTGATCGGGTATAACAAAGGCCCCAGATCGAGTATAAGAAAGGACTCTCATCGAGTATTTACAAAGTCCCATGATCGAGTATAACAAAGTCCCCTCATCGAATATAACAAAGTCCCCTGATCGAGTATAACAAATTCCCCTGATCGAGTAGAACAAAGTCCCTCATCGAGTATAACAAAGGCCCCTCATCGAGTATAACAAAGTCCCATGATCGAGAATAACAAAGTCCCCTCATCGAATATAACAAAGTCACCTGATGGAGTATAACAAAGTCCCCTGAATGAGTATAACAAAGTTCCCTGATCGAGTATAACAAAGTCCCCTTAACGATTATAACAAAGGCCCCTGATCGAGTATAAAAAAGTTTCCTGATCGAATAAGACAAAGCCCCCTGATCGAGAATAACAAAGTCCCCTGATCGAGTATAACAAAGTCGCCTGATCGAGTATAACAAAGCCCCCTCATCGAGTATAAAAAATTCCCGTGATCAAGTATAACAAAATCCCCTTACCGAGTATAACAAAGTTCCCTGATCGAGTATAACAAAGCCCCCTCATAAAGTATAACAAAGTTCCCTAATCGAGTATAACAAAGTCCCCTCATCGAATATAACAAAGTCCCCTGATCGAGTATAACAAATTCCCTGATCGAGTAGAACTTAGTCCCCTGATCGAGTATAACAAAGTCCCCTGATCGAGTATAACAAAGGCCCTTGATCGAGTTTAACAAAGGCCCCTGATCGAGTATAACAAAGTCCCTTGGTCGACTATAACAAAGGCCCCTCATCGAGGTTAACAAAGGCCCCTCATCGAGTATAACAAAATCGCAAGCTCGAGTATAACAAAGAACCCTGATCGAGTATAACAAAGTTCCCTGATCGAGTAAAACAAAGTCCCCTTATCGAGTATAGCAAAGCCCCCTGATCGAGTATAACAAAGTCCCATGATCGAGTATAACAAAGTCCCCTCATCGAATATAACAAAGTCCCCTGATCGAGTATAACAAATTCCCTGATCGAGTAGAACTTAGTCCCCTCATCGTGTATAAGAAAGGCCCCTCATCGAGTATAAAAAAGTCCCATGATCGAGTATAACAAAGTCCCCTCATCGAATATAACAAAATCCCCTGATCGAGTATAACAAAGTCCCCTGATCGAGTATAACAAAGGCCCCTGATCGAGTATAACAAAGGCTTCTTATCGAGTATAACAAAATCGCAAGCTCGAGTATAACAAAGAACCCTGATCGAGTATAACAAAGTTCCCTGATCGAGTAAAACAAAGTCCCCTTATCGAGTATAACAAAGCCCCCTGATCGAGTATAACAAAGTCCCCCGATCGAGTTTAAAAAGTCCCCTAATCCAGAATAACAAAGTCCCCTGAACGAGTATAACAAAGGCCCCTGATCGAGTAAAACAAAGGACCCTAAAAGCGAATAACAATGTCCCCTGATCGAGTATAACAAATTTCCCTGATCGAGTATAACAAAGCCCCCTGATCGAGTATAACAAAGTCCCCTGATCGGGTAACAAAGGCCCTCATCGAGGTTAACAAAGGCCCCTCATCGAGTATAACAAAGTCCCTGGTCGAGTATAACAAACTCCCTTGGTCGAGTATAACAGTCCCTGATCGAGTATAAGAAAGTCCCCTGATCGAGTATAACAAAGTCCCCTGAACGATTATAACAAAGGCCCCTCATCTAGTATAACAAAGCCCCCTGATCGAGTATAACAAAGCCCCCTCATCGAGTATAACAAATTCCCCTGATCAAGTATAACAAATTCCCCTGAACGAGTAGATCAAAGTCCCCTCATCGAGTATAACAAAGGCCCCTCATCGAGAATAACAAAGGCCTTTGATCGAGTTTAACAAACGCCCCTGTTCGAGTATAACAAAGTCTCTCATCGAGTATAACAAAGACCCCTGAACGATTATAAGTAAGGTCCCTGATCGAGTATAACAAAGTTTCCTGATCGAGTAAAACAAAGCCCCCTGATCGAGTATAACAAAGTCCCCTGATCGAGTAAAACAAAGTCCCCTGATCGAGTATAACAAAGTCCCCTGGTCGAGTATAACAAAGTCCCCTGATCGAGTATAACGAAGTCCACTGATCCAGTAAAACAAAGTTCCCTAATCGAGTATAACAATGCCCCCTCATCGAGTATAACAAAGTCCCCTGATCGAGTATAACAAAGGCCCCTCATCGAGTATAACAAAGTTCCCTAATCGAGTATAACAAAGTCCCCTGATCGAGTATAACAAAGTCCCCTGATCGAGTATAACGAAGTCCACTGATCCAGTAAAACAAAGTTCCCTAATCGAGTATAACAAAGCCCCCTCATCGCGCCAGGCTTGAGGTGGATTCTCATCGGGGGGGCCTGTCATCTTCTTGAGCGGCGTCTTCTGGAGGTCGGACTTGGAGACAAGGACGTCGCTGAACTGACGAAAAAAGAACTCCCGGGCGGCAGCAGGTGTGGTCATGGCTGAAACAGGTATCTCTGCACACCTGTTGAGGTGTGTCACGGCGAGGATGGGCTTTGGGAACTCGGATGAGACGATGGCCAAGTCCTGACAATGGCCACATGACAAGAGAGGGGTTTGGATGCCCTCATGGACGTGGACTGTGGCAAGGCAAGACTTGGGACCGAGCTGTAGTGTTGCCTTGAAGCAACCCAAAGGTGGAGACATCGGGGACCCGTCCGCTGTGAGCACGTCGTTCATGGCTGTGGGTGACAGGCTACTCCTGGGAATGTTGAGGGCGTCCAGGTGTGTTGGTCCAATCACCGTGATGTCCGCGCCCGTGTCAGGTATCATCAGGAGGTTGGAAGAGTTGGTGCCGTAGGACAGACGAACATTGACGGGCTTGGGGGACCTGTCACTCGAGGCATCATCCACGCGTAGGCATCCTTTGTTGTTCTTGGGAGACGGTGAAGAGACATTTTGACCTGGGGATGGAGGCTTCTTGGTGGACCCGCAACACTTGGCGAAGTGTCCTTGCTTGTTGCAAGCGTTGCATGAGATCTTGTTGGCGGGACATCGAGGTGTGCGGGGCCAATGGCCTTGAAACCCGCAGTTTCGACATGTACTATCAGCCGCAGGGCACTTTCCTGGACCGTGCTGGCGCTGACAGGTTCTGCAGGATTCGGGAGAAAAAACTGGTGACCGTGACGGGGGCTGTGGAGAGGACGCCGTCTGCATCTGGCGTTGATTCATCTTGTAGGTGGAGACGGCGTGAACTTGAGATGGCGATGAGTGTATAGCTGAGGCAGCCTCTCTTGTGGCCTCATACGACCTGCAACGGGTGACGAAGTCGGTGAGGGGAGAGGCGGCGTCGAGGGTGAGGAGTTTCTGAAGCAGGTCCTCGTCACGTACACCCATCAGCAAGATCATCTTGAGCTGGATCTCAGCACAGGTTACAGGATCGCCTGTACATAGGTCCACCTCGGCTGCTAGGTCCTTAAGTCGTGCATAGAAGTCTGAGAATGATTCCCCAGAAGCTTGTTTGCAGGATAGCAGTTCCCTACGACGCAAAGCTTCATTGCGGAGGCCACGGAAATGACTCTGCAAGGCGTTTAAAACCTCTGTCACTGACCTGGGGGAGTCAGGGGGGATGGCTAGCGTGTGCTCTAGGAGGCGTTGAACATCGAGGGAAATGCACGATCTTAATTGGATGAGTTGTTTATGAGGGGGCATTCGGTTGAGGTCAGACATAACAGCAAAGTCTTCGAAACGACGTCGCCATTGACGGTATACTTGATATGTTGCATCAGATTGAAGAGGTGGGGGACTGGGAACTGAAGACTTGCTGTGCAGGGGTGTACTCGAGACGGCAGGCGGTGGAGGAGGCACGGAGAGGTCGACGAGAGTTGAGACTGGAGCAGGTGGTTGAGAAGGCACTGAGGTATACCCAAGGGGGATAGGTGACGTGTGAGGAGGCGTTGTCTGAAGGATAGATGAAGAGGCTGAAGCTGGCGAATTGGTTGTGGCAGCTGGTGAAGTCGTCCTCGTTGCCAGCAATTCCAATAGTCCCAGGAGTTTGTGGTTATCAGCTTGGTGTTGTTGTTGAAGTTGAAGGCGGTAAGCTGATGCCTCTGACTGTCTTGACAATTCCTCTTGACGTCTTGACCATTCCTCTTGACGTCGTTTTTCCTCCTCTAATTGACGTCTTTGGGCTTCCTTCTCTTGGGAAACTTGTAGGAAGTGGATTAACTGACGTATATCCTGGCTCCCATCCTTTGAATTTGGCGCACCCGGCGTGTGAGGCGTGAGGGGGGGTGGGAGGGTCTGTGAGGCTTCGTCTACCTCATAATCCTCATCTAAATTTCCCGGCAAATCGTCGTGGTCAGACATCTCGTGTTTGGTATGGTTGCGATGGGAAAGACGAGGAGAATAAGGTGAAGTGCTATGTTTTCGTCAATGTACTTGCCTAAGTGCAGGAACTGGCGGGCAAGTAAAAGAGTACTGACTGTAATATTTGTGAAGTGAGAGGAGGCGGCTGGCGGCTGGCGGCGGTGGTGCTGGTCCCTGTATTCTCCGCGCGCGGGCGAGCTGGCGGTGCTGGCTCAGTCGAAGGGGGACGCAGGCAGTGGCCTGCGGGCCGGCGCAGATGGAGGATATATGCCGGAAGTGCTGTCTTGGAAACTGGGCTGAAAGCGTTTCTGCTACCTGTAGTGCCGCAGAAACATAGCAAAGAGACATGAAAGGCACTGCACTTCACTTAGGGCACTTCACAAGGTCACAAAGCACTTTAAATCCAGGGGCACTGTCGAGTATATCTTCTGGGCGGGAAACAGAGGAGGCCGGGAAACAGACGAGGCCGGCTCTTGCAACTTGTCAACTGTCGTGTTGGAGCTACTCAACTGCGCCATGTGGGGTGATGATATCCTAGACAAGATTCTTCAAACTCCAATAGCACGAGCAGTAGATATATTCAATAAGTGTACAAGACTTGGCAGGATAACCAACCGGTACAGGAACAGGAGCCAGCACAAGGAACTACTCGTCGTAGGCAGGCCGAAGCCGATCTGAGGGAAGTTAGCTGGCTAGGCAAGGGGAGTTGCTAGACATTACTAGGACAATAAATGAGGTCTTCTAATTACTCGACTAGCGCGGTACAGACATAGTATATCGGGACATAGTAAGTGAACATTGGCATTAGACATAAGCATAGATATCAAACATGCTATAATAATATGTAGTAATACAGACATGTGAATAAATGGTACAATGAATGGTAACAGAGTCTTGCGTCAGGCGTGTTCACATATCTTGGTATTTACATATCTATACACCAGGTACACCTCTGACACCCCCAGTTACACCTGTGACACTCCCAGGTACACCTCCGACATTCCCAGGTACACCTCTGGCACTCCCAGGTACACTTCCGATATTCCCAGGTACACCTCCGATACTCCCAGGTGCACATCTGACACTCCCAGGTACACCTCTGACACCCCCAGTTACACTTGTGACACTCCCAGGTACACCTCCGACACTCCCAGGTACACCTCTGGCACTCCCAGGTACACCGCTGACACTCCCAGGTACACCGCTGACAATACAAAATACACCTCTGACATTCCATGTACACCTCAGACACTTCCAGGAATACCTCAGACACTCCCAGGTACACCTCAGACACCCCCAGGTACACCTCTGACATTCCCAGGTACACCGCTGTCACTCCCAGGTACACCCCTGACACACCCAGTTACACCCTTGACACTCCCAGGTACACCTCTAACAATCCCAGGTACACCTGAGACAATCCCAGGTACACCTCTGACACTTCCAGGTACACCCCTAAAACTTCCAGGTACATCTCTGACACTCCCAGGTACACCAATGACACTCCCAGGTACACCACTGACACTCCCTGGTACACCTCTGACTCTCCCAGGTACACCAATGACACACTCAGGTACACCTCTGACACTTCCAGGTACACCTCTGACACTTCCAGGTTCACCGCTGACACTCCCAGGTACACCGCTGACACTGCAAGGTACACCTCAGACACTGCCAGGTACACCTCAGACTCTCCCAGGTAAAGTTCAGACACTCCCAGTAACACCTCAGACACTCCCAGGTGCACCTGTGACACTCCCAAGTGCACCTCTGACACTCCCAGGCACACCTTTGACACTCCCAGGTACACCTCAGACACTTCCAGGTACACCGCTGACACTCCCAGGTACCCCTCTGACACTCCCACGTACACCGCTGACACTCCCAGGTACACCTCCGACACTCCCAGGAACACCTCTGACACTCCCAGGTACACCTCTGACACTCCCAGTTTCACCTCCGACACTCCCAGTTACACCGCTGACACTCCCAGGTACACCTCCGACACTCCCAGGTACACCTCTGATACTCCCAGGTACACTTCTGACACTTCCAGATACACCGCTGTCACTCCCAGGTACACCCCTGACACTCCCTGGTACACCTCTAACAATCCCAAGTACACCTCAGACAATCCAAGGTACACCTCTGACATTTCCAGGTACATCCCTGACACTCCCAGGTACACCAATGACACTCCCAGGTAACCCACTGACACTACCAGGTACACCTCTGACACTCCCAGGTACTCCTTTGACGCTCCCAGGTACTCCTCCGACACTCCCAAGAACACCTCTGACACTCCCAGGTACACCTCTGACACTCCCAGGTACACCGCTGATACTCCCAGGTACACCGCTGACTCTGCCAGGTACACATCAGACACTGCCAGGTACACCTCACTCACTCCCAGGTACAGCTCAGACACTCCCAGGTACACCTCAGACACTCCCAGGTGCACCTGTGCCACTCCCAAGTGCACCTCTGAATCTCCCAGGCACACCTCTGACACTCCCAGGTACACCGCTGACACTCCCAGGTACACCGCTGACACTGCCAGATACACCTCTGACACTCCATGTACACCTCAGACACTTCCAGGTACACCTCTGGCTCTCCCAGATATACCTCAGACATTCCCAGGTACACCGCTGTCACTCCCAGTTACACCCTTGACATTCCCAGGTGCACCCCTGACACTCCCAGGTACACCTCTGATACTCCCAGGTACACATCTGACACTCCTAGGTACACCTCTGACACTTCCTGGTACACCTCTGACACTCCCAGAATCTCCTCTGATACTCCCT
>NW_024749571.1:0-18940 GCF_018991925.1 Homarus americanus | reverse complement strand
GTCCCTGATCGAGTATAACAAAGTCCCTAGATCGAGCATACCAAAGTCCCCTAATCGATTATAACAAAGTCCCCCGGTCGAGCATACCTAAGTCCCCTGATCGAGTATAACAAAGTCACTTGATGGAAAATAACAAAGCCCGGCTGGATGAGCATAACAAAGTTCCCTGATCGAGTATAACAACGTTCCCTGATCGAGTATAACAAAGTCTCCTGGTCCAGTATAACAAAGTCCCTGATCGAGGATAACAAACTCCCCTAATCGAGAATAAAAATGTCCCCTGGTCCAGTGTAACAAAGTCCCTTCATCGAGTATAAAAACGTCCCCTGGCCCAGTATAACAAAGTCCCTAGATCGAGCATACCAAAGTCCCCTGACCGATTATAACAAAGTCCCCTTGTCGAGTATAGCAAAGGGCCCTGATCGTGTAAGACAAAATCCCCTGATTGAGTATAAGAAAGTCCCCTGATCGAATATGACAAAGCCCCCTGGATGAGTATAACAAAGTTCCCTTATCGAGTATAACAAAGTCCCCTGATCGAGTATAACAAAGTCCCCTGGCCTAGTTTAACAAAGTCCCCAGATCGAGCATAACAAAGTTCCCTAATCGATTATAACAAAGTCCCCTGGTCGAGTATAACAAAGGGCGCTGATCGAGTAAGACTAAGTCCCCTCATCGAGTATAATAAAGTCCCCTGATCCTAGTATAACAAAGCCCCCCTGGACGAGTATAACAAAGGTTCCTAATCGAGTATAACAAAGTCTCCTGTCGCATATAACAAAGTCCCCTGATCGAGTATAACAAAGTCTCCTGGATGAGTATAACAAAGTCCCCTCATCGAGTATAACAAAGTCCATTGGTCAAGTATAAAAAAGTTCCCATGATCGAGCATAGAAAAGTCTCCTGATCGAGTATAACAAAGTCCCCTGATAGAGTATAACAAAGTCCTCTGGTCGAGTATAAAAAGTCCCCTGATCGAGTATAACAAAGTCCCCTGGTCGAGTATAACAAGTCCCCTCATCGAGTATAACAAAGTCCATTGGTCAAGTATAAAAAAGTTCCCATGATCGAGCATAGCAAAGTCTCCTGATCGAGTATAACAAAGCCTCCTGATCGAGTATAACAAAGTCCCCTAATCGAGTATAACAAAGCCCCGTGCTCGAGTATAACAAAGTCCCCTGGTCGAGTTTAGCAAAGTCCCCTGTAAAGGCCTGGGACTTAGGGATAGAAATCCCTTACCAGGCTAATCAGGATCTTAATATAGGAAAGTCAAGGACCATGGTTTTCCGAGGAATAACAAACAACCGTTAGAGATTGGCATCTCTTTACTATAAAAATATAACAAAACTCTGACACCACTCAACAATCATCAAATAATTACGGGAGTCAACAATTAATGGAAGCAACAATAAAAGGAATCAAACAAATAATGGGAGTCAACAATTAATGGATTCAAACAATTAAATGGAGTCAACAATCGATAGAATCGAACAATAAAGGGGAGTCAGCAATTAATGGAATCAAACAATGAACAAATATTTCCTACGGCAGTGGCCCTGGGGAAGGTTCTGGAACGCGGTGATGCACACTCAGGGCAGGGAAGCGTCCATTCACTCCACACTCAGCAACGTCTTGAAAAGGCAGGAGAACACCGGGGCACCGACGGAATGTGATGAATTGATGGTCGTGGTATGCGGTAGTGGTAGATGACCAGAGAGTTGGCAGTTGATAGGTGAAGGTCTGGGAACACAGCCCACGAGTCCAGGACCTATGATGAGATCACAGCCAGAATTTGACGGACAGCAGGGTAGCTAGATACTGACGGTATGGCGGCTGGGTTGAATCTGCTCGTGGCGGAGATAGTCGCTGCCGTTATCACCTCCGTCCAACCACCCCAAGTGTCGTCTGCACCAGCAAACGAGCGAGTTAGCAGCGGTAACTAGCCGGAGGATCGTTTCTGCCCTTACACTGCTCCCCCAACAAAAATCTACTGTAAGGTAGATTAAACTTAAGATTAGTACACAAAGCATAATCATCTTACAACAAATGCTTAAATACACATTGCACAATAAAGAAGGGTCATAGAAAAGAATAGGTGGTAACTTGATGTCCAAAACGTAAGGCCGTATCAAGGAACTGCACGTGGGGTCCACTTCAGTCCAAGTTTAAGTTTGGGCCTATTTCCTGTCGTGGAGGATTCTTCTATCTCGTCAGGTGTTGGCAGCAACTGGCAACCGAGATCAACAGACTCTGGCGTCCGAACTTCACAGGAACTCTTGCAGGGTAGTGCCTCGACTAACTCCAGCTTGGTGACGTCGTCAAGGACACGAGCAATGTGGGTCCTGCAATTATATTGCTTTAACAAATTAGCTTGATGTAATTTAGGCTTCTTAGAGGAAGGAGGTGAGAATCGTCCAACAAAATCTATGGCTACCCGAGAAGATGGTTCTGCAACGACGGGTAAGGGTTCAAGTGGAACAGGACGGACTCTACCCTTGGCGGACATACGTGGACACTGATCACAATTCCTACAAAAAGCTCTAATATCCGCTCCCATACCTGGCCAGTAAAACTGATCAGCAACCTTCCTATAAGTTTTCCTACGAGAACAGTGACTTACAAGAGAGCTCTTGTGAGCTACAGAGAGAATGTTACTACGACAAACAGCAGGGACAACAAGTAAAAACCGACCTACTTTAGCTGGTCGCTTGGATGAAACACAAGACCTGTGTAACACCCCATTAATAGAAACAAACTTATAAACCGACCCATCTCTCACCTGATCCTCCTCCCCGGAAGTCACCTTCTCCCTTACCCGCTTCAGAGTGGCACACGAGTCTTGAAGCTTGGCGAACTCCTTGGGCGTCACAGTCAGTGGCAACAAATTCGGCAGAATCAGGGGATGCGGTCGTTTCACCTTCGCCGTCCGTGGCCCTACAGCTTGGACCTTGGCGGCAGGCGTGGCGGCGTGAGAGGGTGGCGAGGCGACCTCGGCAGGTGGCGAGTCGTCATCAGCAGGTGGCGTGAGGACTGGTGCTGGTGGTGAGGAGACTGGTGGCGAGGAGAGTTTTAACGTTTCCGGGTCGTTAGGGTCACGAACACCGGGAACATTACCAATGAGGGCACTTGCACATTTAATGGGAGCTCTTACCACATTAGACCAACCAGTGAAATAGGGGCAACGCAGGTAGCACCTAACAACAGGGAACTGGTCAACACGACCTAAATAATCGGCGACACTAACCTTCGGGCAGCTGGAGACGTCAGCGTCAGGCAGGGCTTCTTCAGAGACAATAATGCACGAGCAACCAGTGTCCCTGATGAAAGTAGATGCCCTAGACCCATTGATTGTTCCACTGACACAATAACGGGGGCAGCTCCTGACCTCCAAACAGAATCCGACCTTGTTGCTGGGTTGAGTGTCAGCAGTCTTGAAGGCGAGGGGATTCCTGGGACAGCGAGAACGAATGTGCCCTTCTCCTCCGCAGCTGTGACACCGCACGGCTGGTGAACTACTCTTGTGTACTCCTGGGGATGGTTCCTCGGAGGACGGAGGCTTCGCAATCTTCACTACAGGAGGGGAAGACTTGGGGTAGGCGTTGCGAGCAGACGCCCAGTTGTCGGCAAGATGCACAGCTTCTCCAAGCGTCGCTGGCTGGTGTTCTTTGATGAAAATTCTCAAGTCTGGAGGTAGAGAAGACAAAAACTGATCTAATATCATGAAATTAGAGAGAGACTCAAAGGTTTCTTCAACCCCTGATGTCTCCAGCCATTGTTGAAATAAACGACCCAGGTGAATCGAAAACTGCTGGTACGTTTCTCCCTCTCTAATCTTCGTTCTGCGAAAGTCAGCACGATAACCGTCAGAAGTCTTGCAAAATCCTCGCAAGAGAGCTTGCTTCAACAAGAAGTAATCTCGGGTGATGTCGGCAGACAGGGACGTGTAAATTTCTACCGGCTTACCACTCAGTAGGCTACCCAACCTTACAGCATAGCTATCTGGGGCTACACCAAGCAGCTCAGCTACCCGCTCAAACCTAACAAGGTAGGAGGCGATGTCTTCTCCTTCACGGTACACAGGCAAGCTGGGTTTTACCACATTGTCCTGTATATGGCCAGAGGAGGCTGGTCTACTTGAAGCATTAATCCTAGCCAGTTCTAGGTCCTTTTCTGCCTGCAACTTAGCTAATTCGAACTCTCTTTCTCTTTCTGAAGTGCCTCTCTCCCTTTCTGGCGTTCCTCCACCTCTCTCTCTTTCTGACGTTCCTCTCTCGCTCTCTGACGTTCCTCTCTCTCGGCATTCTGTTGGGTGACCACATACTGACCAATGTCATTACCTGTCAGACCCAGGGCCACCGCTTGATCTTTCCACACCTCAAAAGCAGACAATGATCCGAAAGGCCAAGGACAAAGGAAAAAACAAACTACTTACCCCGCAAATAGCCAAAGGCAACTCACCTAGTGGCTCAATCAGACCAGTAAATGATTTGATCCGACTGGAGGGAACCTCGTTCCGCACCCAGCCCAGCTGAATCACCTCAGGGTAACGAAACCGCACCAGGTGAAACAACAACATATATGCTATGACAGCATCCACAGTGCACCCCAACCAACACTAATTAACTTCCCAAGTACAAGGGAGAGCAACAAAATTAGCACACAGAAGGAAGGGATAACCACTGAACAACACTTGCTTCCGGGCCACAGACAGCAAGGTGGCGCGCTCACGGCGACTTACAACAACACCGGAACGAATGTTAAACCTCAGAAACCAAAGGTCAGAGACAATCCTGGCAAGGTCGCCACTTGTAAAGGCCTGGGACTTAGGGATAGAAATCCCTTACCAGGCTAATCAGGATCTTAATATAGGAAAGTCAAGGACCATGGTTTTCCGAGGAATAACAAACAACCGTTAGAGATTGGCATCTCTTTACTATAAAAATATAACAAAACTCTGACACCACTCAACAATCATCAAATAATTACGGGAGTCAACAATTAATGGAAGCAACAATAAAAGGAATCAAACAAATAATGGGAGTCAACAATTAATGGATTCAAACAATTAAATGGAGTCAACAATTGATAGAATCGAACAATAAAGGGGAGTCAGCAATTAATGGAATCAAACAATGAACAAATATTTCCTACGGCAGTGGCCCTGGGGGAAGGTTCTGGAACGCGGTGATGCACACTCAGGGTAGGGAAGCGTCCATTCACTCCACACTCAGCAACGTCTTGAAAAGGCAGGAGAACACCGGGGCACCGACGGAATGTGATGAATTGATGGTCGTGGTATGCGGTAGTGGTAGATGACCAGAGAGTTGGCAGTTGATAGGTGAAGGTCTGGGAACACAGCCCACGAGTCCAGGACCTATGATGAGATCACAGCCAGAATTTGACGGACAGCAGGGTAGCTAGATACTGACGGTATGGCGGCTGGGTTGAATCTGCTCGTGGCGGAGATAGTCGCTGCCGTTATCACCTCCGTCCAACCACCCCAAGTGTCGTCTGCACCAGCAAACGAGCGAGTTAGCAGCGGTAACTAGCCGGAGGATCGTTTCTGCCCTTACATCCCCTGATCGAGTATAACAAAGCCTCCTGATCGAGTATAACAAAGTCCCCTGATCGAGTATAACAAAGCCCCCTGCTTGAGTATAACAAAGTCCCCTGATCGAGTCCAAAAAAGGCCTTTAATCGAGTATAACAAAGTCCCTTGATCTAGTATAACAAAGGCCCCTGATCGAGTGTAACAAAGGCACCTCATCGAGTATAACAAAGTTCCCTAATCGAGCATAACAAAGTCCCCTGGTCGAGTATAACAAAGTCCCCTGTTCGAGTCTAACAAAGCTCCCTTATCGATTATAACAAATTCACCTTATCGAGTAACAAAGTCCCCTTATCGAGTACAGCAAAGTCCCCTAATCGAGTATAACAAAGGCCCTGGTCGAATATAACAAAGTCCCTCATCGAGTGTAACAAAGTCCCCTAATCGAGTATAAAAATGTCCCCTAGTCCAGTGTAACAAAGTCCCCTGATCGAGTATAAAAAAGTCCCCTGGCCCAGTATAACAAAGTCCCTAGATCAAGCATACCAAAGTCCCCTGATCGATTATAACAAAGTCCCCGGTCCAGTATAGCAAAGGGCCCTGAGCGAGTAAGACAAAGTCCCCTAATCGAGTATAACAGAGCCCCCTGCTCGAGTATAACAAAGTCCCCTGGTCGAGTATAGCAAAGTCCCCTAATCGAGAGCCTCCTGATCGAGTATAACAAAGTCCCCTGATCGAGTATAACAAAGCTCCCTGCTCGAGTATAACAAAGTCCCCTGATCGAGTCTAAAAAAGGCCTCTAATCGAGTATAAGAAAGTCGCCTGATCGAGTATAACAAAGGCGCCTAATCGAGAATAACAAAGTCCCCTGGTCAAGTATAACAAAGTCCCCTGTTCGAGTCTAACAAAGTCCACTTATCGAGTAAAACAAATTCCCCTTATCGAGTATAACAAAGTCCCCTTATCGAGTATAACAAAGTCCCTGATCGAGTATAACAAAGTCCCTAGATCGAGCATGCCAAAGTCCCCTAATCGATTATAACAAAGTCCCCCGGTCGAGCATACCAAAGTCCCCTGATCGAGTATAACAAAGTCCCCTGATGGAAAATAACAAAGCCCCCTGGATGAGTATAACAAAGTTCCCTGATCGAGTATAACAACGTTCCCTGATCGAGTATAACAAAGTCCCCTCGTCCAGTATAACAAAGTCCCTTGATCGAGGATAACAAAGTCCCCTAATCGAGAATAAAAATGTCCCCTGGTCCAGTGTAACAAAGTCCCTTCATCGAGTATAAAAAAGTCCCCTGGCCCAGTATAACAAAGACCCTAGATCGAGCATACCAAAGTCCTCTGATCGATTATAACAAAGTCCCCCGGTCGAGTATAGCAAAGGGCCCTGATCGTGTAAGTCAAAATCCCCTGATTGAGTATAACAAAGTCCCCTGATCGAGTATAACAAATCCCCTGATCGAGTATAACAACGTCTCCTGGCCTAGTTTAAGAAAGTCCCCAGATCGAGCATAACAAAGTTCCCTAATCGATTATAACAAAGTCCCCTGGTCGAGTATAACAAAGGGCGCTGATCGAGTAAGACTAAGTCCCCTCATCGAGTATAACAATGTCCCCTGATCCTAGAATAACAAAGCCCCCCTGGACGAGTATAACAAAGGTTCCTAATCGAGTATAAAAAAGCCCCTCGACGAGTATAACATATCCACTGATCGAGTATCACAAAGTCCCTGGTGGAGTATAACAAAGTTCCCTGGTCGAGTATAACAAAGTTTTCTAATCGAGCATAACAGAGGCCCTTGGTCGAGTATAACAAAGTCCTCTGATCAAGTATAACAAAGTCCCCTGATCAAGTATAACAAAGTCCCCAGATCGAGTATAACATATCACCTGATCGAGTATAACAAAGTCCTCTGGTCGAGTATAACAAAGCCCCCTGATCGAGTATAACAATGTCACCTGGTCGAGTATAACAATGTCCCCTGATCGAGTATAACAAAGGCCCCTCATCGAGTATAGCAAAGCCCATTGGTCAAATATAGTAAAGTCCACTCATCGAGTATAACAAAGTTCCCCGATGGAGTATAACAAAGGCCTCTGGTCGAGTAAGACAAAGTCTCCTGATCAAGTATAAAAAGTCCCCTGGTCGAATATAACAAAGTCCCCTAATCGAGTATAACAAAGTCCCCTGGTCGAGCATAATAAAGCACCCTCATCGAGTATAACAAAGGCCCCTAATCGAGTATAACAAAGTCTCCTGATCGCGTATAACAAAGTCCCCTGGTCCAGTATAACAAAGTCCCCTGATCGAGTATAACATATCCCCTGATCGAGTATAACAACGTCTCCTGGCCTAGTTTAACAGAGTCCCCTGGTCGAGTATATCAAAGGGCCCTGATCGAGTAAGACAAAGTCCCCTGGATGAGTACAACAAAGTCCCCTGATCGAGTATAACATATCCCCTGATTGAGTATAACAATGTCCTCTGGTCGAGTATAAAAAAGTCCCCTGATCGAGTATAACAAAGTCCCCTGGTCGAGTATAGGAAAGTACCCTCATCGAGTATAACAAAGTCCCCTGATCCTAGTATAACAAAGCCCCCCTGGACGAGTATAACAAAGGCCCCTAATCGAGTATAACAAAGTCTCCTGATCGCATATAACAAAGTCCCCTGATCGAGTATAACAAAGTCCCCTGGATGAGTACAACAAAGTCCCCTGATCGAGTATAACATATCCCCGAATTGAGTATAACAAAGTCCTCTGGTCGAGTATAAAAAAGTCCCCTGATCGAGTATAAAAAAGTCCCCTGGTCGAGTATAACAAAGTCCCCTCATCGACTATAACAAAGGCCTCTCATCGAGAATAACAAAGTCCATTGGTCAAGTATAAAAGAGATCCCTGGTCGAGTATAACAAAGTCCCCTGGTCGAGTATAGGAAAGTCCCGTGATCGAGTATAACAAAGCCTCCTCATCGAGTATAACAAAGTCCCCTGATCGAGTATAACAAAGCCCCCTGCTTGAGTATAACAAAGTCCCCTAATCGAGTCCAAAAAAGGCCTCTAATCGAGTATAAGAAAGTCCCCTGATCAAGTATAACAAAGCCGCCTAATCAAGTATAACAACGTCCCCTGGTCGAGTATAACAAAGTCCCCTGTTCGAGTCTAACAAAGTCCCCTCATCGAGTATAACAAATTTTCCTTATCGAGTATAACAAAGTCCCCTTATCGAGTATAACAAAGTCCCCTAATCGAGTATAACAAAGGCCCCTGGTCGAGTATAACAAAGTCCCTGATCGAGTATAACAAAGTCCCTAGGTCGAGCATACAAAAGTCCCCTAATCGATTATAACAAAGTCCCCCGGTCGAGTATAGCAAAGGGCCCTGATCGAGTAAGGCAAAGTCCCCTGATCGAGTATAACAAAGTCCCCTGATGGAGGATAACAAAGCCCCCTGGATGAGTATAACAAAGTTCCCTGATCGAGTATAACAACGTCCCCTGATCGAGTATAACAAAGTCTCCTGGTCCAGTATAACAAAGTCCCCTTATCGAGTATAACAAAGTCCCCTAATCGAGTATAAATATGTCCCCTGGTCCAGTGTAACAAAGTCCACTCATCGAGTAAAAAAAGTCCCCTGATCGAGTATAACAACGTCTCCTGGCCTAGTTTAACAAAGTCCCCAGATCGAGCATAACAAAGTCCCCTAATCGATTATAACAAAGTCCCCTGGACGAGTATGACAAAGGGCCCTGATCGAGTAAGACTAAGTCCCCTCATCGAGTATAACAAAGTCCCCTAATCGTGTATAACAAAGTCCCCTGGTCGAGTATAGCATATCCCCTGATCGAATATATAAAAGTCCCCTAGTCGAGTATAACAAAGTCCTTTGATCGAATATAACAAAGTCCCCTGATCGAGTATAACATATCTTCTGATCGAGTATAACAAAGTCCCTGGTGGAGTATAACAAAGTCCCCAGATCGAATATAAGAAAGTCCCCTGGTCGAGTTTAACAATGCCCCCTGATCGAGTATAACAAAGGCCCCTCATCGAGTATAGCAAAGTCCATTGGTCAAATATAGGAAAGTCCACTCATCGAGTATAACAAAGTCCCCCAATCGAGTATAACAATGGCCTCTGGTCTAGTATGAGAAAGTCCCCTGATCAAGTATAAAAAAGTCCCCTGGTCTAGTTAAACAAAGCCCCCTAAACGAGTATAACAAAGTCCCCTGGTCGATTATAGCAAAGTCCCCTGGTCGAGTATAACAAAGGCCCCTCATCGAGTATAACAAAGGCCCCTAATCGAGCATAACAAAGTCCCCTGATCGAGTATAACAAAGTCCCCTGATAGAGTATAACAAAGTCCTCTGGTCGAGTATAAAAAAGTCTCCTGATCGAGTATAACAAAGTCCCCTGGTCGAGTATAGCAAAGTCCCCTCATCGAGTATAACAAAGTCCATTGGTCAGGTATAAAAAAGTTCCCATGATCGAGCATAGCAAAGTACCCTGATCGAGTATAACAAAACCTCCTGATCGAGTATAACAAAGTCCCCTAATTGAGTATAACAAAGCCCCCTGCTCGAGTATAACAAAGTCCCCTGGTCGAGTTTAGCAAAGTCCCCTGATCGAGTATAACAAAGCCTCCTGATCGAGTATAAAAAAGTCCCCTGATCGAGTATAAGAAAGTCCCCTGGATGAGTATAACAAAGTCCCCTGATCGAGTATAACATATCCTCTGATTGAGTATAACAAAGTCCTCTGGTCGAGTATAAAAAAGTCCCCTGATCGAGTATAACAAAGTACCCTGGTCGAGTATTACAAAGTCCCCTCATCGAGTATAACAAAGGCCCCTCATCGAGAATAACAAAGTCCATTGGTCAAGTATAAAAGAGATCCCTGGTCGAGTATAACAAAGTCCCCTGGTCGAGTATAGGAAAGTCCCGTGATCGAGTATAAGAAAGCCTCCTCATCGAGTATAACAAAGTCCCCTGATCGAGTATAACAAAGCCACCTGCTCGAGTATAACAAAGTCCCCTAATCGAGTCCAAAAAAGGCCTCTAATCGAGTATAAGAAAGTCCCCTGATCATGTATAACAAAGCCGCCTAATCAAGTGTACCAACGTCCCCTGGTCGAGTATAACAAAGGCCCCTGGTCGAGTATAACAAAGTCCCTGATCGAGTACAACAAAGTCCCTAGGTCGAGCATACCAAAGTCCCCTAATCGATTATAACAAAGTCCCCCGGTCGAGTATAGCAAAGGGCCCTGATCGAGTAAGACAAAGTCCCCTGATTGAGTATAACAAAGTCCCCTGATGGAGAATAACAAAGCCCCCTGGATGAGTATAACAAAGTTCCCTGATCGAGTATAACAACGTCTCCTGATCGAGTATAACAAAGTCTCCTGGTCCAGTATAACAAAGTCCCCTTATCGAGTATAACAAAGTCCCCTAATCGAGTATAAAAATGTCCCCTGGTCCAGTGTAACAAAGTCCCCCCATCGAGTAAAAAAAACTCCCCTGATCGAGTATAACAACGTCTCCTGGCCTAGTTTAACAAAGTCCCCAGATCGAGCATAACAAAGTCCCCTAATCGATTATAACAAAGTCCCCTGGACGAGTATGACAAAGGGCCCTGATCGAGTAAGACTAAGTCCCCTCATCGAGTATAACAAAGTCCCATAATCGTGTATAACAAAGTCCCCTGGTCGAGTATAGCATATCCCCTGATCGAATATAAAAAAGTCCCTTAGTCGAGTATTACAAAGTCCTCTGATCGAATATAACAAAGTCCCCTGATCGAGTATAACATATCCTCTGATCGAGTATAACAAAGTCCCTGGTGGAGTATAACAAAGTCCCCTGATCGAATATATGAAAGTCCCCTGGTCGAATTTAACAATGTCCCCTGATCGAGTATAACAAAGGTCCCCTCATTGAGTATAGCAAAGTCCATTGGTCAAATATAGGAAAGTCCACTCATCGAGTATAACAAAGTCCCCCAATCGAGTATAACAATGGCTGTTCTAGTATGAGAAAGTCCCCTGATCAAGTATAAAAAAGTCCCCTGGTCTAGTATAACAAAGTCCCCTAAACGAGTATAACAAAGTCCCCTGGTCGATTATAGCAAAGTCCCCTGGTCGAGTATAACAAAGCCCCCTCATCGAGTATAACAAAGGCCCCTAATCGAGTATAACAAAGTCCCCTGATCGAGTATAACAAAGTCCCCTGATAGAGTATAACAAAGTCCTCTGGTTGAGTATAAAAAGTCCCCTGATCGAGTATAACAAAGTCCCCTGGTCGAGTATAACAAAGTCCCCTCATCAAGTATAACAAAGTCCATTGGTCAAGAATAAAAAAGTTCCCATGATCGAGCATAGCAAAGTCCCCTGATCGAGTATAAAAAAGCCTCCTGATCGAGTATAACAAAGTCCCCTAATTGAGTATAACAAAACCCCCTGCTCGAGTATAACAAAGTCCCCTGGTCGAGTTTAGCAAAGTCCCCTGATCGAGTATAACAAAGCCCCCTGATCGAGTATAAAAAAGTCCCCTGATCGAGTATAACAAAGTCCCCTGGATGAGTATAACAAAGTCCCCTGATCGAGTATAACATATCCCCTGATTGAGTATAACAAAGTCCTCTGCTCGAGTATAAAAAAGTCCCCTGATCGAGTATAACAAAGTACCCTAGTCGAGTATAACAAAGTCCCCTGATCTAGTATAACAAAGGCCCCTGATCGAGTGTAACAAAGGCCCCTCATCGAGTATAACAAAGTCCCCTAAACGAGCATAACAAAGTCCCCAGGTCGAGAATAACAAAGTCCCCTGTTCGAGTCTAACAAAGTCCCCTTATCGAGTATAACAAATTCACATTATCGAGTAACAAAGTCCCCTTATCGAGTACAACAAAGTCCCCTAATCGAGTATAACAAAGGCCCTGGTCGAGTATAACAAAGTCCCTCATCGAATGTAACAATGTCCCCTAATCGAGTATAAAAATGTCCCCTGGTCCAGTGTAACAAAGTCCCGGATCGAGCATAAAAAAGTCCCCTGGCCCAGTATAAAAAAGTCCCTAGATCAAGCATACCAAAGTCCCCTGATCGATTATATCAAAGTCCCCGGTCCAGTATAGCAAAGGGCCCTGAGCAAGTAAGACAAAGTCCCCTAATCGAGTATAACAGAGCCCCCTGCTCGAGTATAACAAAGTCCCCTGGTCGAGTATAGCAAAGTCCCCTAATCGAGTATAACAAAGCCTCCTGATCGAGTATAACAAAGTCCCCTGATCGAGTATAACAAAGCTCCCTGCTCGAGAATAACAAAGTCCCCTGATCGAGTCTAAAAAAGGCCTCTAATCGAGTATAAGAAAGTCCCCTTATCGAGTAAAACAAATTCCCTTATCGAGTATAACA
The DNA here is from genome assembly GCF_018991925.1 of Homarus americanus. Classification (NCBI taxonomy): domain Eukaryota; kingdom Metazoa; phylum Arthropoda; class Malacostraca; order Decapoda; family Nephropidae; genus Homarus; species Homarus americanus. Next base: position 5,978 of record NW_024749571.1, on the reverse strand, counting down.
AAATCCCCTTATCGAGTATAACAAAGTCCCTGATCGAGTATAACAAAGTCCCTAGATCGAGCATACCAAAGTCCCCTAATCGATTATAACAAAGTCCCCCGGTCGAGCATACCAAAGTCCCCTGATCGAGTATAACAAAGTCCCCTGATGGAAAATAACAAAGCCCCCTGGATGAGTATAACAAAGTTCCCTGATCGAGTATAACAACGTTCCCTGATCGAGTATAACAAAGTCTCCTGGTCCAGTAAAACAAAGTCCCCTGATAGAGGATAACAAAGTCCCCTAATCGAGAATAAAAATGTCCCCTGGTCCAGTGTAACAAAGTCCCTTCATCGAGTATAAAAAAGTCCCCTGGCCCAGTATAACAAAGTCCCTAGATCAAGCATACCAAAGTCCCCTGATCGATTATAACAAAGTCCCCCGGTCGAGTATAGCAAAGGGCCCTGATCGTGTAAGACAAAATCACCTGATTGAGTATAAGAAAGTCCCCTGATCGAGTATAACAAAGCCCCCTGGATGAGTATAACAAAGTTCCGTGATCGAGTATAACAAAGTCCCCTGATCGAGTATAGCAAAATCCCCTGATCGAGTAAAACAAAGTCCCCTAATCGAGTATAAAATGTCCCCTGTTCCAGTGTAACAAAGTCCCCTGATCGAGTATAAAAAAGTCCCCGGGTCGACTATAGCAAGTCCTCTGGTCGAGTATAACAAAGCCTCCTCATCGAATATAACAAAGGCCTCTAATCGAGTATAACAAAGTCCCCTAATCTAGTATAACAAAGGCCCCTGATCGAGTATAACAAAGGCCCCTGGTCGAGTATAACAAAGTCCCCTGTTCGAGTCTAACAAAAACCCTTATCGAATATAAAAAATTCCCCTTTTCGAGTATAACAAAGTCCCCATATCGAGTATAACAAAGTCCCCTAATCGAGTATAACAAAGGTCCCTGGTCGAGTATAACAAAGTTCCCTGATCGAGTGTAACAAAAGTCCCCTGATCGAGAATAACAAAGTCCCCTAATCGAGTATAAAAATGTCCCCTGGTCCAGTGTAACAAAGTCCCCTGATCGAGTATAACAAAGTCCCCTAATCAAGTATAACAAAGTCCCCTGATCGAGTATAACAAAGTCCCCTAATTGAGTATAACAAAGCCCCCTGCTCGATTATAACAAAGTCCCCTGGTCGAGTTTAGCAAAGTCCCCTGATCGAGTATAACAAAGCCTCCTCATCGAGTATAAAAAAGTCCCCAGATCGAGTATAACAAAGTCGCCTGGATGAGTATAACAAAGTCCCCTGATCGAATATAACATATCCCCTGATTGAGTATAACAAAGTCCTCTGGTAGAGTATAAAAAAGTCCCCTGATCGAGTATAACAAAGTCCCCTGGTCGAGTATAACAAAGTCCCCTCATCGAGTATAACAAAGGCCCCTCATCGAGAATAACAAAGTCCATTGGTCAAGTATAAAAGAGATCCCTGGTCGAGTATAACAAAGTCCCCTGGTCGAGTATAGGAAAGTCCCGTGATCGAGTATAACAAAGCCTCCTCATCGAGTATAACAAAGTCCCCTTGTCGAGTATAACAAAGCCCCCTGCTCGAGTATAACAAAGTCCCCTAATCGAGTCCAAAAAAGGCCTCTAATCGAGTATAAGAAAGTCCCCTGATCAAGTATAACAAAGCCGCCTAATCAAGTATAACAACGTCCCCTGGTCGAGTATAACAAAGTCACCTGTTCGAGTCTAACAAAGTCCCCTCATCGAGTATAACAAATTCCCCTTATCGAGTATAACAAAGTCCCCTTATCGAGTTTAACAAAGTTTAACAAAGGCCCCTGGTCGAGTATAACAAAGTCCCTGATCGAGTATAACAAAGTCCCTAGGTCGAGCATACCAAAGTCCCCTAATCGATTATAACAAAGTCCCCCGGTCGAGTATAGCAAAGGGCCCTGATCGAGTAAGACAAAGTCCCCTGATCGAGTATAACAAAGTTCCCTGATCGAGTATAACAACGTCCCCTGATCGAGTATAACAAAGTCTCCTGGTCCAGTATAACAAAGTCCCCTTATCGAGTATAACAAAGTCCCCTAATCGAGTATAAAAATGTCCCCTGGTCCAGTGTAACAAAGTCCTCTCATCGAGTAAAAAAAAGTCCCCTGATCGAGTATAACAACGTCTCCTGGCCTAGTTTAACAAAGTCCCCAGATCGAGCATAACAAAGTCCCCTAATCGATTATAACAAAGTCCCCTGGACGAGTATGACAAAGGGCCCTGATCGAGTAAGACTAAGTCCCCTCATCGAGTATAAGAAAGTCCCCTAATCGTGTATAACAAAGTCCCCTGGTCGAGTATAGCATATCCCCTGATCGAATATAAAAAGGCCCCTAGTCGAGTATAACAAAGTCCTCTGATCGAATATAACAAAGTCCCCTGATCGAGTATAACATATCCTCTGATCGAGTATAACAAAGTCCCTGGAGGAGTATAACAAAGTCCCCTGATCGAATAAAAGAAAGTCCCCTGGTCGAGTTTAACAATGTCCCCTGATCGAGTATAACAAAGGCCCCTCATCGAGTATAGCAAAGTCCATTGGTCAAATATAGGAAAGTCCACTCATCGAGTATAACAAAGTCCCCCGATCGAGTATAACAATGGCCTCTGGTCTAGTATGAGAAAGTCCCCTGATCAAGTATAAAAAAGTCCCCTGGTCTAGTATAACAAAGTCCCCTAAACGAGTATAACAAAGTCCCCTGGTCGATTATAGCAAAGTCCCCGGGTCGAGTATAACAAAGCCCCCTCATCGAGTATAACAAAGGCCCCTAATCGAGTATAACAAAGTCCCCTGATCGAGTATAACAAAGTCCCCTGATAGAGTATAACAAAGTCTTCTGGTCGAGTATAAAAAAGTCCCCTGATCGAGTATAACAAAGTCCCCTGGTCGAGTATAACAAAGTCCCCTCATCGAGGATAACAAAGTCCATTGGTCAAGTATAAAAAAGTTCCCATGATCGAGCATAGCAAAGTCCCCTGATCGAGTATAACAAAGCCTCCTGATCGAGTATAACAAAGTCCCCTAATCGAGTATAACAAAGCCCGCTGCTCGAGTATAACAAAGTCCCCTGGTCGAGTTTAGCAAAGTCGCCTGATCGAGTATAACAAAGCCTCCTGATCGATTATAACAAAGTCCCCCGGTCGAGTATAGCAAAGGGCCCTGATCGTGTAAGACAAAATCCCCTGATTGAGTATAAGAAAGTCCCCTGATCGAGTATAACAAAGCCCCCTGGATGAGTATAACAAAGTTCCGTGATCGAGTATAACAAAGTCCCCTGATCGAGTATAGCAAAGTCCCCTGATCGAGTATAACAAAGTCCCCTAATCGAGTATAAAATGTCCCCTGTTCCAGTGTAACAAAGTCCCCTGATCGAGTATAAAAAAGTCCCCTGGTCGACTATAGCAAGTCCTCTGGTCGAGTATAACAAAGCCTTCTCATCGAATATAACAAAGGCCTCTAATCGAGTATTACAAAGTCCCCTGATCTAGTATAACAAAGGCCCCTGATCGAGTATAACAAAGGCCCCTGGTCGAGTATACAAAGTCCCCTGTTCGAGTCTAGCAAAAACCCTTATCGAATATAAAAAATTCCCCTTTTCGAGTATAACAAAGTCCCCATATCGAGTATAACAAAGTCCCCTAATCGAGTATAACAAAGGTCTCTGGTCGAGTATAACAAAGTTCCCTGATCGAGTGTAACAAAAGTCCCCTGATCGAGAATAACAAAGTCCCCTAATCGAGTATAAAAATGTCCCCTGGTCCAGTGTAACAAAGTCCCCTGATCGAGTATAACAAAGTCCCCTAATCAAGTATAGCAAAGTCCCATGATCGAGTATAACAAAGGACGCTCATCGAGTATAGCAAAGTCCATTGGTCAAATATAGGAAAGTCCACAGATCTAGTATGACAAAGTCCCCTTAATCAAGTAAAAAAAAGTCCCCTGGTCGAGTATAACAAAGTCCCCTGATCGAGTATAACAAAGTCCCCTGGTCGAGTATAGCAAAATCCCCTGATCGAGTATAACAAAGCCCCCTCATCGAGTATAACGAGTATAACAAAGTCCTCTGGTCGAATATGACAAAGTCCCCTGATCGAGTATAACAAAGTCCCCTGGTCGTGTATAACAAAGTCCCTTAATCGAGTATAACAAAGGCCCGTCATCGAGTATAGCAAAGTCCATTGGTCAAATATAGGAAAGTCCCCTGATCGAATATAACAAAGTCCCAGATCGAGCATAACAAAGTCCTCTGATCGATTATAACAAAGTCCCCTGGTCGAGTATATCAAAGGGCCCTGATCGAGAAAGACAAAGTCCCCTTATCGAGTATAACAAAGTCCCCTAATCAAGTATAACAAAGCCCTCTGGACGAGTATAACAACGTTCCCTGATCGAGTATTACAAAGTCTCTTGGCCCAGTATAACAAAGTCCCCAGATCGAGCGTAACAAAGTCCCCTGATCGATTATAACAAAGTCCCCTGGTCGAGTATAACAAAGGCCCTGATCGAGTAAGACAAAATCCCCTGATCGACTATAACAAAGTCCCCTACTCCAGTATAACAAAGTCCCCTGGTCGAGTGTAGCAAAGTCCCCTGATCGAGTATAACAAAGCCTCCTCATCGATTATAACAAAGTCCCCTGATCGAGTATAACAAAAGCCCCCTGCATGAGTATAACAAAGTCCCCTGATCGAGTCCATAAAAGGCCTCTAATCGAGTATAACAAAGTCCTCTGATCTAGTATAACAAAGGAACCTGATCGAGAATAAAATAGGCCCCTCATCGAGTATAAGAAAGTCCCCTGATCGAGTATAACAAAGCCGCCTAATCGAGTATAACAATGTCCCCTGGTCCAGTATAACAAAGTCCCCTGTTCGAGTCTAACAAAGTCCCCTTATCGAGTATAACAAATTCCCCTTATCGAATATAAAAAGGCCCCTTATCGAGTATAACAAAGGTCCCTGTTCGAGTATAACAAAGTTCAATGATCGAGTATAACAACGTTCCCTGATCGAGTATAACAAAGTCTCCTGGTCCAGTATAGCAAAGTCCCCTCATAGAGTATAAATATGTCCCCTTGTCCAGTGTAACAAAGTCCCCTGATCGAGTATAACAAAGTCCGCTAATCAAGTATAACAAAGTCCCCTGATCGAGTATAACAAAGGCCCCTCATCGAGTATAACAAAGTCCATTGGTCAAATATAGGAAAGTCCACAGATCGAGTATGACAAAGTCCCCTGATCAAGTATAAAAAAGTCCCCTGGTCGAGTATAACAAAGTCCCCTGATCGAGTATAACAAAGTCCCCTGGTCGAGTATAGCAAAGTCCCCTCATCGAGTATAACAAAGCCCCCTGATCGAGTATAACATATCCTCTGATCGAGTATAACATAGTCATCTGGTCGAGTATGACAAAGGCCCCTGGTCGAGTATAACAAAGTCCCTTGATCGAGTGTAACAAAAGTCCCCTGATCAAGTATAACAAAACTCCCCTGGTCGAGTAAAACAAAGTACCCTTATCAAATATAAAAATGTCCCCTGGTCCAGTGTAACAAAGTCCCCTGATCGAGTATAAAAAAGTACCCTGGTCGATTATAGCAAGTCCCCTGGTCGAGTATAACAAAGCCCCCTCATCGAGTATAACAAAGGCCACTAATCGAGTATAACAAAGTCCCCTTTAGAGTATAACAAAGTCCCTTGATCAAGTATAACATATTTCCTGATTGGGGATAACAAAGTCCTCTGGTCGAGTATAAAAAAGTCCCCTGATCGAGTATAACAAAGTCCCCTGGTCGAGTATAACAAAGTCCCCTAATCGAGTATAACAAAGTCCCTTGGTCAAGTATAACATATTCCCTGATTGTGGATAACAAAGTCCTCTGGTCGAGTATAAAAAAGTCCCCTGGTCGAGTATAACAAAGTTCCCTAATCGAGT
>NW_024749570.1:0-1963 GCF_018991925.1 Homarus americanus | reverse complement strand
AGCGGTGGTACAGCTGTTGTGGCTAGAACGGTGATACAGCTGTTGTGGTGAGATCGGTGGTGCAGCTGGTGTGGCTGAGCGGTGGTACAGCTGGTATGGCTAGAGCTGTAGTGTGGCTAGAGCGGTGGCAAGCTGGTGTGGCTAGAGCGGTGGTACAGCTGGTGTGGCTAGACAGTGGTACAGCTGGTATGGCTAGAGCTGTAGTGCAACTAGTGTGGCTAGAGCGGTGGTACAGCTGGTGTGGCTGGAGCGGCGGTACAGCTGGTGTGGCTGGGCGGCGGTACAGCTGGTGTGGCTGGAGCGGCGGTACAGCTGGTGTGGCTGGAGCGGCGGTACAGCTGGTGTGGCTGGAGCGGCGGTACAGCTGGTGTGGCTGGAGCGGCGGTACAGCTGGTGTGGCTGGAGCGGCGGTACAGCTGGTGTGGCTGGAGCGGCGCAGCTGGTGTGGCTGGAGCGGCGGTACAGCTGGTGTGGCTGGAGCGGCGGTACAGCTGGTGTGGCTGGAGCGGCGGTACAGCTGGTGTGGCTGGAGCGGCGGTACAGCTGGTGTGGCTGGAGCGGCGGTACAGCTGGTGTGACAGGCGGCGGTACAGCTGGTGTGGCTGGAGCGGCGGTACAGCTGGTGTGGAGCGGCGGTACAGCTGGTGTGGCTGGAGCGGTACAGCTGGTGTGGCTGGAGCGGCGGTACAGCTGGTGTGGCTGGAGCGGCGGTACAGCTGGTGTGGCTGGAGCGGCGGTACAGCTGGTGTGGCTGGAGCGGCGGTACAGCTGGTGTGGCTGGGCGGCGGTGGCTGGTGTGGCTGGAGCGGCGGTACAGCTGTGTGGCTGGAGCGGCGGTACAGCTGGTGTGGCTGGGCGGCGGTACAGCTGGTGTGGCTGGAGCGGCGGTACAGCTGGTGTGGCTGGAGCGGCGGTACAGCTGGTGTGGCTGGAGCGGCGGTACAGCTGGTGTGGCTGGAGCGGCGGTACAGCTGGTGTGGCTGGAGCGGCGGTACAGCTGGTGTGGCTGGAGCGGCGGTACAGCTGGGTGTGGCTGGAGCGGCGGTACAGCTGGTGTGGCTGGAGCGGCGGTACAGCTGGTGTGGCTGGACGGCGGTACAGCTGGTGTGGCTGGAGCGGCGGTACAGCTGGTGTGGCTGGAGCGGCGGTACAGCTGGTGTGGCTGGGCGGCGGTACAGCTGGTGTGGCTGGAGCGGCGGTACAGCTGGTGTGGCTGGAGCGGCGGTACAGCTGGGTAGCGGCGGTACAGCTGGTGTGGCTGGAGCGGCGGTACAGCTGGTGTGGCTGGAGCGGCGGTACAGCTGGTGTGGCTGGAGCGGCGGTACAGCTGGTGTGCTGGAGCGGCGGTACAGCTGGTGTGGCTGGAGCGGCGGTACAGCTGGTGTGGCTGGGCGGCGGTACAGCTGGTGTGGCTGGAGCGGCGGTACAGCTGGTGTGGCTGGGCGGCGGTACAGCTGGTGTGGCTGGAGCGGCGGTACAGCTGGTGTGGCTGGAGCGGCGGTACAGCTGGTGTGGCTGGAGCGGCGGTACAGCTGGTGTGGCTGGAGCGGCGGTACAGCTGGTGTGGCTGAGCGGCGGTACAGCTGGTGTGGCTGGAGCGGCGGTACAGCTGGTGTGGCTGGAGCGGCGGTACAGCTGGTGCTATCAAATATTTACCTAATGGCATTGGGTTGTAGGCAGCTACCAAACGGGAAGGTACTACCGCCTGGGAAGTTATTGAAAGCATAATTTGTTGTCTAATGGTAGACCCTGCTGCCATATGGCATCACGAAATTGTGACCAAGTCCCAGGTTGCTGATCTGACTTTTGCCTCATTTACACACAATTGCAGGGTGTCAATTGTTTCACCTACTTGACAACACAACATACATCAGCATTTTTTGTATTCCTTTATCGTTCTTTATTATTATTATTGTTATTATTACTTTATTTAAATTCTTATTATAAAATTTATTTACGATGA
>NW_024749569.1:0-12306 GCF_018991925.1 Homarus americanus | reverse complement strand
ATCTTCGTTCGGTGCAGCTGCTCTAGGAGTATAACCAGGTGTGAGCCAGTACTAGATGTATAACCAGGTGTGAGCATTACCAGGAGTATAACCAGGTGTGAGGCAGTACCAGGAGTATAACCAGGTGTGAGAGCATACCAGGAGTATAACAGGTGTGGCCAATACCAGGAGTATAAACAGGTGTGAGCCAGTGCAAGAGTATAACCAGGTGTGAGGCAGTACAGGTATAACCAGGTGTGAGGCAGTACTAGGAGTATAACCAGGTGTGAGGCAGTACTAGGTGTATAACCAGGTGTGAGTCAGTACAGGGTGTATAACCAGGTGTGAGTCAGTACTAGGAGTATAACCAGGTGTGAGGCAGTACTAGAGTATAACCAGGTGTGAGCAGTACTAGGGTATAACCAGGTGTGAGTCAGTACTAGGAGTATAAACTAGGTGTGAGGCAGTACTAGGAGTATAGCAAGGTGTGAGGCAGTACTAGGAGTATAACCAGGTGTGAGGCAGTACTAGGAGTATAACCAGGTGTGAGGCAGTACTAGGAGTATAACCAGGTGTGAGGCAGTACTAGGAGTATAACCAGGTGTGAGGCAGTACTAGGAGTATAACCAGGTGTGAGGCAGTACTAGGAGTATAACCAGGTGTGAGGCAGTACTAGGAGTATAACCAGGTGTGAGGCAGTACTAGGAGTATAACCAGGTGTGAGGCAGTACTAGGAGTATAACCAGGTGTGAGGCAGTACTAGGGTATAACCAGGTGTGAGGCAGTACTAGGAGTGGCAGGTGTGAGGCAGTGCCCCAGGGTACATAACCAGGTGTGAGGCAGTACTAGGAGGCTATAACCAGGTGTGAGTCGGTACTAGGAGTGTAACCAGGTGTGAGTCCAGTGCCAGGGAGTATAACCAGGTGTGAGTCAGTTCTGGGAGTATAACCAGGTGTGAGAGCAGTACTGGGGAGTATAACCAGGTGTGAGTCAGTACCAGGAGTATAACCAGGTGTGAGTCAGTACTAGAATTATAACAGGTCGTGAGGCAGTACTAGGGTATAACCAGGTGTGAGTCAGTACTAGGGGAGTATAACCAGGTGTGAGGCAGTACTAGGTGTATAACCAGGTGTGAGGCAGTACTAGAGTGTTATAACCAGGTGTGAGGCAAGTACCAGGGTATAACCAACAGGTGTGAGGCAGTACCAGAGTATAACCAGGTGTGAGCCAGTACTAGGAATTATAACCAGGTGTGAGTCAAGTGCCAGAATGTAACCAGGTGTGAGGCAGTACTGGGGTATAACCAGGTGTGAGGCAGTACTAGGAGTATAACCAGGTGTGAGTCAGTACGAGGTGTATAACCCAGGTGTGTGAGGCAGTACTAGAATTGTAACCAGGTGTGAGGCAGTGCAGGAGTATAACCAGGTGTGAGGGCAGTACTAGGAGTATAACCAGGTGGTGGTACAATTATAACCAGGTGTGAGGGCAGTACTAGAATTATAACCAGGTGTGAGTCAGTACAGGGTGTATAACCAGGTGCTGAGGCAGTACTAGGGTATAACAGGTGTGAGTCAGTACGAGTGTATAACCAGGTGTGAGGCAGTACTAGGAGTATAACCAGGTGTGAGTCAGTACGAGGTGTATAACCAGGTGTGAGGCAGTACTAGGAGTATAACCAGGTGTGAGGCAGTACTAGGAGTATAACCAGGTGTGAGTAAGTAAATGCTTATGATATCTCCAACATTATTTTTCAACTTCGCTGTTTTATAATACCTTGTACCATTGTTGCTGCATTATCGTATACAGTGTGATTTTGCAACATATTGTACCCTCATTGCAACGTATAATATTATCAGGTTGCAACATATCCTCTTGTTTTGCCACTTCCCTTGTAATTTATTAACATCTCCCGCCATTTGTAACAATTTGCATCGTTATTGCAACATACTCTTCCATTTTGCAACATCACCTGTTATTTGACGATACCTGTATTGTTAGATATTATCTCGCAATATCTTACAATATCCCCAATTACCTCTCACTATCTCTCCCTATCTCCCTCACTATCTACCCCTATCTCCCTCACTATCTCCCCCTATCTCCCTCAGCATCTTACCCTCACATCAATAATCCTTAGTCAACACTCTGCCCTTGTCGTGATTAATAGAACCTCCTCCTCCTCCCTCCCTCCCTCCTCCCTCCTCCCTCCCACTGTCCTCCTCCCTCCCGCCCTCCCTCTGTCCTGCCCTCTTCCCTTCCTTCCCTCCCTCCCCCCTGGCACCAACTAACGCTTTCACCTGTGTTCTATTAACCTGCTGAGAGACGTGACCTGAAATGAGGAGATGTGGTGTGTTGGGATAGAGGATGGGGAGGGGGGTGAAAGGGGGAGGGGCAGGAGGGGACAGATGAGGATGCTGTGGGAGGGAAGGTAGGTGAGGTGGGGGAAGGGGTAGTGAGGTGAGGGAAGATATTAGGTAGGGAGAGGTGTGGTAGGGGATAGAGTGTGTGGTAGGGGAGAAGGTGTGGTAGGGGAGAGGTGTGGTAGGGGAGAGAGGGGTGTGGTAGGGGAGAGTTGTGGTAGGGGAGGAGGGGTGGTAGTGGGGGAGGAGGGGTGTAGTAAGGGAGGAGGGTGTAGTAAGGGAGGAGGGTGTAGTAAGGGAGGAGGGGGTAGTAAGGGAGGAGGGGGTGTAGTAAGGGGAGGAGGAGTGTAGTAAGGAGGAGGGGTGTAGTAAGGAGATATGGAAGGTAGAGGAGGAAGTTAAGGGAGGAGGAATAATGAAGTAGAGGAAGATTAACGAGGTTGAAGACATTGTTGTGATGGTAATTATGGAGAAACTCTGGCGCCCTCCCACCATAGTGGTGGATAAACCGGTATGGCACCCAGAGCAGGAGCAACAGCCCACACCCAGAGCAGGAGCAACAGCCCACACCCAGAGCAGGAGCAACACCCCACACCCAGAGCAGGAGCAACACCCACACCCAGAGCAGGAGCAACACCACACCCAGAGCAGGAGCAACAGGGCCCACACCCAGAGCAGGGAGCAACAGCCTACACCCAGAGCAGGAGCAACACCACACCCAGAGTGTGAGCAACACCTACACCCAGAGCAGGAGCAACACCCCACACCCAGGAGCAGGAGCAACAGCTCACACCCAGAGCAGGAGCAACACCCTACACCCAGAGCAGGAGCAACACCTCACACCCAGAGAGCAGGAGCAACACCTACACCCAGAGCAGGAGCAACACCCCTACACCCAGAGCAGGAGCAACACCACACCCAGAGCAGGAGCAACACCCCACACCCAGAGTAACACCCTACACCCAGAGCAGGAGCAACACCCTACACCCCAGAGCAACACCCTACACCCAGAGCAACACCTTACACTCCAGAGCAGGAGCAACACTCTACACCCAGAGCAGGAGCAACACCCTACACCCAGAGAGCAGGAGCAACACCACACCCAGAGCAACACCCTACACCCAGAGCAGGAGCAACACCCTACACCCAGGAGCAACACCCTACACCCAGAGCAGGAGCAACACCCTATACCCAGAGCAACACCCTATACCCAGACCAGGAGCAACACCCTACACCCAGAGCAACACCCTACACCCAGAGGAGGAGCAACACCCTACACCCAGAGCAGGTTAGGTTAGGTTAGGAGGAAGGTAATAAGGGGTGTTTTACACAAATGGTCACATGTTATGGTGGCGTTCATGTCAACGTATCTCACCTGCTTCATCCCCCTGCCTACCTGAGGAGCTATTGACCTGATGAGAGAGAGAGAGAGAGAGAGAGAGAGAGAGAGAGAGAGAGAGAGAGGAGAGAGAGAGAGAGAGAGAGAGAAAGAGAGTCTATAGCCTCTATACAGTGGACGCGGTGAAGATAATTAGGATCAATTTATGAAAAACACACACACACACACACACACACACACACACCCACCCACACACACCTTACCCACACCCACTCACACACACACTTCCACACACCCACACCCACACCCACACACACACACACACACGACTGTTACTGCCTTACAGGTGTTCATGAGTCAAACGTTGGCTCGGAATCGTCACAATATCCTCCAGCTCACGGCTCCCTGGCAGGTATTTCAGAGCCTTTGTCGTGCGCTAAGAAGCTTAAAGACTTTGTGTAATTTGCTGGTAAGAGTTTGTGCTTCTCTGAACAACTGATGGGGTGTGTGTGTGTGTGCGTGTGTGTGTGCGTGCGTGCGTGTGCGCGCACAAACATACACATAGGGTGGTGAAATGCGTCTAGTGTGGCAGCATTATGTTTGTGTTTAGCTGCAAGCACTGCTTGCTTCCTCTCGCTATTAGCTGCCGCCACTGGCCAGCCCTCGTGGCAAACAGGGAAGCACCTTGCATAAGTCTTCTCCTGCCAGTACACAGCCTCCTCACCATTAAGACTCCTGCTGTGCCTCCTCGTGGCAACACGCGGTAACTGGGTGCCTCGTGGGACCAGGCTAGACCAGCAGGGGATCTCGGAGTAGCAGTGGGCCCTAGAGGGATGGCGCATCGACTCACTGGCATGTGGACACGTCCTGGCGCCTACCAACCACCGCCCCGTTGCCTTGTGGATTAACCTCGGCAGGTATAAGGCTACGGGAGTGAACCCCAGCGAAAAATCTGCGGTGGAGCCCCGCATCAGGCAGACATGCTTAAAGAGTTCCAACAAGACCCCAACGACGGTGTAGGCGGAAGAGGTGACCATCATGGAAACCCAACGACTACACCTGTGGACGAAGACAATGCCTGATGGACAGGCTACTGAGGAGAAACGCAACAAACTGGGCTATCGGCAGTCCATTGCAACACCTGTCTCTCCCCAGTCGTTGCAACACTTGCACCACTGGATCAGGAAAAGGAAGAGCGAAGATGTGTGGTTGCAGCCTGCACTCCTGCCTCACCACATAAATCAACGCACGCACAGCCATCACCCAGCTCACCATACCATTTATCATCATCAAACCCCTTATACCCCCCAAAAGTCCTATGGCGACAGACGAGTGGCGATGGGGACAGGGAGAGATGACTGCCGGGAGTCTCTAGTCACAACTCGGCACATGGGCGGCACAAATAACATGGTCGTTTATAAACTGGGATTTAGGCAGCAGTGCAATCCGGTCCTGCCTGTGTGACTGAGCAGCCGTTTACGAGGAGCCACTCTGCTCACCCCACACGAGGAGGGGGCTAGAAAAGGTACCCTAAACATAGCCTGCCAAAGAACCCAACCTGACTGGGCAACCACACCCAGTAAGTTCATCCTTATGTGGTCAAAAACACAATAAAAAAATCACAGATCCAAACAAAAACAAAGTGTACAACCTCTTATGGTCGCTGCATGTAATGTCAGAACCCTTCTGGATACTGGCACAAATGCACATCCTGAAAGAAGAACTGCCCTTGTGGCAAAAGAGATGGCTAGGTATAACATCGATATAGCAGCCATCAGTGAGTTCTGGCTCCCAGATGAAGGCCAACTCACAGAACGGGGTCTGGCTACATCTTCTTTTGGAAGGGTAAGCCTGCTACGGAGAGAAACCGCATTTATGGAGTTGGATTTGCCATCCACCAACGCCTCCTACACAGGGTAACTGAAATGCCTATTGGGATTAACGAGCGCCTCATGACGCTTCGAGTCCCACTGAATCACTCACGTCTTCTTCAACAGTGCATACGCCCCAACACTGGATGCAGAGAATAACATCAAGGAAGCCTTTTACGCCGACCTCGAGAGAGTGCTAACTTCTGTCCCCAGAGAAGTCAAGGTTGTGCTTCTTGGCGACTTCAATGCCAGAGTTGGCAGAGATGCTGACATTTGGCAGGGAACCAGAGAGAAATAGACTAGGCAGGTGTAATCCCAATGACTTACTCCTTCTCAGCAAATGTGCTGCTCATAGCCTCACTCACCAATACCTTGTTTAGGCAGGCCGACAAGTTCAAGGGATCGTGGCAACACCCATGATCCAAACACTGGCATCTCATTGACTACATCATTGTCAACATTTATAAGAACAAGGGAGACCGATCAGACTGTGGCAACTACTGTGGGATCTCGCTGCTCTCCGTAGCTGGCACGATTATCGCTTGAGTCCTCCTAAACAGACTTCTTCCTGAGGCGGAAAACTTCCTCCCAGAATCTCTATGTGGTTTTAGACCATCACGTGGCACCACTGATATGATCTTTGCTGCCCGCCAGATACAGGAAAAGTGCAGAGAACAGCGTCGTGACCTGTACATGGCTTTCATCGACCTAACCAAGGCCTTCGACTTGGTCAACAGGGAAGCCTCTGGTGGACCCTCAGCCGTTTTTGCTGCCCACCAAAATTCATCGCCATTGTGAGGCGACTCCACGATGGCATGAACGGCAGTGTCCTGCACAACGGCACCCAGTCAGAGTTCTTCCCCATCCAAACAGGGTGTGTACTGGCACCAACTCTCTTTTCCATCTTCTTGGCTGCCTTCCTTACTCGTGCCAGTGCCAATTTAGCCAGCGGGGTGAACTTCGAGTACCGGGTGATGGGGTATCTATTCAACATAAGATAACTCCAGACAAGAACAAAGGTGTCGGCAGCTTCCATTACTGAACTTCAGTATGCAGACGACCTCACCCTTGTTGCTCACACTGAACACGACCTACAGGAGATCCTGAACACCTTTGCAGACGCGTATGCACTCTTCGGCCTTGAGGTGAATGTACGTAAGACTCAGATTCTCTTTCAACCTGCCCCTGGTTCAGACACACCTCCACCATCCATCCAGCTTAACGGTACTAGACTCTCTAATGTTGACCACTTTCGGTATTTCGGCTCCCACCTGTCCACCACCGTGGACATCGATGAAGAGATTCAGCATCGGATCAGATGTGCATATCAAGCCTTGGGCTGACTCCGAAACCGTGTCTTCAGCTGTAGGGAGTTGAAATTATCTACAAAGCTGCACGTATATCGAGCAGTGGTCCTGCCCACCCTACTAAAAGGCAGTGGGACATGGGTCAACATACAGGAGGCACCTAAAAGCATTTGAAAACTTTCACCAACGTAGTCTATGTTCCATCCTCCGAGTTCGCTGGGAAGACAAGAGAACAAAAGTCAGTATTCTCGCTGACACCAACTGTTGGAGCATCGAGGCTACCATTATCCATGAACAACTACGTTGGACTGGCCATGTTACCCGCATGGACGACAGTAGACTGCCAAAGCAGCGACTTTACAGTCACCTAACGAATAGTAAAGGTAACGCTGACGGGCAACTGAAAAGATATAAGGATAGTCTTAAGACAAACCTGTAATGGTGCCAAATCGACCCCCTCACCACATCGAAACGCTTGGAGAAGCACCACTCGAGAAGGTGTCTATACTTTCGAGTTAGCCCGACTTCAAACTGAGGCCGACAAACGCCAACGTCGGAAAGACGCTGCCACAGTAGATGGAGCCCTCCACATGTGCAACGATTGTAGAAGACGCTGCCGGTCCCGTATCGGCCTCTTTAGTCACCTCAAAACTCACTAACGAAGGTGACATCCTTAATAACTCATATCATTGCATCATAGCTGGATGATCGTCCTACTCGATTCCGCAAAGTAGTAGTGTGTATGTATGTGTGACGAAATTATGCCAATGGTAAAAATTTGTTGGTGAAATTTGGAATCACCTGAGACAATTCTTACCTAACCTAACCACCCGAACGCTAACCTAACCTAACCTAACCTAACCTAACCTAAAGACAACCAACAAAGGGTATTGGGGATTACCAACTATTGAATCTCTCTCAGACACAACTTTCGTCAGGCTCTGTGGGTTTTAGACTTACCTTTGGGCTTCTGTAGTCTGACCCTTGGCCTTATTTGAACCACTGCCCCTCCTCTTTGGGCCTCTCACACTGACCTCTTCCATTCCGATGTTTCCTCAATTTACATAATATAACAGTCAGTGGAAGTCAGCAGGAAGTCTACGATACCGATAGTAGTACATTTTGTATTCATGCGTAAAACTCTCTAAAAATGATTATGGAACCCTTAACCCAAACCAACCCAACCCAACCAACCCAACCCAACCTTACCAACAACACCAACCCAACCTAACCCAACCCAACCCAACCAACCCAATCAACCTAACCCAACCCAACCTAACCTAACCACACGAACGCTAACATAACCTAACCTATGGTACATTTAAACATAAATGAAAATTGGATGTATATGACCAGAAATATTAAAGAGATAAAGTGAAAGAGGATAGAAATTTGGTGGTAAGGAGGTAGATGGCAGAGGAAGGTGCAGTAATGGAGATGGGAGAGGAAGGTGCGGTAATGGAGGTAGATGGGAGGAAGGTGCGGTAATGGAGGTAGATGGAGAGGAAGGTGCGGTAATAGAGGTAGATGGTAGAAGAAGGTGCGGTAATGGAGGTAGATGGGAGAGGAAGGTGCAGCAATGGAGTAGATGGGAGAGGAAGGTGCGGTAATGGAGGTAGATGGCAGAGGAAGGTGCAGTAATGGAGGTAGATGGGAGAGGAAGGTGCGGTAAATGGAGGTAGATGGGAGAGGAAGGTGCGGTGAATGGAGGTAGATGGGAGAGGAAGGTGCGGTAAATGGAGGTAGATGGGAGAGGAAGGTGCGGTAATGGGAGGTAGATGGGAGAGAAGGTGGTAATGGAGGTAGATGGGAGGAAGGCAGTAATGGAGGTAGATGGGAGAGGAAGGTGCGGTAATGGAGGTAGATGGGAGAGGAAGGTGCGGTAATGGAGGTAGATGGCAGAGGAAGGTGCGGTAATGGAGGTAGATGGTAGAGGAATAGTGCGGTAATGGAGGTAGATGGCAGAGGAAGGTGCGGTAATGGAGGTAGATGGGAGAGGAAGGTGCGGTAATGGAGGTAGATGGGAGAGGAAGGTGCGGTAATGGAGGTAGATGGCAGAGGAAGCTAAAAGTGGTAATGAGGTAGATGGCAGAGGAATAAAAAGTGGTAATGGAGTGTAGATGGCAGAGGAAGGTGCGGTGGTAATGGAGGTAGATGGCAGAGGAAGGTGCGGTAATGGAGGTAGATGGCAGAGGAAGGTGCGGTAATGGAGGTAGATGGCAGGAAGGTGCGGTAATGGAGGTAGATGGAGAGGAAGGCAGTAATAGAAGTAGATGGGAGGAAGGTGCGGTAATGGAGGATGGAGAGGAAGGTGCAGTAATGGAGGTAGATGGGAGAGGAAGGTGCGGTAATGGAGGTAGATGGGAGAGGAAGGCTGTGCGGTAATGGAGGTAGATGGGAGAGGAAGGTGCAGTAATGGAGGTAGATGGGAGAGGAAGGTGCAGTAATGGAGGTAGATGGAGAGGAAGGCTAAAAGTGGTAATGGAGGTAGATGGGATGAGGAAGGGGTGCGGTAATGGAGGTGGTAGATGGGGAGAGGAAGGTGCGGTAATGGAGGGTAGATGGCAGAGGAAGGTGCGGTAAATGGAGGTAGATGGGAGAGGAAAGTGCGGTAATGGAGGTAGATGGGAGAGGAAGGCAGTAATGAGGTAGATGGAGAGGAAGTGGTAAAGGGAGGTAGATGGGAGAGGAAGGTGCGGTAATGGAGGTAGATGGGAGAGGAAGGTGCAGTAATGGAGGTAGATGGGGAGGAAGGTGCGGTAATGGAGGTAGATGGTAGAAGAAGGTGCGGTAATGGAGGTAGATGGGAGAGGAAGGTGGCAATGGAGGTAGATGGGAGAGGAAGGTGCAGTAATGGAGGTAGATGGGAGAGGAAGGTGCAGTAATGGAGGTAGATGGTAGAACAAGGTGCGGTAATGGAGATAGATGGGAGAGGAAGGTGCGGTAATGGAGGTAGATGGGAGAGGAAGGTGTGGTAATGGAGGTAGATGGAGAGGAAGGTGCGGTAATGGAGGTAGATGTCAGAGGAATAAGTGGTAATGGAGGTAGATGGTAGAGGAAGCTGCGCGGTAATGGAGGTAGATGGCAGAGTGAAGGTGCTGTAATGGAGTAGATGGGAGAGGAAGGTGCGGTAATGGAGTAGATGGGAGGAAGTGGTAATGGAGGTAGATGGCAGAGGAATAAAAGTGGTAATGGAGTGTAGATGGCAGAGGAAGGTGGTAATGGAGGTAGATGGCAGGAGTGAAGGTGCGGTAATGGAGGATGGCAGAGGAAGGTGCGGTAATGGAGGGGTAGATGGCAGAGGAAGGTGCGGTAATGGAGGTAGGTAGATGGCAGAGGAAGGTGCGCAGTAATGGAGGTAGATGGCAGAGGAAGGTGCGGTAATGGAGGTAGATGGGAGAGGAAGGTGCGGTAATGGAGGTAGATGGGAGAGGAAGGTGCGGTAATGATGTAGATGGGAGAGGAAGGTGCAGTAATGGGATAGTAGATGGGAGAGGAAGGTGCGGTAATGGAGGTAGATGGGAGAGGAAGGCGGTAACCTGGAGGCACATGGTGAAGAAGGTGCGGCAATGGAGGCATGGGAGAGGAAGGCAGGTAATGGAGGTAGATGGGAGAGGAAGGTGGTAATGGAGGTAGATGGTGAAGAAGGTGCGGTAAATGGAGGTAGATGGAGAGGAAGGTGCGGTAATGGAGGTAGATGGGAGAGGAAGGTGCAGAATGGAGGTAGATGGTGAGAACAAGGTGCAGTAATGGAGATAGATGGGAGGGAAGGTGCGGTAATGGAGGTGCAGATGGGAGATAGCTGTGCAGCACGGAGGTAGATGGGAGAGGAAGGTGCGGTAATGGATGTAGGATGGGAGATGAAGGTGCGGTAATGAGTAGATGGAGAGGAAGGTGCGGCAATGGAGGCAGATGGGAGAGGAAGGTGCGGTAATGGAGGTAGATTTGGGTAGGCTGCGCGGTAATGGAGGTAGATGGGAGGAAGGTGCAGTAACGGAGGTAGATGGGAGAGGAAGGTGCGGTAATGGAGTGCAGATGGGAGAGGAAGGCAGTAATGGAGGTAGATGAGGAAGGTGCGGTAATGGGAGGTAGATGGCAGAGGAAGGCGGTAAATGGAGGTAGATGGTAGAGGAAGGTGCGGTAATGGAGGTAGATGGCAGAGGAAGGTGCGGTAATGGAGGTAGGATGGGAGAGGAAGGTGCGGTAATGGAGGTAGATGGCAGAGGAAGGTGCGGTAATGATGTAGTGATTTAAGTAAGAGGAAGGTGCGGTAATGGAGGCAGATGAAGAGGAAGGTGGTAATGGAGGTAGATGGGAGAGTGAAGGTGGTAATGGAGGTAGATGGGAGAGGAATGTGCAGTAAATGGAGGTAGAGGGAGATGAAGGTGCGGTAATGGGAGGTAGATGGGAGAGGAAGGTGCGGGTAAATGGAGGTAGATGGCAGAGGAAGCAGGTGCGGTAATGGAGGTAGATGGGCAGAGGGAAGGTGCGGTAATGCAGGTAGATGGCAGAGGAAGGTGCGGGTAATGGAGGCAGATGGGAGAGGAAGGTGCGGTAATGGAGGTAGATGGGAGAGGAATGTGCAGTAATGGAGGTAGAGGGGGAGAGGAAGGTGCGGTAATGGAGTAGATGGGGAGAGGAAGGTGGTAATGGAGGTAGATGGGTGAGGAAGGTGCGGTAATGGAGGTAGATGGGGTGAGGAAGGTGCGGTAAATGGAGGGAGATGGGGAGAGGAAGGTGCAGTAATGGAGGTAGGATGGGAGAGGAAGGTGCGGTAATGGAGGTAGATGGTAGAAGAAGGTGCGGTAAATGGAGGTAGATGGGAGAGGAAGGTGCGGTAATGGAGGTAGATGGAGAGGAAGGTGCAGTAATGGAGGTAAGATGGTAGAACAAGGTGCGGTAATGGAGATAGATGCGGGAGAGGAAGGTGCGGTAATGGAGGTAGATGGGAGATGAAGGTGCAGTAATGGAGGGGTAGATGGGAGAGAAGGTGCGGTAATGGAGGTAGATGGGAGAGGAAGGTGCGGTAATGGAGGTAGATGGGAGAGGAAGGTGCGGTAATGGAGGAAAGATGGGGAGAGGAAGGTGCGGCACGGGAGGCAGATGGCCTGAGGAAGGTGCGGTAATGGAGGAGATGGCAGAGGAAGGTGCGGTAATGGAGGTAGATTTAAGCAGAGGAAGCCGTGCGGTAATGGAGGTAGATGGGAGAGGAAGGTATGGTAATGGAGGTAGATGGGAGAGGAAGGTGCAGTAATGGAGGTAGATGGGGAGAGGAAGGTGCGGTAATGGAGGGGTAGATAGAGAGGAAGGTGCAGTAATGGAGGTAGATGGCAGAGGAAGGTGCGGTAATGGGAGGCAGATGGCAGAGTGAATAAAGTGGTAATGGAGGTAGATGGCAGAGGAAGGTGCGGTAAATGGAGGTAGATGCAAGAAGAAGGTGCGGTAATGGA
>NW_024749568.1:0-5158 GCF_018991925.1 Homarus americanus | reverse complement strand
GATATGATAGAAGTATTTAAGCGGGTGAAAGGAATCAATAAAGGATATATAGATAAAGTTCTTATAATATCCGAACAGGATAGGACTCGGAGCAACGGATTTAAGTTGGATAAGTTTAGGTTTAGGAGGGAGATAGGAAGGAACTGGTTCACAAATAGGGTGGTGGACGAGTGGAACAAGCTTAGCAACTTTGTAGTAAGTGCTGGAACGCTGGAAAGTTTTAAAAGGAGGCTAGATAGATCATGGATGATAGAGAGTGGTAGTAACTCGACAGGAGCTGCCATGCACAGGCCAACCGGCCTATTGCAGACTCTCTTTATTTTCTTAGGGTTCTTATGTATCATCACTTCACATCCCCACTATTGCCTCCACTACAGAAGTTTTCTATTGACAAAGTTCCAACCATAGTACTGTATAATGTAACACCTTTTCATAAAAACTGGTCAAATTTGAAGTTGTATACCTACTGACCCCAGACACATTTTGGTAAAAAGGTTCAAAATGACTGATACTCTGTCTGGCTCCCTCAAGTGGAAGTGGTCTGAAGACCTCTCAGATGAAGGCGAAGAGGCGGAGAAGCGACCTTGTCTAGATGGAACAGGGCTGATGGATTCGCCTGAGCATGAAAAGGTAAAGGAGTTAGATGACACGGATGAAAGTGAAGATGATGTCTCACCTGAGAGTGATGAAGATTTTTATGGGGAAATGTTAGAATACGAATTCTTGGACAGCAGTGTTAGCAGTGATGATGTAGATGGATGGTTCAAGTCAGGTGAGAGCGATGGATCTGAATCAGATGAGAGCGAAGGATCTGAGTCAGATGAGAGCGAAGAGTCTGCATAGGAGTGAAGACAAGAAATCGACGAAGGAGGTGGACAAGCGCGCAAACTACGAAGAAAAGACTAAGTGGGTTGAGAACAGGGTTGTCAGATGTACCATAAGCTTCATGACCAACACTCATGCCATCTCATGGCCAAATCGGCCAAACCGTTTTTATTTTGCAAAATTCGGCCAAATCTTTTTGGATGGGCAACATACATATATTGTTTCTCACTAGCGATTTTTTATTTTTTTTAATTATTTATAGTACTTTATTATTATTATTATTATTATTATTATTGTTGTTGTTACCTGTATCATTATTATTATATTTTATTTTTAATTGTGTATTTTTATTATAAATTCTATTTACTATAAATTAATTATTATTATCTCTCTCTCTCTCTCTCTCTCTCTCTCTCTCTCTCTATATATATATATATATATATATATATATATATATATATATATATATATATATATATATATATATATATATATATATATATATATATTTCATGTAGATCCACAATGAAAACGTGGATAAGATAAATCTTGATAAAATCACACGGGAAAAGGGAAACAACGGAGAACCTTAGCTTTCGTCTTTATTCAAGACATCTTCAGAGGCAACTGGATTACATAGACAGAGAGAGGCTTAAATATACAGGGTGACCATAAAAACATGAGGTCAGGTCATAATGATGTCATCCACTAATCCTCACACCAACACACACGTAGAGGAGCTTAAGAGAAGGGGGGTGACGTGACTAGTCAGGTCAGGTCAAAAATAAGGGACCCACTAAATAACTATCATACATCTAGATCAAAGGTTTTCAAAGCATTTTTAACCTTGGGCCACTGACAAATAAATTATTATATACATCACCAAATATAATCAACAGAAATTATATCATTCAAAATATACGTTATATTCTGTCTCTCGTATCTTAATTGGTTACTGTGGGTCATTAGGTCTGTAAGTATTGTGTTTTAATGATGGTAATTATATCTCATTAGTCTTCTGATTCACCACAGTGTCTCTTTTAACGGGTAATTTCCACACAGGTATTTTATTTAACACAATTAAGGTATTTTAGTCGTTTTTAGTCGGGTTTTTTTCAAGTGTGTTGTGCTCAAAAATCAATGAAAAAAATCGTGTATATACGTTCGGGGAAATAGAGGCTGGGGTAGTGGTAGGGATGGAGTGGGGATGGAGGGGGAAGGGGAGGGCTGCAGGAGGTACGTGTTCCCTCCCTTCCCCCCCCTCTCTCTCTCTCTCTCTCTCTCTCTCTCTCTCTCTCTCTCTCCCTCCCTCCCTCTCTCCCCCCTTGTTTCCGTGTTTAGCGACCTGTGTGATTTGCATATAAATTCCGACGTTTTGTGGGCCGTCGGTTGGTGTCAGAGAGAGAGAGAGAGAGAGAGAGAGAGAGAGAGAGAGAGAGAGAGACTATGTTCCTTCCCGTAGTGAATTCCCGGTCACTCATTTACCTATAGATTCATATTATAACCCTTTATCCTCAGGTGTCTCAGGTGAATTCCTGTCTGTCTGAATGAATGAATGAATGAATGAATGAATGAACAATCAGATGAATGAACCCTACTGAATTTGTTATAGGTTAAAAGCTCTCTGTCACTAACATATAACGGGTATTAACTAAAACTTTCCATTCTCAAATACCCCCACCCGAAAGAAAAGTTCCTTGGGTGAAGAACTTGAGGAATGATGTTGACGTTTTGGGGGTAACTTAGGTAGAATCCTCTCAAAGCTTCTGATCCTTCGTTCTAAATGACTCCATCTCTCACCCTCCACTAGATTGTGCTGGAAGGGTGAGACGTGAGGAGCATTGAGGGGTGGGGGTGAGGGTGTGGGGGTAAGTGAGGTGTTTATGGTAGGGGTGGGGTGGAGGGGATGAGGGATGTATGGTAATGAGAGAGAGAGAGAGAGAGAGAGAGAGAGAGAGAGAGAGAGAGAGAGAGAGAGAGAGAGACTAACTAACTAACTGACTGACTCGCTGATTTAAATAAAACAAATAATGATAGAAAATAAATAAAATAAAAATGTATTGAAATTACAAAAGGAACATTGTCTGCCTGACCTCTTAATATACAGTACATATATACGAAGTGTTTATCTTGACTCCTGGATCGTCTGAAGGTCGGTACAATTTGTCTCGTTCTGCGATCACTTTAAAACCTGTGAGAAATTGATGATGTTTCAAAGATTAATGGAGACTTATTGTTCTCTCTATTGGACAGAGATATATTGTAGAGAGAGAGAGAGAGAGAGAGAAGAAGAAGGTGAGAGATTATATTATCATTAATTTTTCATGTTCCAGGGAAAGATTTCATTTAATTTCTCTCTCTAACTCTTTCTTTTCCTTTTTTTTATGTTTCTATTTTATCTCTATATCTCTCTCCCTTATTTTTCTTTTATCCTTCTTTTTTATTTTTTTATTTAATTTTCTCTTTCTTTTACTTCTCAAGCACAATATCTCCAATCACTACGAGCATTACGACCCATGATGTACTCTTTGGTCAGTCAGTCAAGCCAGTGAAGTCAGTCAAGGGTCAGTCAAGCCAGTCAGTCAGTCAATGAAGTCAGTGAAGTTAGTCAGTCAGTCAGTCAGTCAGTCAGTCAAGTCAGTCAGTTAGTCAGTCAGGATTAGCATTCAAAGAGATAGCCGACGCAGTTACAAAAGGTCTTCATATTAAAATTCCTACGAGATGAGCTTCACTACCACCCATAAACAGTGTCACCTAACCTAACTTAACCTAATTTAACTTAATTTAACCTAACCTAACTTAACCTAACTTAACCTAACCTGATCTAACCTAACTTAACCTGACCAAAACCTAACTTAACCTGACCTAACCTAACTAGCCTTGACAAACTTCCCCCTAACGAAGGTGATTCAGAGGAGCGTTAGGTCACCGTCACTACGTCTTTCAGAGGTAAACTTGACCTGGCAAACCTTCGCTTCAAAGTTTAGATCTTCTCTGGACTCGTTAAACTTACCCTGTTGTCTACTGATGATCTTGTTGTTGATTTTGAAGTGTGTGTGGGGATGGGTGTGTGTGTGGGGATGGGTGTGTGTGTGTGAGGATGGGTGTGTGTGTGGGGGATGGGTGTGTGTGTGTGGGGGGTTGGGGAGCATCAAGATGTTAAATAATACCTACTACTAGACCTAAGATGTGTCAGGTGAGGAAGACAGGTGAAGTTGTCAGGTGACGAAGACAGGTGAAGTTGTCAGGTGAGGAAGACAGGTGAAGTTGTCAGGTGAGGAAGACAGGTGAAGTTGTCAGGTGAGGAAGACAGGTGAAGCGACATACATAAGATAGGACCCGACTAAAGCCAGTGTTACCACCTAAACACATGAACCTCTGCTACTAGTCACATCTTAGCGACTATTCTAGCTAAAGCCTTACCATAACACTTGTCTTACGGGAACTCAGGGTTGTCCAGTGTGGTGATAAGACTCCTGGATCAACCTAGACACACGTGAATTACCAGTCGAATACCAAATTGCGGGTTACAAACTGTTCCATACCGATAGACAGACCAGGAAAGGAGGTGGAGTAGCAATCTATGTTAGGGATAATCTGAAGTGTGAAATAAATAAGGAAATAAAAACTGAGAGGAATACAGAAACAATTTGGATAGAATTAAGCGACGGTCGGGAAAAATTAATCACAGGAGTAATATATAGACCCCCCAATCTTGATAGCGTCAATGAGCGACTTATCTGGGATGAAATGCGCAGGGCTTCCATACACAACAAAGTCTGTATAGTAGGCGACTTTAACCTTGGCCAAATAGATTGAACTGACCTTACGGGCAACTCAGAATCAGAGGATTTTCTCGAGACGATCCAGGACTGTTTCCTAAGTCAACATATAACCGAACCCACACTGGGTAATAATATACTGGATTTAGTTCTGTCGAACAGAGAAAACCTCATTAGCAATGTCGAGGTAGGGAACGAACTTGCAAACAGTGATCACAAAGAAATTCGATTCCAGTTAGATTTTCAGGGCAGACGTAAGGAAAATTCAACTAAAGTACCAGATTTCAGAAGGGCAAACTTTGACAGTTTAAAGAGGCAGCTGAGAGAGGGGGTGTCGCGCTTGGCCGTGAACCTGACAGATGACACGGACCTGATAACGAGATCTGAGATTGCCGAGTTCCACGACAATTTAAATAATGAGTTACTTAATGCACAAAGGCAGAACATACCATACAAAAAACTCAGATCAGACAACAATGACCCTAAATAGATAAATAATTATTTAAAGAGCATCATTGGCCAAAGGAAGGCTATAGGTAGAAGGATAAATC
>NW_024749567.1:0-14921 GCF_018991925.1 Homarus americanus | reverse complement strand
TCGATGAAGGGCCTATGTTATACTCGATGAAGACGCTGTTGCGCATACTCGACCTGGGGACTTTGTTATACTCGATTAAAGGGGACTTTGTTATACTTGATGAGGGGCTTTGTTATACTCGAAAAAGGGCGCTGTTATATCAACCATTGGCTTTTGTTATATCGATCAGGGCCTTTGTTATAATCGAGGGGACCTTTAAACATATACTCAATCAGGGACTTTGTCATACTCGATGTGATTTATTATGCTCGATCAGGGACTTTATTTATACTCGAATTAGGGGACATTGTAATATCAGTGAGGGGCTTTGTTATACTCGACGAGGACGCTGTTATACTCGATCAGGGACTTTGTTATATGATCAGGGACTGTTATATATACTCGACCAGGACTTCATTTACTCGAT
This sequence comes from Homarus americanus, assembly GCF_018991925.1. Taxonomy (NCBI): domain Eukaryota; kingdom Metazoa; phylum Arthropoda; class Malacostraca; order Decapoda; family Nephropidae; genus Homarus; species Homarus americanus. The sequence continues at coordinate 14,515 of NW_024749567.1, read as the reverse complement.
TAAGGGGCTTTGTTATACTCGACCAGAAATTTGTTATACTCGACTAGGGGACTTTGTTTTTACTCGATTAGGGGCTTTGTTATATACTCGATCAGGGGGTGTTTGATAAACCATTAAGGGCTTTGTTATACTCGATCAGGGGACCTTGTTATACTCGACCAGGGGACTTTGTTTTACTCGATTAGGGGACTTTGTTATACTCGATCAGGGGAATATTTAATACGATCAGGGGGCTTTGTTATACTCGATGAGGGGCCTTTGTTATACTCGATGAGGGGACTTTGTTATACTCGATCAGGTGACTATGTTATACTCGTTTAGGTGACTTTGTTATACTCGACCAGGGGAGTTTGTTAAACTCGATGAGGGGGCTTTGATATACTCGATCAGGGGTCTTTGATATACTCGATAAGGGGGCGTTGTTATACGCGTTCAGGGGACTTTGTTATACTCGATGAAGGGCCTTTGTTATACTCGATGAAGGGCCTTTGTTATACTCGACCTGGGGACTTTCTTATACTCGATTAGGGGACTTTGTTATACTCGATCAGGGGGCTTTGTTTTACTCGATGAAGGGCCTTTGTTATACTCGACCTGGGGACCTTGTTATACTCGATTAGGGGACTTTGTTATACTCGCTCAGGGGGCTTTGTTATACTCGAAAAGGAGCCTTTGTAATGCTCAACCATTGGCTTTTCTTATACGCGATCAGGGGCCTTTGTTATACTCGACCAGGGACTTTTGTTATACTCGACCAGGGGACTTTATTATACTCGTTCATAGGACTTTGTTATACTCGATGAGGGGGCTTTGATATTCTCGATAAGGGGACTTTGTTATATTCGTTCAGGGGACTTTGTTATACTCGATGAAAGCGCTTTGTTATATTCGATCAGGGGACTTTGTTATACTCGATCAGGGGACTTTGTTGTACTCGATTAAGGGACTTTGTTATACTCGACCAGGGGAATTTGTTATATTCAATGAGGGGGCTTTGTTATACGCGATCAGGGGACATTGTTATACTCGATCAAAGGCCTTTGTTATACTCGATTAGAGGACTTTGTTATACTCGATCAGGGGACTTTGTTATACTCGAGCAGGGGGCTTTGTTATACTAGATCAGGGGACTTTGTTATACTCGATGATGGGACTTTGTTATACTCGATGAGGAGCCTTTGTTATACTCGATCAGGGGACTTTGTTATACTTGACCAGGGGACTTTGTTATACTCGATGTGGGGGCTTTGGTATACTCGATCAAGAGACTTTGTTATACTGGAAGAGGGTGCTTTGTTATACTCGACCAGGGGACTTTGTTTTACTCAATTAGGGGACTTTGTTATACTCGACCAGGGGAATTTGTTATACTCTATTAGGGGACTTTGTTACACTCGATAAGGGGACTTTCTAATACGATCAGGGGGCTTTGGTATACTCGATGAGGGGCCTTTGTTATACTCGATGAGGGGACTTTGTTATACTCGATCAGGGGACTATGTTATACTCGATTAGGTGACTTTGTTTTACTTTACCAGGGGAATTTGTTATACTCGATGAGGGGGCTTTGTTATACACCGATCAGGGGTCTTTGATATATTCGATAAGGGGGCTTTGTTATACTCGTTCAGGGGACTTTGTTATTCTCGATGAAGGGCCTTTGTTATACTCGATGAAGGGCCTTTGTTTTACTCGACCTGGGGACTTTGTTATACTCGATTAGGGAACTTTGTTATACTCGATCAGGGGGCTTTGTTTTACTCGATGAAGGGCCTTTGTTATACTCGCTCAGGGGGCTTTGTTATACTCGAAAATGGGCCTTTGTTATGCTCAACCATTGGCTTTTGTTATACTCGATTAGGGACCTTTGTTATACTCGACCAGGGGACTTTGTTATACTCGATCATAGGACTTTGTTATACTCGATGAGGGGGCTTTGATATTCTCGATAAGGGGACTTTGTTATATTCGTTCAGGGGACTTTGTTATACTCGATGAAAGCGCTTTGTTATACTTGATCAGGGGACTTTGTTATACTCGATGAGGGGACTTTGTTTTCCTCGATCAGGAGACTTTGTTATACTCGAGTAGGGGAATTTGTTATACTCGATCAGGGGACTTTGTTGTATTCGATGACGGGGCTTTGTTATACTCGATCAGGGGACTCTGTTATACTCGACCTGGGGACTTGTTTTACTCGATCAGGGGACTTTGTTATACTCGATCAGGGAACTTTGTTATACTCGAGCAGTGGACATGGTTTTACTCGATCAGGGGACTTTGTTATACTCGATCAGGGGACTTTGTTATACTCCTTCAGGGGACTTTGTTATACTCGAGAAGGGGTCTTTGTTATACTCGATCAGGGGACTTTGTTATACTCGATCAGGGGACTTTGTTATAATCGATGAGTGGGTCTTTGTTATCCTCAATCAGGGGACTTTGTTATACTCCATCAGGGGTCTTTGTTATACCTGATGAGGAGCATTTGTTATTCTCGACCAGGGGACTTTGTTATACTCGATCAGGGGACTTTGTTATACTCGATCAGGGGACTTTGTCATATCCTATTAGGGGGTTTTGTTATACTCGATGAGGGCCTTTGTTATACTCGATGAGGGTATTTTTTTTTATTCGTTGAGGGACCTTTGTTATACTCGATCATAGGACTTTGTTGTACTCGATCAGGGGACTTTGTTATACTCGATTAGGGGACTTTATTTACCGAAGAGGGGTTTGTTCTCGACCAGGGGACTTTGTTTTACTTGATTAGGACATTGTAATACGATCAGGGCTTTGTTATACTCGATGAGGGGCCTTTGTTATACCTCGATGAGGGGACTTTGTTATACTCGATCAGGGGACATTGTAATACGATCAGGGGCTTTGTTATACTCGATGAGGGCCTTTGTTATACTCGATGAGGGGACTTTGTTATACTCGTTTAGGGGACTTTGTTATACCTCGATGAAGGGCCTATGTTATACTCGATGAAGGGCCTTTGTTATACTCGACCTGGGGACTTTGTTATACTCGATTAGGGGACTTTGTTATACTTGATGAGGGGGCTTTGTTATACTCGAAAAGGGGCCTTTGTTATGCTCAACCATTGGCTTTTGTTATACTCGATCAGGGGCCTTTGTTATAATCGATCAGGGACCTTTGTTATACTCGATCAGGGGACTTTGTCATACTCGATCATAGGACTTTATTGTACTCGATCAGGGGACTTTGTTATACTCGATTAGGGGACTTTGTAATATCCGATGAGGGGGCTTTGTTATACTCGACGAGGGGCCTTTGTTATACTCGATCAGGGGACTTTGTTATACTCGATCAAGGGACTTTGTTATACTCGACCAGGGGACTTTGTTTTACTCGATTAGGGGGCTTTGTTATAGTCGACCAGGGGAATTTGTTATACTCGACTAGGGGACTTTGTTTTACTCGATTAGGGGGCTTTGTTATACTCGATCAGGGGTGTTTGATAAACTCGATAAGGGGGCTTTGTTATACACGTTTAGGGGGCTTTGTTATACTCGATCAGGGGCCTTTGTTATACTCGATTAGGGACATTTGTTATACTCGAAAAGGGGACTTTGTAATACGATCAGGGGGCTTTGTTATACTCGATGAGGGGCCTTTGTTATACTCGATGAGGGGCCTTTGTTATACTCGATCAGGGGACTTTGTTATACTCGATTAGGGGACTTTGTAATATCCGATGAGGGGGCTTTGTTATACTCGATGAGAGGCCTCTGTTATACTCGATCAGGGGACTTTGTTATACTCGATGAGGAGACTTTGATATACTCGATCAGGGGATTTTGTAATACGATCAGGGGGCTTTGTTATACTCGATGCGGGGCCTTTGTTATACTCGATGAGGGGACTTTGTTATACTCGATCAGGGGACTATGTTATACTCGATAAGGGGACTTTGTTATACTCGACCAGGGGAATTTGTTTACTCGATGAAGGGGCTTTGTTATACTCGATCAGGGGTCTTTGATATACTCGATAAGGGGGCTTTGTTATACTCGTTCAGGGGACTTTGTTATACTCGATGAAGGGCCTTTGTTATACTCGATGATGGGCCTTTGTTATACTCGACCTGGGGACTTTGTTATACTCGATTAGGGGACTTTGTTATACTCAATGAGGGGGCTTTGTTTTACTCGATGAAGGGCCTTTGTTATACTCGACCTGGGGACTTTGTTATACTCGATCAGGGGACTTTGTTATACTCGATTAGGGGACTTTGTAATACGATCAGGGGGCTTTGTTATACTCGATGAGGGGCCTTTGTTATACTCGATGAGGGGACTTTGTTATTCTCGATCAGGGGACTATGTTATACTCGATAAGGGGACTTTGTTATACTCGATCAGGGGAATTTGATATACTCGATAAGGGGGCTTTGTTATACTCGTTCAGGGGACTTTGTTATACTCGATGAAGGCCTTTGTTATACTCGATGAAGGGCCTTTGTTATACTCGACCTGGGGACTTTGTTATACTCGATTAGGGGACTTTGTTATACTCGATGAGGGGGCTTTGTTTTACTCGATGCGGGGCCTTTGTTATACTCGATGAGGGGACTTTGTTATACTCGATCAGGGGACTTTCTTATACTCGCTCAGGGGGCTTTGTTATACTCGAAACGGGGCCTTTGTTATGCTCAACCATTGGCTTTTGTTATACTCGATCAAGGGCCTTTGTTATACTCGATCAGGGACCTTTGTTATACTCGACCAGGGGACATTGTTATACTCGATCATAGGACTTTGTTATACTCGATGAGGGGGCTTTGATATTCTCGATAAGGGGACTTTGTTATATTCGATGAAAGCGCTTTGTTATACTCGATCAGGGGACTTTGTTATACTCGATCAGGCGATTTTGTTATACTCGATCAGGGACTTTGTAATATCCGATGAGGGGGCTATGTTATACTCGATGAGGGGCCTTTGTTATACTTTCGATCAGGAGACTTTGTTATACTCCGATCAAGGGACTGTTTTACTCGACCAGGGGACTTTGTCATACTCGATCATGGGACTTTGTTATACTCGATGAGGGGGCTTTGATATACTCAATAAGGGGACTTTGTTATAATCGTTCAGGGGACTTTGTTATGCTCGATGAGGGCACTTTGTTATACTCGATCAGGGGACCTTGTTATACTCGACCAGGGGACTTTGTTTTACTCGATTAGGGGACTTTGTTATACTCGATCAGGGGAATTTTTAATACGATGAGGGGGCTTTGTTATACTCGATGAGGGGCCTTTGTTATACTCGATGAGGGGACTTTGATATACTCGATCAGGTAACTATGTTATACTCGTTTAGGTGACTTTGTTATACTCGACTAGGGAAGTTTGTTAAACTCGATGAGGGGGCTTTGTTATACTCGATCAGGGGTCTTTGATATACTCGATAAGGGGGCTTTGTTATACGCGTTCAGGGGACTTTGTTATACTCAATGAAGGGCCTTTGTTATACTCGATGAAGGGCCTTTGTTATACTCGACCTGGGGACTTTCTTATACTCGATTAGGGGACTTTGTTATACTCGATCAGGGGGCTTTGTTTTACTCGATGAAGGGCCTTTGTTATACTCGACCTGGGAACCTTGTTATACTCGATTAGGGGACTTTGTTATACTCGCTCAGGGGGCTTTGTTATACTCCAAAAGGAGCCTTTGTTATGCTCAACCATTGGCTTTTCTTATACTCGATTAGGGGCCTTTGTTATACTCGATCAGGGACCTTTGTTATACTCGACCAGGGGACTTTATAATACTCGGTCATAGAACTTTGTTATACTCGATAAGGGGGCTTTGATATTCTCGATAAGGGGACTTTGTTATATTCGTTCAGGGGACTTTGTTATACTCGATGAAAGCGCTTTGTTATATTCGATCAGGGGACTTTGTTATACTCGATCAGGGGACTTTGTTGTACTCGATTAGGGGACTTTGTTATACTCGACCAGGGGAATTTGTTATATTCAATGAGGGGGCTTTGTTATACGCGATCAGGGGACATTGTTATACTCGATCAAAGGCCTTTGTTATACTCGATTAGAGGACTTTGTTATACTCGATCAGGGGACTTTGTTATACTCGAGCAGGGGGCTTTGTTATACTAGATCAGGGGACTTTGTTATACTCGATGAGGGGACTTGGTTTTCCTCGATCAGGAGACTTTGTTATACTCGAATAGGGGAATTTGTTATACTCGATCAGGGGACTTTGTTATACTCGATCAGGGGACTTTGTTATACTCGATCAGGGGACTTTGTTATACTCCTTCAGGGGACTTTGTTATACTCGATCAGGGGACTTTGTAATATCCTATTAGGGGGCTTTGTTATACTCGATGAGGGCCTTTGTTATACTCGATGAGGGGACTTTGTTTTACTCGATGAGGGGCCTTTGTTATACTCGATCAGGGACTTTGTTATACTCGACCAGGGGACTTTGTTATACTCGATGTGGGGGCTTTGGTATACTCGATCAACGGACTTTGTTATACTCGAAGAGAGGGCTTTGTTATACACGACCAGGGGACTTTGTTTTACTTGATTAGGGGACTTTGTTATACACGACCAGGGGAATTTGTTATAATCGATCAGGGGACTTTGTTATACTCGATCAGGGGATTTTGTAATACGATCAGGGGGCTTTGTTTTACTCGATGAGGGGCCTTTGTTATACTCGATGAGGGGACTTTGTTATACTCGATCAGGGAACTATGTTATACTCGATAAGGGGACTTTGTTATACTCGACCAGGGGAATTTGTTATACTCGATCAGGGGGCTTTGTTATACTCGATCAGGGGTCTTTGATATACTCGATAAGGGGGCTTTGTTATACTCGTTCAGGGGACTTTGTTATTCTCGATGAAGGGCCTTTGTTATACTCGATGAAGGGCCTTTGATATACTCGAACTGGGGACTTTGTTATACTCGATTAGGGGACTTTGTTATACTCGATCAGGGGGCTTTGTTTTACTCGATGAAGGGTCTTTGTTATACTCGTCCTGGGGACTTTGTTATACTCGATTAGGGGACTTTGTTATACTCGCTCAGGGGTTTTGTTATACTCGAAAAGGGGCCTTTGTTATGCTCAACCATTGGCTTTTGTTATACTCGATCAGGGGCCTTTGTTATACTCAATCAGGGACCTTTGTTATACTCGACTAGGGGACTTTGTTATACTCGATCATAGGACTTTGTTATACTCGATGAGGGGGCTTTGATATTGTCGATAAGGGGACTTTTGTTGTCTCGATAAGCCTTTGTTATACTCGATCAGGGACTTTGGTATACTCGATCAGGGACTTTCTTATACTCGATCAGGGACTTTGTAATATCCGATGGGGGTTTTGTTATACTCGATGAGGGCCTTTGTTATACTCGATCAGGGGACTTTGTTATACTCGATCAGGGAACTGTTATACTCGACCGGGGACTTTAATAATACTCGATCATGGGACTTTGTAATATCCGATGAGGGGGCTTTGTTATACTCGATGAGGGGCCTTTGTTATACTCGATTAGGGGACTTTGTTATACTCGATGAGGGGATTTTGTTATACTCGATCAGGGGACTATGTTATACTCGATTAGGGGACTTTGTTTTACTTTACCAGGGGAATTTGTTATACTCGATGAGGGGGCTTTGTTATACACCGATCAGGGGTCTTTGATATACTCGATAAGGGGGCTTTGTTATACTCGTTCAGGTGACTTTGTTATTCTCGATGAAGGGCCTTTGTTATACTCGATGAAGGGCCTTTGTTATACTCGACCTCGGGACTTTGTTACACTCGATTAGGGAACTTTGTTATACTCGATCAGGGGGCTTTGTTTTACTCGATGAAGGGCCTTTGTTTACTCGACCTGTGGACTTTGTTATACTCGATTAGGGGACGTTGTTATACTCGCTCAGGGGGCTTTGTTATACTCGAAAAATGGGCCTTTGTTATGCTCAACCATTGGCTTTTGTTATACTCGATCAGGGGCCTTTGTTATACTCGATCAGGGACCTTTGTTATACTCGACCAGGGGACTTTGTTATACTCGATCATAGGACTTTGTTATACTCGATGAGGGGGCTTTGATATTCTCGATAAGGGGACTTTGTTATATTCGTTCAGGGGACTTTGTTATACTCGATGAAAGCGCTTTGTTATATTCGATCAGGGGACTTTGTTATACTCGATCAGGGGACTTTGTTGTACTCGATTAAGGGACTTTGTTATACTCGACCAGGGGAATTTGTTATATTCAATGAGGGGGCTTTGTTATACGCGATCAGGGGACATTGTTATACTCGATCAAAGGCCTTTGTTATACTCGATTAGAGGACTTTGTTATACTCGATCAGGGGACTTTGTTATACTCGAGCAGGGGGCTTTGTTATACTAGATCAGGGGACTTTGTTATACTCGATGAGGGGGCTTTGATATACTCGACCAGGGGAATTTGTAATATCCTATTAGGGGGCTTTGTTATACTCGATGAGGGCCTTTGTTATACTCGATGAGGGGACTTTGTTTTACTCGATGAGGGGCCTTTGTTATACTCGATCAGGGGACTTTGTTATACTCCTTCAGGGGACTTTGTTATACTCGATCAGGGGACTTTGTAATATCCTATTGAGGGCTTTGTTATACTCGATGAGGGCCTTTGTTATACTCGATGAGGGGACTTTGTTTTACTCGATGAGGGCCTTTGTTATACTCGATCAGGGGACTTTGTTATACTCGACCAGGGGACTTTGTTATACTCGATGTGGGGGCTTTGGTATACTCGATCAAGGGACTTTGTTATACTCGAAGAGAGGGCTTTGTTATACACGACCAGGGGACTTTGTTTTACTTGATTAGGGGACTTTGTTATACACGACCAGGGGAATTTGTTATAATCGATCAGGGGACTTTGTTATACTCGATCAGGGGATTTTGTAATACGATCAGGGGGCTTTGTTATACTCGATGAGGGGCCTTTGTTATACTCGATGAGGGGACTTTGTTATACTCGATCAGGGAACTATGTTATACTCGATAAGGGGACTTTGTTATACTCGATCATTGGACTTTGTTATACTCAATGAGGGGGCTTTGATATTCTCGATAAGGGTACTTTGTTATATTTTTCAGGGGACTTTGTTATTCTCGATGAAAGCGCTTTGCTATACTCGATCAGGGAACTTTGTTATACTCGATCAGGGGACTTTGTTATACTCGATCAGGGAACTTTGTAATATCCGATGAGGCGGCTTTGTTATACTCGATGAGGGGCCTTTGTTATACTCGATCAGGGGACTTTGTTATACTCGATCAGGGGACTTTGTTATACTCGATCAGGGGACTTTGTAATACGATCAGGGGGCTTTGTTATACTCGATGAGGGGCCTTTGTTATACTCGAAGAGGGGACTTTGTTATTCTCGATCAGGGGACTATGTTATACTCGATAAGGGGACTTTGTTATACTCGACCAGGGGAATTTGTTATACTCGATGAGGGGGCTTTGTTATACTCGATCAGGGGTCTTTGATATACTCTATAAGGGGGCTTGTTATATTCGTTCAGGGGACTTTGTTATACTCGATGAAGGGCCTTTGTTATACTCGATGAAGGGCCTTTGTTATACTCGACCTGGGGACTTTGTTATACTCGATTAGGGGACTTTGTTATACTCGATCAGGGGGGCTTTGTTTTACTCGATGAAGGGCCTTTGTTATACTCGACCTGGGGACTTTGTTATACTCGATTAGGGGACTTTCTTATACTCGCTCAGGGGGCTTTGTTATACTCGAAACGGGGCCTTTGTTATGCTCAACCATTGGCTTTTGTTATACTCGATCAGGGGCCTTTGTTATACTCGATCAGGGACCTTTGTTATACTCGACCAGGGGACATTGTTATACTCGATCATAGGACTTTGTTATACTCGATGAGGGGGCTTTGATATTCTCGATAAGGGGACTTTGTTATACTCGATGAAAGCGCTTTGTTATACTCGATCAGGGGACTTTGTTATACTCGGTCATAGGACTTTGTTATACTCGATAAGGGGGCTTTGATATTCTCGATAAGGGGACTTTGTTATATTCGTTCAGGGGACTTTGTTATACTCGATGAAAGCGCTTTGTTATATTCGATTAGGGGACTTTGTTATACTCGATCAGGGGACTTTGTTGTACTCGATTAGGGGACTTTGTTATACTCGACCAGGGGAATTTGTTATATTCAATGTGGGGGCTTTGTTATACGCGATCAGGGGACATTGTTATACTCGATCAAAGGCCTTTGTTATACTCGATTAGAGGACTTTGTTATACTCGATCAGGGGACTTTGTTATACTCGAGCAGGGGGCTTTGTTATACTAGATCAGGGGACTTTGTTATACTCGATGAGGGGACTTGTTTTCCTCGATCAGGAGACTTTGTTATACTCGAGTAGAGGACTTTGTTATACTCGATCAGGGGACTTTGTTATACTCGAGCAGGGGGCTTTGTTATACTAGATCAGGGGACTTTGTTATACTCGATGAGGGGGCTTTGATATACTCGACCAGGGGAATTTGTAATATCCTATTAGGGGGCTTTGTTATACTCGATGAGGGCCTTTGTTATACTCGATGAGGGGACTTTGTTTTACTCGATGAGGGGCCTTTGTTATACTCGATCAGGGGACTTTGTTATACTCGACCAGGGGACTTTGTTATACTCGATGTGGGGGCTTTGGTATACTCGATCAAGGGACTTTGTTATACTCGAAGAGAGGGCTTTGTTATACACGACCAGTGGACTTTGTTTTACTTGATTAGGGGACTTTGTTATACACGACCAGGGGAATTTGTTATAATCGATCAGGGGACTTTGTTATACTCGATCAGGGGATTTTGTAATACGATCAAGGGGCTTTGTTATACTCGATGAGGGGCCTTTGTTATACTCGATGAGGGGACTTTGTTATACTCGATCAGGGAACTATGTTATACTCGATAACGGGACTTTGTTATACTCGACCAGGGGAATTTGTTATACTCGATGAGGGGGCTTTGTTATACTCGATCAGGGGTCTTTGATATACTCGATAAGGGGGCTTTGTTATACTCGTTCAGGGGACTTTGTTATTCTCGATGAAGGGCCTTTGTTATACTCGATGAAGGGCCTTTGATATACTCGAACTGGGGACTTTGTTATACTCGATTAGGGAACTTTGTTATACTCGATCAGGGGGCTTTGTTTTACTCGATGAAGGGTCTTTGTTATACTCGTCCTGGGGACATTGTTATACTCGATTAGGGGACTTTGTTATACTCGCTCAGGGGTTTTGTTATACTCGAAAAGGGGCCTTTGTTATGCTCAACCATTGGCTTTTGTTATACTCGATCAGGGGCCTTTGTTATACTCAATCAGGGACCTTTGTTATACTCGACTAGGGGACTTTGTTATACTCGATCATAGGACTTTGTTATACTCGATGAGGGGGCTTTGATATTGTCGATAAGGGGACTTTGTTATACTCGATGAAAGCGCTTTGTTATACTCGATCAGGGGACTTTGTTATACTCGATCAGGGGACTTTCTTATACTCGATTAGGGGACTTTGTAATATCCGATGAGGGGGTTTTGTTATACTCGATGAGGGGCCTTTGTTATACTCGATCAGGGGACTATGTTATACTCGATCAGGGGACTTTGTTATACTCGACCAGGGGACTTTGTCATACTCGATCATGGGACTTTGTTATACTCGATGAGGGGGCTTTGATATACTCAATAAGGGGACTTTGTATTAATCGTTCAGGGGACTTTCTTATACTCGATGAGGGCGCTTTGTTATACTCGATCAGGGGACCTTGTTATACTCGACCAGGGGACTTTGCTTTACTCGATTAGGGGACTTTGTTATACTCGATCAAGGGGACTTTGTAATACGATGAGGGGCCTTTGTTATACTCGATGAGGGGCCTTTGTTATACTCGATCAGGGGACTTTGTTATGGACGATTATTGGACTTTGTACTCGATAGGGACTTTGTTATACTCGATGAGGGGGCAATCAGGGGACTTTCTTATACTCGAGCAGGGGGCTTTGTTATACTCGATGAGGGGCCTTTGTTATACTCGATCTGGGGACTTTGGTTATACTCGACCAGGGACTGCGTTATACTCGATAAGGACTTTGTTATACTCGACCAGGGGAATTTGTTTTCTCGAAGAGGGGCCTTTGTTATACTCTCGATGAGGGACTTTTGTTATACTCGATCAGGGACTTTGTTATACTCGATCAGGAGACTTTGATATACTCGATCAGGGGATTTTGTAATGCGATCAGGGGGCTTTGTTATACTCGATGAGGGGCCTTTGTTATACTCGATGAGGGGACTTTGTTAAACTCGATCAGGGGACTATGTTATACTCGATAAGGGGACTTTGTTATACTCGACCAGGGGAATTTGTTTACTCGATGAGGGGGCTTTGTTATACTCGATCAGGGTCTTTGATATACTGATAAGGGGCTTTGTTATACCTGTTCAGGGACTTTGTTATACTCGATGAAGGGCCTTTGTTATACTCGATGATGGGCCTTTGTTATACTCGACCTGGGGACTTTGTTATACTCGATTAGGGGACTTTGTTATACACCGCTCAGGGGGCTTTGTTATACTCGAAAAGGGGCCTTTGTTATGCTCAACCATTGGCTTTTGTTATACTCAATCAGGGGCCTTTGTTATACTCGATGAGGGACCTTTGTTATACTCGACCAAAGGACATTATTATACTCGATCATAGGACTTTGTTATACTCGATGAGTGGGCTTTGATATTCTCCATAAGGGGACTTTGTTATATTTTTCAGGGGACTTTGTTATTCTCGATGAAAGCGCTTTGTTATACTCGATCAGGGGACTTTGTTATACTCGATCAGGGGATTTTGTTATACTCGATCAGGGGATTTTGTAATATCCGATGAGGGGGCTTTGTTATACTCGATGAGGGGCCTTTGTTATACTCGATCAGGGGACTTTGTTATACTCGATGAGGGGGCTTTGATATACTCAATAAGGGGACTTTGTATTAATCGTTCAGGGGACTTTCTTATACTCGATGAGGGCGCTTTGTTATACTCGATCAGGGGACCTTGTTATACTCGACCAGGGGACTTTGCTTTACTCGATTAGGGGACTTTGTTATACTCGATATGGGGACTTTGTAATACGATGAGAGGCCTTTGTTATACTCGATGAGGGGCCTTTGTTATACTCGATGAGGGACTTTGGTTATACCCCGATCAGGACCTTTGTTATACCCGATGAGTGAGACTCGATATACTCCGGATCAGGATTTTGTGTAATACGATCAGGGGGGCTTTGTTATACCTCGATGCGGGCCCTTATTATACTCTCGATGAGGGACTTTGTTATACCTGGATCAGGGGACTATGTTATACCTCGGAGCAGGACTTCGTTATACCGACCAGGGAATTTGTTTACCTGATGAGGGGGCTTGTTATACTCTCGGATCAGGGTCTTTGATATACCTGATAAGGGGCTTTGTTATACTCGTTCAGGGGACTTTGTTATACTCGATGAAGGGCCTTTGTTATACTCGATGATGGGCCTTTGTTATACTCGACCTGGGGACTTTGTTATACTCGATTAGGGGACTTTGTTATACTCGATCAGGGGACTTTGTTATACTCGATCAGGGGACTTTGTTATACTCGACCAGGGGACATTGTCATACTCGACCATGGGACTTTGTTATACTCGATGAGGGGGCTTTGATATACTCAATAAGGGGACTTTGTTATACTCGATCAGGGACTATGTTATACTCGATAAGGGGACTTTGTTATACTCGATCATTGGACTTTGTTATACTCAATGAGGGGAAGCTTTGATATTCCTCGATAAGTGGACTTGTTATATTTTTTCAGGGGACTTTGTTATTCTTTGATGAAAGCGCTTACATACTCGATTTGTTATACTCGATCAGGGGACTTTGTTATACTCGATCAGGGGACTTTGTAATATCCGATGAGGGGGCTTTGTTATACTCGATGAGGGGCGTCTGTTATACTCAATCAGGGGACTTTGTTATACTCGATCAGGAGACTTTGATATACTCGATCAGGGGATTTTGTAATACGATCAGGGGGCTTTGTTATACTCGATGAGGGGCCTTTGTTATACTCGATGAGGGGACTTTGTTATACTCGATCAGGGGACTATGTTATACTCGATAAGGGGACTTTGTTATACTCGACCAGGGGAATTTGTTTACTCGATGAGGGGGCTTTGTTATACTCGATCAGGGGTCTTTGATATACTCGATAAGGGGTCTTTGTTATACTCGTTCAGGGGACTTTGTTATACTCGATGAAGGGCCTTTGTTATACTCGATGAAGGGCCTTTGTTATACTCGACCTGGCGACTTTGTTATACTCGATTAGGGGACTTCGTTATACTCGATGAGGGGGCTTT
>NW_024749566.1:0-12116 GCF_018991925.1 Homarus americanus | reverse complement strand
CATTGGACAGGCTTTGTTGTGGAGATATAGCAGAGTCTAGGATGCTTTTATTGTTCTGTTATTTAAGTGGCATCCCAGTCTGAATTATAGATGGTGGGTTGTAATCTGGTGGGATGAGGTGTTGATTATATGTAGAACTCAGCGTGCTTTATTGGGCTAATGAAATATATATGGATCTTGTGTTCGAGCATTTGGTAAGCGTTGGTCTGATCACCTCGTGTACCGAGGTGGTCCCTATAGTTCTAGCGCCATATTGCTTTGTTGAACAGGCTTTGTGTGAAATATAGCAGAGTCTAGGACTCTTTTATTGTCCTATGTGGCCGAAGTAGCATTACGGTAACAATTATAAGATCGTTGGTTCAAATCTGGTGGGGTGAGATGTTGGTTATATGTTGAAGTCTCGTGCTTTATTGGGCTAATAAATATATTGGATCCTCGTGTTTGAAGGCGGTTTGTGGTAGTTGCTCGATCTGCCTAAGCGGCACAGGTGGTCTGCATTAGAGGTTCATGGAGATAGGTGGTTGAACAGGCTTGTGGAAATATAGTAGGGACTTGGATTGCTTTTATTGTCCTGGTGTTTAGAGGTAGCATGCCCCTCGTGATATAATCGTGGGTTTGAATCCTGGTGGGGTGGTATTGATTATATGTTAGAAGTCGAGTGCTTTATTGGGCTAATGAAATATATGGACTTTTCGTGTTTCCAAGCGGATATGGTAAGCGTTGTCTGATCACCTAAGGGGCAATTGGTCCCATTGAGTTCATGGCGTCATGGGTCGTTGGACAGGCTTTGTGTGAAATATAGTAAGTCTAGGCTCTTTTTATTGTCCTGTTGGCCCAAGTTGTATACTTGGTCACAATTAGGTCTGAGTTTGGATCTCTGGTGGGGTGAGTTGTTTGATTATATGTATGTCGGAGTGCTTTTGGGCTAATGGAAATGTATTTTGGATCTTCGTGTTTTCCAGAGCGGATTTGGTAAACGTTGCTCTGATCACCTAGGGAGCGGAGTTTATTATTAAGTTCCACTGCGCTATAAGCTCATTAACAGGATTTGTGTTTGATAATTTAGCAGAGTGTAGGACTGCTTTTATTTTCCTGTTTGTGGTTAAGAGGGTAGCGTTCCCCGGTTACAGTGTATAAGATTCGTGGGTTGAAATCTGGGGGTGAGGTTTTGATTATATGTAGAAGTCCGCGTGCTTTTGGGATTGATATATATGGATCTCGTGTTTGAAGCGATTTGTTAAAACGTTGCTCTGATCTCCTAGCGGTGGTGGTCCCATTAAGTTCATGGAGCCATAAAGGTCGTTGAACGGGCTTTGTTTGAAATATAGTAGAGACTTTGACTGCTTTTTATTGTCTGGTGGCCAGAGGTATATGCTGACACAATTATATGATCGTGGGTTTTGCGGATCCTTGGTGGGGTGATTGTTGATTATATTTAGAGGTCGAGTGCTTGTGGGCTAATGAAATATATATGATTCTCGTGTTTTGGCTTATATAGTAAACGTTGATCTGATCACCAAGGTTGTCCCATTAGAGTTCATATTCGTTGAACAGGCTTTGTGTGAAATATAGCAGAGTCTAGGAATGCTTTGTGTCTGGCACAGGGTAGCGATCGGTCTGAGTTAGAAGATCGTGGGTTGAATCTGGGTGGGGTGAGTGTTGATTGTGAAGAAAGTCGCGTGCTATTGGGCTAATGAAATATGGATCCTCGTGTTCGATGCGCATTTGGTAAAACGTTGTCTGATCACTAAGCGATTGGGGCCCTCGTTGGGTTTGTTGCGGCATATAGCTCGTTGAACAGGCTTTTTGTGGCGTTAGCAGAGTCTGGGACTGCTTTTATTGTTCTGGTTTGAGGTATCCCCAGCCACAATTATAGATCGTGGTTTCAAATCCTGGTGGGGTGAGGTGATTATATGAAGTCCGCATGCTTTATTGGGGCTATTATGAAGTATATATGGATCCTGTTGTTTGACGCATTTTGGTGGCGTTGCTCTGATCACCTAGCGGTTTGGTGGTCCCTATAGTTGTTCTGGCGCCATAAGCTCGTTGGACAGGCTTTGTGTGAAATATAGTAAGACTTTGACTGCTTTGTCCTAGTGGCCCAGGGTAGCATTCCCGGTTAAATTATAAGATCGTTGGTTCAAATCATGGTGTGGGTGTTGGTGTTGATTGTGTGTATCTGTGCTTTATTATTCTTAGTATATATATGGATACTTTCGTGTTTCCAAGCGGATAGTGGTAAACGTTGCTCTTGATCACCTGGGGCAAGAGGTGATTTGTTAGAGTTCATGGCATGAGGTCGTTGAACGGGCTTTTGTGTGAAATATATTAAGTCTGGACTGTTTTATTGTTTGAAGTGTATACCGGTCAATTATAAGATCGTGGGTTTTTGAATCCTGGTGGGGTTGAGGTGGTTATATGTAGAAGTCGAGTGCTTTATTGGGCTGGCCAAATATATTTGGATCTCGTGTTTTGTGGCCGCGATTTGGAAAAACTTGTTGCTCCTGATCACCTAAGCAGCAGGGTCCCATTAGAGGTTCACGGGCGCCATAGCTCGTTGAACAGGATTTGTGTGAATTTGGTGTAGGACCTTTTGTTGTCTGGTGGCCAAGTAGCGTTCGGTCTAGTTATAAGATCGTGGGTTCAAGTCCTGGAGGGTGAGTTTGATTATATAGAAGTCGCGTGCTTTGTTGGGTGTTGAAATATATGGATCTCTGGTTCCAAGCCAGATTTGGTAGCGTTGCTCTGATCACTTAAGCGGCCTGGTGGTTAATTAGAGGTTCATGGAGCCATAAGGTCGTTAGACAGGCTTTTTTTGTGAAATATGGTAGAGACTTGGACTGCTTTTATTGTCTTGTTGGCCGGTGGCGCTCTGACTGAATTAAGATAAGTGAGTTTGAATCTGGTGGGGTGAGGTTATTTGATTATATGTGAGAAGTCCGGAGTGCTGTTAGGGCTGTTGATATATATGGATACTAGTGTTTTGGCGGATATGGTAAGAATTGCTCTGATCACTAAGGGGCAAGGTTGTTATTAGAGGTTCAGGGGCAAAGCTCATTCGTTAATTTTATTGTGAAATATAACAATCTAGGACTTCTTTTAGTTTCCTGGTGGTTTCAGAGCTTTTTAGTTCGATTTACAGTTATAGATCATGGTTGAAATCCTGGTGGGGTGAGTGTTGATTATATGAAATCAGACGTGCTATTGAGCTAATAAATATATATGGATCTCGTGTTTGAAGCAGATTGGTAAAACGTTGCTCTGATCACCTAGCGTCAGTTGGTCCCCATTAAGTTCCACGGTAGCATCTAGATTGACAGGCTTTGTGGGAAATATATCAAGTCTAGGAATGCTTTAGTGTCCTGGTGGCACAAGTTGCGATCGGTCACAATTAGAAGATCGGTTCAAATCCTGGTGGTGAGAGTGTTGATTATAGAAAGTCCTTGCTATATTGGGCTAATGAAATATATGGATCCCGTAGTTTCGAAGCCGCATTTGGTAAAACGTTGCTCTGATCACACCTAGCGGCTTTGCAGGTGGTCCTCATTAGAGTTCTGTGCATACTTAAGCTCGTTGAACAGGCTTATTGTGAAATATAGCAGAATTTTGGGACTGCTTTTTAATGTTCCTAGTGGCCCAGAGGTAGCGTTCCCGGTCACAATTATAAAGGATCGTGAGTTCAAATCCTGGTGGGGTGAGGTGTTGATTATATGAAAGTCCGTGTGCTTTATTGGGCTAATGAAATATATATGGATCCTCGTGTTTCGAAGCCGCATTTCGTATTCATTGCTCTGATCACCTAAGCCTTGGGTGGTCCTCGATAGAAGGTTCCTGGCGCCATAAGCTCGTTTAACAGGCTTTGTTTGAAATACTGCGAAGTCTGGGAATGCTTTTGTGTCCTGGTGTGAAGGTAGCATTCCCCGGTCATAATTATAAGATAAATGGGGTTCAAATCCTGGTGGGGTGAGTGTTGATTATATATGAAGTCTGTGCTTTATTGGGCTAATAAATATTATATGGATCCTCGTGTTTCGAAGCGGTTGGTAAAAGTTACTCTGATCACTAAAAGCGCTGGTGGTCCCCATTAGAGGTTCATGGAGCCATAGGTCGTTGAACAGGCTTTGTGTGAATATAGTAGAGCTTTGTGCTTTTATTGTCCTATAGTGGCCAAGTAGCATTCCCCGGTGGTCTGATATAGTCGTGGGTTCAAATCCTGGTGGGGTGAGGTGTTGATTATATGTAGAAATCTCGTGCTTTAGGCCATTAATGAAATATATGGATCCTCGTGTTTCAAGCGTATTTGGTAAAAACGTTGCTCTGATCACCTAAGAGCACGGGTGGTCCTCATTAGAGGAGTTCACGCGGCATAAGCTCTGTTGAACAGGCTTTATTGTGAAATATAGCTGAGTCTAGGAATGCTTTTAGTGTCTGGTGGCCCATATGCGATCGGTCACAATTAGAAGATCGTGGGTTGTGAATCTGGTGGGGTGGTGTTGATTATATGAAAGTCCCGTGCTTTATTGGTCTAATAAATATATATGGATCCTGCGTGTTTCAGATCCGCATTTTGGTAACGTTGCTCTGATCACCTAGCGGCACTGGTGGTCCCCATTAGAGGGTTCATGGAGCCATAAGGTCGTTGAACCATTTTGTGGCTCTCGTGAGACTTTGGCTGCTTTTATTGTCCTGGTGGCTCAGAGGTAGCATGCGGCTACAATTATGAAGATCGTGGGTTAAGAATCTGATGGGGTGAGTGTTGAATATGTGAAGAAGTCCGCGTGCTTTATTGGGCTAATGAAATATATATGGATCCTCTCGTGTTTGAAGCGTTGGTAAAACGTTGCTCTGATCCTAAAGCGGCACGTTGGTCCTCATTAGGTTCACGGCGCCATAAGCTCGTTAGACAGGCTTTGTGTGAAATATAGCAGAGTCTAGGAATGCTTTTAGTGTCCTAGTGGCACAGAGTGATCCCCTGGTCACAATTAGAAGATCGTGGGTTCGAATCCTGGTGGGGTGGAGAGAACACAAGGTCGTTGAACAGTCTTTGTGTGAAAAATAGTAGAGTCTAGGACTGCTTTTATTGTCCTGGTGGCCCAGAGATAGCATACTCCAGTCACAATTATAAGATCGTGGGTTTGAATCCTGGTGGGGTGAGGTGTTGATTATATGTAGAAGTTCGCGTGCTTTATTGGGCTAATGAACTATATATGGATCCTCGTGTTTCGAAGCCGGATTTGGTAAAACGTTGCTCTGATCACCTAAGCGGCACGGGTGGTCCCCATTAGAGGTTCACGGCGCCATAAGCTCGTTGAACATTCTTTGTGTGAAATATACTAGAGTCTAGGACTGCTTTTATTGTCCTGGTGGCCCAGAGGTAGCGTTCCCCGGTCACAATTATAAGATCGTGGGTTCAAATCCTGGTGGGGTGAGGTGTTGATTATATGTAGAAGTCTGCTTGCTTTATTGGGCTAATGAAATATTTATGGATCCTCCTTGTTACGGAGCCGCATTTGGTAAAACGTTGCTCTGATCACCTGCTGGCACGGGTGGTCCCCTCTAGAGGTTCACGCAGCCATAAGCCCGCTGAACAGGCTTGTGAAATATAGCAGAGTCTAGAATGCTTTATTGTCCTGGTGGCCCAGAGGTAGCGCCCCCGTCACAATTATAAGATCGTGGGTTCAAATCCTGGTGGGTATGTTGATTATATGTAGAAGTCCGCGTATTTTATTGGGCTAATGAAATATATATGGATCCTCGTGTTTCGAAGCCGCATTTGGTAAAACGTTGCTCTGATCACCTAAGCGGCACGGGTGGTCCCCATTAGAGGTTCACGGCGCCAAAAGCTCGTTGAACAGGCTTTGGGTGAAATATACCAGAGTCTAGGACTGCTTTTAGTGTCCTGGTGGCCCAGAGGTAGCGTTCCCCGGTCACAATTGGAAGATCGTGGGTTCGAATCCTGGTGGGGTGAGGTGTTGATTATATGAAGAAGTCCGCCTGCTTTATTGGGCTAATGAAATATATATGGATCCTCGTGTTTCAAAGCCTCATTTGGTAAAACGATGCTCTGATCACCTAAGCGGCATGGGTGGTCCCCATTAGAGGTTCACGGCGCCATAAGCTCGTTGAACAGGCTTTGTGGGAAATATAGCAGAGTCTAGGACTGCTTTTATTGTCCTGGTGGACCAGAGGTAGCATTCCCCGGTCACAATTATAAGATCGTCGGTTCAAATCCTGGTGGGGTGAGGTGTTGATTATATGTAGAATTCCGCGTGCTTTATTGGGCTAATAAAAAATATATGGATCCTCGGGTTTCGAAGCCGCATTTGGTAAAACGTTCTTCTGATCACCTAAGCGGCACGGGTGGTCCCCATTAGAGGTTTACGGCGCCATAAGCTCGTTGAACAGGCTTTGTGTGAAATATAGCAGAGTCTAGGAATGCTTTTAGTTTCCTGGTGGCCCAGAGGTAGCGTCCCCCGGTCACAATTATAAGACAGTGGGTTCAAATCCTGGTGGGGTGAGGTGTTGATTAAATGTAGAAGTCCGCGTGCTTTATTGGGCTAATGAAATATATATGGATCCTCGTTTTTCGAAGCCGCATTTGGTAAAAGTTGCTCTGATCACCTAAGCGGCACGGTTGGTCCCCATTAGAGGTTCACGGCGCCAAAAGCTCGTTGAACAGGCTTTGGGTGAAATATAGCAGAGTCTAGGACTGCTTTTAGTGTCCTGGTGGCCCAGAGGTAGCGTTCCCCGGTCACAATTGGAAGATCGTGTGTTCGAATCCTGGTGGGGTGAGGTGTTGATTATATGAAGAAGTCCGCCTGATTTATTGGGCTAATGAAATATATATGGATCCTCGTGTTTCGAAGCCTCATTTGGTAAAACGATGCTCTGATCACCTAAGCGGCATGGGTGGTCCCCATTAGAGGTTCACGGCGCCATAAGCTCGTTGAACAGGCTTTGTGGGAAATATAGCAGAGTCTAGGACTGCTTTTATTGTCCTGGTGGACCAGAGGTAGCATTCCCCGGTCACAATTATAAGATCGTGGGTTCAAATCCTGGTGGGGTGAGGTGTTGATTAAATGTAGAAGTCCGCGTGCTTTATTGGGCTAATGAAATATATATGGATCCTTCTTGTTTCGAAGCAGCATTTGGTAAAATGTTGGTCTGATCACCTAAGCGGCACGGGTGGTCCCCATTAGAGGTTCACGGCGCCATAAGCTCGTTGAACAGGCTTTGTATGAAATATAGCAGAGTCTAGAACTGCTTTTAATGTCCTGGTGGCCCAGAAGTAGCGTCTCCCGGTCACAATTATAAGATTGTGGGTTTAAATCCTGGTGGGGTGAGGTGTTGATTATATGTAGAAGTCCGCGTGCTTTAATGGTCTAATGAAATATATATGGATCCTCGGGTTTCGAAGCCCCATTTGGTAAAACGTTGCTCTGATCACCTAAGCGGCATGGGTGGTCCCTATTAGAGGTTCACGGCGCCATAAGCTCGTTGAACAGGCTTTGTGTGAAATATAGCAGAGTCTAGGAATGCTTTTAGTGTCCTGGTGGGCCAGAGGTAGCGTTCCCCGGTCACAATTAGAAGATCGTGGGTTCTAATCCTCGTGGGGTGAGGTGTTGATTACATGAAGAAGTCCGCATGCTTTTTTGGGCTAATGAAATATATATTGATCCTCGTGTTTCGATTCCGCATTTGGTAAAACGTTGCTCTGATCACCTAAGCGGCATGTGTGGTCCCCATTAGAGGTTCACGGCGCCATAAGCTCGTTGAACAGGCTTTGTGAAATATAGCAGAGTCTAGGACTGCTTTTATTGTCCTGGTGGCCCAGAGGTAGCGTTCCCCGGTCACAATTATAAGATCGTGGGTTCAAACCCTGGTGGGGTGAGGTGTTGATTAAATGTAGAAGTCCACGTGCTTTATTGGGCTAATGAAATATATATATGGATCCTTCTTGTTTCGAAGCCGCATTTGGTAGCGTTGCTCTGATCACCCTAAAAGCGGGTGAATCCCATTAAAGTTCGGCGGCCATACTCGTTGAACTGTGGCAGAAACATAGCAGAGTCTAGGACTGCTTTTATTGTCTAATTGGCCAAGTGCGTTCCCGGTCACAATTATAAGATCGTGGGTTCAATCTGGTGGGGTGAAGTGTTGATTATATGTAGAAGTCTCGTGCTTTATTGGGCTAATGAAAAATATATGATCCTCGGGTTTGGCCTCATTTGGTAACGTTGCTCCTGATCACCTAGCGGCACGGGTGGTCCCCATTAGAGTTCACGGCATATAAGCTTCGTTGAACAGGCTTTGCTGAAATATAGGAGAGTCTAGGAATGCTTTTAATCTCCTGTGGTGAGCCAGGTAGCGTTCCCGATGATAATGAAGATGGTAAGGTTCGAATCCCGGTGGGGTGAGGTGTTGATAATATGAAGAAGTCCGTGCTTTATTGGGCTAATGTAATATATATGGATCCTCGTGCTTGGCTTAGCATTTGGTAAAACGTTGCCCTGATCATGGCAACACAGGTGGTCCCCATTAGAGTTCACGGTATAAGCTGATTGAACAGGCTTTGTGTGAAATATAGCAGAGTCTAGGACTGCTTTATTGTCCTGGTGGCCCAGTGCGTTCCCCGGTCGCAATTAGAAGATCGTGGGTTGAATCCTGGTCGGGTTGGTGTTGATTATGAAGTCCGCGTGCTTAATTGGGCTTATAAAATATATATGGATCCTCGTGTTTCAGAAGCTTCATTTGGTAAAACGTTGCTCTGCTGCTAAGTGGCACGGGTGGTCCCCATTAGGGTTCAGCTTAAGCTGGTTGAACAGTCTTTATTAGTGAAATATAGAGAGTCTAGGACTGCTTTTAGTGTCCTAATGGTCGAGAGGTAGCATTCGGTCACAATTATAAGATCGTCAGGTTCAAATCCTGGATGGGGTGGTGTTGATTATATGTAGAAGTCCGCGTGCTTTATTGGGCTTATGAAATATATATGGATCCTCGAGTTACGAAGCCACATTTGGTATGCTCTGATCACTAAAAAACGACGCAGGCGGTCCCCATCACGGAGTTCCGCGGCGCCATAAGCTCGTTGAACAGGCTTTGTGTGAAATATGGAGAGTCTAGGAATGCTTTTAGTGCTGGTGGGCCAGATGTTCAGATAACGGTCACAATTATAAGATCGTGGGTTCAAATCTGGTGGGGTGGTGTTGATTATATGTAGAAGTCCATACTTTATTGGGCTAATAAATATACTTGGATCCTCGTGTTTGAAGCCAGATTTGGTAAAACGTTGCCCTGATCACCTAAGCGGCACGGGTGGTCATTGGAGTTCATGAGCCATAAAGTCGTTCAACAGGCTTCTGTGTGAAATATAGTAGAGTCTAGGACTGCTTTTATTGTCTGGTGGCCAGAGTATATGCAGTACATTACAGAATAGTGGGTTTGAATCCTGGTAGGTGAAGTGTTGATTATATGAATAGTCAGTGATTTATTGGGCTAATAAAAATATATGGATCCTCGTGTTTTCCAAGCAGTTGTAAAATGTTGCTCCTGATCACCTACAAAGCGCCGATGGTCTCAATTAGAAGTTCATGGCACCATAAGGTCGATTGAACAGTCTTTGTGTAACGAAATATAGTAGAGTCACAGACTGCTTTTATTGTCCTTGTAGAAGATAACTACCCCAGTCACAATTATAAGATCATTGGTTTTGAATCCTGGCGGGGTAGTGTTGATTATGTAGAATCGCGGCTCTTTGGGCTAATAAAATATATATGGATCCTCTTGTTTCGAAGCCGGATTGGTAAACTTTGCTCTGATCACCTAAAGCGATGCAGGTGGTCCCCATTAGAAGTTAACAGCACATAAGCTCGTTCAACAGGCTTATGTGAAATATCCAGAGTCTAGGACTGCTTTTTGGTATCCTAGAGGCCCAAAGCATTCCCGGTCACCAATTGAATCGTGGGTTCAAATCCTGGTGCGGTGAGGTGTTGATTATATGTAAGTCCACGTGCTTCATGCGATAACTAAATATTTATTGATCCTCCTTGTTTCGAAGCCACATTTGTTAAAATTTACTCTGATCACCTAAGCGGCACAGGTGTTCCCCATTAGAGTTCACGATTGCCATAAGCAAGTTGAACAGGCACATATTAAAATAACACTGAATCTAGGAATGCTTTTAGTAACACCCGGCCCAAGGTAGCGTTCCCAGTCCCCAATTAGAAGATAGTAGGTTCAATCCTGAATTAAAGATCGAGTGTTGATTATATGAAGAAGTCAGCGTGCTTAATTGGGCTAATGAAATATACATAGATCTCGTGTTCAAACCTTCATTTATTAAAACGTTGCTCTGATCCACCTAAATTAGCACAGGTGAATCCCATTAGGATTTCAGCGAAAGCTCGTTGAACAGTCTTTTGTCAAATATAGCGAAGTCTAGGACTGCTAGTGTGCTAATTACCCAGAATTATATTCGGTCCTACAATTATAAGATCGTGGGTTCAAATCCTGGTGGGGTGAGGTGTTGATTATATGTAGAATCGCGTGCTTTATTAGGCTAATGAAATATATGGATCCTCATGTTTGAAGCCGCATTTGGTAGCGTTGCTCTGATCACCTAAGCAGCACAGGTGAATTTGATAGAGTTCACGGCACATAAGCTCGTTGAACAGGCTTTGTGTGAAACATAGCAGAGTCTAGGACCCTTTTATTGTCATAATTGGCCCATAGCATTCGGTCACAATTATAGATCGTGGGTTCAAATGCTGGTAGGGTGAATTAATTGATTATATGTAAATCGTGCTATTGGGCTAATAAAAAATATATGGATCCTCGGTTTTCGAACCGCATTGGTAAACGATTGCTCTGATCACCCTAAAGACGCAGGTGGTCCCCATTAAGTTCCACGCGGCCAAATCTCGTTGAACAGGCTTTAGTAGTAATATAGGAGAAGTCTAGGAGTTTCACGGCGCCATAATCTCGTTGAACAGGCTTTGTGTGAAATATAGCAGAGTCTAGGACTGCTTTTATTGTCCTGGTGTCCCAGAGGTAGCGTCCCCCGGTCACAATTATAAGATTGTGGGTTCAAATCTAGGTGGGGTGAGGTGTTGATTATATGTAGAAGTCCGCGTGCTTTAATGGTCTAATGAAATATATATGGATCCTCGGGTTTCGAAGCCACATTTGGTAAAACGTTGCTCTGATCACCTAAGCGGCACGGGGGGTCCCCATTAGAGGTTCACGGCGCCATAAGCTCGTTGAACAGGCTTTGTGTGAAATATAGCAGAGTCTAGGAATGCTTTTAGTGTCCTGGTGGGCCAGAGGTAGCGTTCCCCGGTCACAATTAGAAGATCGTGGGTTCGAATCCTGGTGGGGTGAGGTGTTGATTATATGAAGAAGTCCGCATGCTTTATTGGGCAAATGAAATATATGGATCCTCGTGTTTCGAAGCCACATTTGGTAAAACGTTGCTCTGATCACCTAAGCGGCATGGGTGGTCCCCATTAGAGGTTAACGGCGCCATAAACTCGTTGAACAGGCTTTGTGTGAAATATAGCAGAGTCTAGGACTGCTTTTATTGTCCTGGTGGCCCAGAGGTAGCGTTCCCCGGTCATAATTATAAGATCGTGGGTTCAAATCCTGGTGGGGTGAGGTGTTGATTAAATGTAGAAGTCCGCGTGCTTTATTGGGCTAATGAAATATATATGGATCCTTCTCCTTTCGAAACCGCATTTGGTAAAATGTTGGTCTGATCACCAAAGCGGCACTCGTGGTCCCCATTAGGGGTTCACGGCGCCATAAGCTCGTTGAACAGGCTTTGTGTGAAATATAGCAGAGTCTAGGACTGCTTATAGTGTCCTAGTGGCCCATAGGTAGCGTTCCTCGGTCACAATTATAAGATCGTGGGTTCGAATCCTGGTGGAGTGAGGTGTTGATTATATGTAGAAGTCCGCGTGCTTTATTGGGTTAATGAAATATATATGGATCCTCGGGTTTCGAAGCCGGATTTGGTAAAACGTTGGTCTGATCACCTAAGCGGCACGGATGGTCCCCATTAGAGGTTCACAGCGCCATAAGCTCGTTGAACAGGCTTTGTGTGAAATATAGCAGAGTCTAGG
>NW_024749565.1:0-3748 GCF_018991925.1 Homarus americanus | reverse complement strand
TTGGGACCGTCGCTAGAGGATCCGTCGTTTACCAAGAAGGCACAGGCTACTCATCAAAGCTGCCTTCCGGCGCCTGGTGCGTGAGATCGCCAGGATTTCAAGACGACCTGCGCTTAGTCGTCTGCCGTCTGGCTCTGCAGAAGCCTCTGAGGCTTCTGGTTGGTCTTTCGGGACACCAGCCTGTGACATTCTGCGGCGTTACCATCATGCCAGGACATCCAGCTGGCTTGGTATCATGGGTGTTAAGTCCTCTTCCTTGGGGAAAAAAGTTCAGCAAAACCTACGAGCATCTATAGCTCAGCCTTCTAGGGGCCAAGAACTTGTTCTGGATGATTTTTCTTGACAATCGAAATGGTTGGTGGTGGGGTTAATTTCGATTTGTGTCGTTTTGGTGGGTTGGTTGGGTGGGGTTGTATAGTAGGTCATCAATTCGGGAGGTGGGTGGGTGCAAAAAACAAGAGCTAGTAACAAATTAATATATAAAGAATAAGTAAGTAAATAAATAACTAAAATAAAAGAAAATTCAATAAAATAAAATAAAATGAATTGTTTACATGAAATAGGCGTGCTGCAAACAAGAAATGAAACCCAAACACACTCCATGTATGTCACTTTGCAGTGGGTGTAAAAGTACTCCACGCAGAATTTATTTATTTATTTATAATGTTTCGATTTAGTCCTGTTTCTACGCCAATAGAGAATGCAGATTATTATAATTTTTTTTTATTTATTTCCCTCTCAATATATTTGTGTCGGTAACTGTCTCTTTAACATGTAACTGTGGCTCCGAAGGAGCCGATTAAGTTGTAGTAGTGGGATGGCGTGTTTGTTGTGCACAAGTAACCTCTTACTTGGAAGAGGTGTACTTGGTGACAGCCTTGGTGCCCTCAGACACGGCATGCTTGGCCAGTTCACCGGGCAGCAAGAGTCGGACAGCTGTCTGGATTTCCCGACTTGTAATGGTGGAGCGTTTGTTGTAGTGCGCCAGGCGGGAAGCCTCGGCAGCGATGCGCTCGAAGATGTCGTTCACGAAAGAGTTCATGATGGACATAGCTTTGGAGGAGACTCCTGTGTCGGGGTGCACTTGCTTCAGTACCTTGTAGATGTAGATGCTGTAGCTTTCCTTCCTCCTGCGCTTCTTCTTCTTGTCACCCTTGGCAATGGCCTTCTGGGCCTTTCCAGCCTTCTTGGCAGCCTTTCCGGAAGTTTTGGGAGGCATGGCGGCACAGTTACTCGTGGCGCGGAGCGAGAGAATTGAAAACTGGCCCGACTAACTTTTCCTTATATACCGAGCGGGCCGCTCAGGATCAGACTGGCTGCAGCTACGGCTCTCTTACATTGGTTGGGTCCGCGAGACGGCCACCTGGCCTGATCCTGAGCTTGGTATAAAAGACCAAGGTGGCGGGCGGAAATTTAACTCCTATCACGAAAAGCAGCAGCAGCAACATGTCAGGACGCGGCAAGGGAGGCAAAGTGAAGGGCAAATCAAAGTCCCGTTCTAGCAGGGCCGGACTCCAGTTCCCCGTGGGTAGAATCCACCGTCTCTTGCGTAAGGGCAACTATGCTGAGCGCGTTGGTGCAGGTGCCCCTGTGTACCTTGCAGCCGTCATGGAGTACCTGGCAGCAGAAGTGCTCGAGCTGGCCGGTAACGCCGCCCGCGACAACAAGAAGACCCGCATTATCCCACGTCATCTTCAGCTTGCCATTCGCAATGACGAGGAGCTGAACAAGCTCCTGTCTGGAGTCACCATTGCCCAAGGGGGTGTCCTTCCTAACATCCAAGCTGTGCTCCTCCCCAAGAAGACAGAGAAGAAATAAGAACCCAAGGTTCGTTCACACAAGACAACCTAACCAAACAGGCTCCTTTCGGAGCCACAGGATATCACTTAAAGAGAGAAATATACGACATCAACGTTTTGCAGGATAACACTCTGTGCAAATTGAGTGAAATTGATTTTGAATGGTGTAGATGTGAAGGGCGGTTGTGGGGGCCTGGGGTGGGGGACTTAAACGGGACTTAGAAGGGCGCAGAAGCAGAAGCAGAAGCAGAAGCAGCAGCAGCAAGGGAGGCGACCTTATTTTCACTCTGGTTCATTGACAGTACACATTTACCAGCAGCATACATTGGAGTCATATTCTAACTGTTGACTAATCAGTGTGTGGGCTAGCCAATTTGGGATAAACAGCAAGAATGTAATGTCCTCAATGAAGTAATGACATAGTTCAAGATGTCTTTGACAGTGTCACATTCAATAATATAGTGCTTTAAAGGTGTATCACAAAGTTTACATGCTGAGTGTTCCGGTATGGGTACAGCGTTACTAACTAGCCAGATGTGTCTGTATCCTAACCTAATTCTGGCCACGACTACATCACACAGGCAAGTTGTTTGGACACTCTTCCTAGCCCCCTTGGTCCCTGTTCACCTACCTACTGTAGCAGTAAGTAGGTACCTGTTGTAAATCGAAAGGTTGCCAATTCGTAATCAGGGAAAGTTGATTGAGCTTCTAAACTTGAACTGACATAATCCGAGGAGTGGTGATCCGAGGATCACAGACACTATCTCTCCCACTACAAATCCCTTCCTAACCTCCTGCTCCTTCCTCTGTCCTCCCCAAATTTAACCATGCTATCGCAAAGGTAATAATACAGGTAGAGACAACAACATATTTTCCTATTGTCTTATTATATATTAATAACAGAAACGCTGCCGCCATCCCGGAGGCTATACATTGTCTCACTGTTCATTACCTCCACAATTCTTCCTCTTACTTCTTCTTCCATCAATACTTTATTAACGGTGTATGTAAGTTTCACCATGTATTGCACTACAGCGGTAGAGCAAAGTATATTTTGTTAGCAATAAACCAAAAGCATATTTTATGGCCTAATCATCACTACATAGAACACCACCCATAAAGCATGATACTAGTAGACCACAAACTGCTATAAACACCCAAAGCATATTTTATTGCCTAATCATCACTACATAGAACACCACTCATAAAGCATGATACTATTAGACCACAAACTGCTATAAACCCCAATAATATAATAGACTATACTAGTGACTATAATTGTGTTACCCAATATTTTACGAAATAATACTATAAAACATAATAATAAACACACTATTAGTGTATATTAGTTGAATGCACAATCTGATGAGAAGTAAAAAAAAAAACAACAACATAACAATAACCTATAAAGAGTGTAGAGTATTTTTGTGCAAACTATTATACTAGTAGATGGTCTAAGATAACTGTATGTGAAGGAAAAGGTGTGCTCTCCACTCAAACTTTCTTTTTATGAAATCTCCAACTCCCCAGCTGAGCGGTACGCCCAATGGGAAACAAAACGTGTGTGGTTAGTTAATGGTGAGATGGGTAATTTGTTGTGTGGGATTAGTGGCATTTGGGTGTGTGGGTTGTTGGGGTTGTTGGGGTTTTTGGGTGGGGGGGTGATGGTGTGAGTTGGGTGGGTCAGATTGTCGGGTGGTCTGAGTTGAGGTGGCGTGGAATTTGGAGTGGGGGGGAGTGGTCAGAGTCAGGCAAGGTGGGGTGGGTGAGGTGGAATCCCATTGGATTGTAAGAAATTGTGAGAGTTAAGAGTTAAACAAATTGGAGTTAAGGTTGGTCAGGTCAGGTGGGTGGGAGTCGTTGGGTGTGGGCTGAGAGGATGGAGTGTGGAGTTAGGTTGGAGTGGATTAGTTGGGTAGATGGTTGGGTGGGAGTTAGGGAGGTTAGAT
>NW_024749564.1:5000-17581 GCF_018991925.1 Homarus americanus | reverse complement strand
CCATAAGAGCCCTCACCGATAGATATAAGACTAGCACCATCCCATCTATTGTTAAAATAATAAACAACTCCTGATTTATGCCCTGTACAGCCCTGCAAATGCATTGAACGCATATCATTATGTCTAAATCACGTGTACGTTTGTATATTTTCAGCCACCGGCTGCAACTCTTATCAATAAACCGTTTTTTATTATTATTATTATTATTATTATTATTATTATTATTATTATTATTGCCAATACCACAATAATACTGTTGAGAGAGAGAGAGGGTATGGTGAGAGAGAGAGAGAGAGAGAGAGAGAGTAGAGAGACCCTTCGCCACCTACCCACCAAGTACCCAACTACGTTAATGGTCTCGCAGTGAGAAAATTAAAGGTGACGTGTTTTGTGGGTGGTGGTGTACTAGGTAATGGGGGGGCCCAGCCACCCGTCAACCACCCTCAACCCACGTTCTGGCTGATGCTTAGCCATGCGCCAGACCTTCTGGCTGATTTCACGTGTCTAGGAGGAAGATTGACTTATGGTTGAGGATCTTTTACCTGGAGAGTGAAAGATCAAATTTAGTGCAATAAGCATTATACAGGTAGATAAATTACTTACGTGAATCTCAGGTGAACGAAACACGAAACAAATCATCAAGTTTAGAGAAGTCTGCGGAAATTAAATTTAAATATGATGGATTAATGAATGGAAAAAAAGTCGTGTTTCTGTCATTCCCACTCTTCCTCACTCCCACCACTACCCCCTCGCCCCCCCCCCTCCATCCCCCACTATTTCCCCTCCTCATCCCTCTCCCTACCCCACCTAAGCGCTCTTACATTAGGCCAGCTCCTCTCACTCCCTCGTCTGTCCTATCTTACCATATACACACACCCATCACCTCCCTCGGGAAATCAAAGGGAACTTGTCCGTACTACCCCCTCCAAAAAAAAAAAAAGTAGGCTCCTATCCTATACAATTAATTAACGAAAAGCCTCAGTGTCTATTTTACAAAATGTTTAAGTTATTCGATAAAAGATACTTTAATAGCTCGTTAATTTTCAATATTTTGCCGTAAAGAGTAATAGGAGAAAATATAATAGTTATTTGTTATAATATTATTTATAGAGCCAGTGAACGAACCAATGAGCAACGATCTGAAAGGAAGAGTATATGGGAACTACAGTAGGAGTAATGAATGCCTTGAGCTGTATAAAGAGAGAGAGAGAGAGAAAGAGAGAGAGAGAGAGAGAGAGAGAGAGAGAGAGAGAGAGATTATAAAGAAATTGCTCTCCCGACGTCAGTACAGGGGTGTGAGGCAAGGACTCTGGAGGCAAGCGGAGAAAGTAAATTGTAAGCGACAGAATTAGTGTACTTAAAAGTAGCGTATGTTGGGGTGTGTAGGAGGAACAGAGACACAGGAATGAGGACGCTTGAAAACCCCAATAGACTTAGAGACAGAAGGACCGAGTCAGACTTTAGTATGGGTGGTGAAGTGCTAGAGAGAATGGGGATTGAAATACTGATAAATTTGGATGTGTAATTCAGAAGTTGGGATGTAGGATGGAGAGGGAAGGATGGGGATGGTAATGAAAGAGTGGATGAAAGAGGGGGTGAAAGAAGTACAGGAAGGAATCAACAGAACGCGGAATAAACTATAGAGACAATGGCTTCAGGTCGTTCATGGGGAGGTATATAACAGCTGTGAGGGATTTAGTCTTATCTTGAGTCTACTTAAGATTAAACGAGATTCCATGACAATGTTA
Organism: Homarus americanus; assembly: GCF_018991925.1. Classification (NCBI taxonomy): domain Eukaryota; kingdom Metazoa; phylum Arthropoda; class Malacostraca; order Decapoda; family Nephropidae; genus Homarus; species Homarus americanus. Next base: position 15,833 of record NW_024749564.1, on the reverse strand, counting down.
TTTATTTATTTATTTTTTGCTATTTATAGAACATGTACTTTCCTTGTGTGTGTGTGTGTGTGTTTCTTTAATCTCATTCTCTGTTCTTTCTCTCTCTGTTTCTTGAACTCTCTGCCCATCCATCACCACTACTACAAAACACAGTACCACACTTTGCCACCACGCGAGGCAGAAAGCATCGCCAACATCATTCTCTCTCAGTGGCTGACCCGTAACTCAGCTCCCGTGCGTGTCTGGGCATACACCTCCTCCCCCAGGTGTCGGCGGCCCTGGTGCTAGTTCTGGCACCTCACACGCCCCCCCCTAGTGAACGATACCCATCCTCCGTGCATTATTTCTCTGGGCTGGGAGTGGATGAGGTTGCTGGTGTGGGTGATGCAATGCGGAACATGAGTAGGTGTTTGTTGGGCGGGTGTGTGGAGGTTTGGGGATGTGTGACTTTGTTTCTTGTTTTATAAAGTTATCTCCGTACCTTTTGTTGTTATTATTATTATTATTATTATTATTATTATTATTATTATTATTATTTACTTTCTCTATCATCTCTTCAAAGACTGGGTTGGGTTATAGAGGTGTGATGTTAATGCCGACCTCAACACCTTTATATTCCCACCTGAATCTTCTTAATTAACACGGCCATATTTGATCATAAAACTACTTTCCTTTATCACAATTAACGATAATGTTATTCATCTATTTCATTCATTTAGATTTGATACATATATTTATTTCATTAACCTGTCATTATTATTTTCCATGAACAACGTAGAACCTGTATGCAAATGAGATAGTTAATATTGCTAGCGTTGGTATGCATGAATTTTTTTTATTGCTGTTTGATTTCCTGTGTGTGTGTGTATGTATGTATGCTTTATTGTTTATTGTAATGGAAATTAAGGTTTTTTACTGTTCTTTTTTTATTTAATATACATTTGTTGACACATAATGAACCATTGTATTGATAAGTTACGATGTATAATGCTCAGTATAAGGTCACTTAACACGTTGAGTGTGATGACTTAATCCTTGGAACATAATTAGTATTTTTTTTTAGTGTGATGACAACCCCCTGAGTACATTGTTACTGTACTCAAGGGATTAACCATCTTACTTCAAGGGTTCAAACATGGAACTCAAAGGATGAACTCATTGTACTCAAGGGGTTAAGTCATCATATTTTTTCTTTATTTTTCTTTTATTTACGATGATTAGCCCACCCGGGCACAGGTCACTGACCCACACCGGGGGCTGGGGGCGGGGGGCAAAATGTAATAATAATAACAATAATAATCATTATAATCATTCATAGTAAATAGAGTTTATAATAAAAATACGAAAATTATAAATAAAATAATAAAATATTAATGATAATTATAACAATAACAACACTGTAATATTAATAACAAAGAACCATAAAGAAATACAAAAATTAAAAGAAAAAAATCAATAGTGAGAAACAATATATGTATGTTGTGTTGTCAAAGTAAGAGAAACAATTGAGACCCTGCAATTGTGTGTAAATGAGGCAGAAAGTCAGATCAGCAACCTGGGACTTGAAGGTCACAATTTTCGTGGTGCCATATGGCAGCAGGGTCTACCATTAGACAACACATTAAGCTTCCAGTATCTTCCCAGGCGGTAGTACCTCCCTGTTTGGTAGCTGCCTACTACCTACTACCATATACATCGGGTTTAAGGTAATTTTATTCAATGGACTAATTTATTGTTGTCACCAGGTAGAATCGTACTCATAGGCTTCATAAATAACTGCGTCATCTAGAAAGATTTTTTTTTACCTCGATGGGATGTGTTATGTAAAATGTTATATCTATACATGGGTTTGTTTGTGTGTTAATACCGTATATAATTTCGTATTTTTCAACACTACTCTTCATTTTTCAATTTCTCTCGGAGTCCGCTAAGTTCCAGGTCTCCCTTAAGAGTTTTCAAGAGAGCTCTCCTAACTTTTCCAAATCCCCAAGACCTCCCGCTGAGGAAAATTTCTCCGTTTCTTGTAAAATATCCTGTCTTGGCTTCGTCATAATTTTTCCGGCGTTGTAGAAGTTTTGTTTGAGTTTGTTTCGTTTAGTTTTCAGTTTTTTCCTCCCTCCTCTCCTAGCATGGTTCATTTTTTCAACCGTATTACCTGTGAATCTCTTATCAATTTCAATTTTTTTCTTCAGAGTCAAACTTTATAAACAGTGAACAGAAACACCAAAGGATAGGGAGATAAAGAGAACCAGAATGAGAAAATATATTTGTAACTCAATTTACGAGGCATTTAATTCTGTAAAGGATATAGAGATATACGCCACTTTAACCCATGAATACAAAGGTAAGAACACACACACACACACACACACACACACACACACACCATCTTCTTACAGCCTGGATGATTCTTCACATAGCTCGCCTCCCCTTTACATAATCTCCAAATTTGACCCAACATGACCTGAAAACATGTTCGTAGTTTTAAAGAGGAGGATTTGCTCTCATAGTAATATCCTAGACCGAGGGCTGGTAACATTTATTTTTTTATTTATTTTTAGACTTTTTTTTTTAGTTCTTTTTATACATTTTTTTAGGCCTTTTAGGGCTTTTAATTACTAGTATATTTAGGGATTTAGTAATTTTTTTCGATTAATAATAAAATAGCAACTTAGTTATACGTTGCATAATAATTTATTAAATATACACAATAACAGATTGAACACACAGACTACTGCCCCATGTCTAAACACAACCCGAGAACAGTAGCTTATCTTACAAACTATAGAACAAGACTCAGAAACTAGTGGATGGAAGACTGGGTTTGGTTAGGTTAGGTTGGGTTAGGTTAGGTTAGGTGGCGTGAGTCCAGAAGCAAGATCCTCTAATAGAATATTCAGTGTTAGTTTTGTCAGAGATACAAGAGTTGGGTGAGCCTCGTTGTTACGAGTTGGGGATTTAGAATATAGTTATACGTCTACCCAGATCCCAACAGGTAACAACCAAAAAAAAACAAAGACAATCGGACTATAAAAGGGTAGACAAAGGATGCGAGTTTTCGTTGTATATAATAAAGTACCATAAATCCCTTAACAAAATATTCAGCTTATAAATTACCCTTAACCAAACTTAACCTAAACATTAACAGTATATACATATTAATACAACATAAACAATTTTGAAGCAAGTGGACGTGGGGGAGCAATACAAGATATAAGTACTTAAGTGAGGAGCTGAGATGGCTGACGAGTAAGGCTGAGTATTGTAGAAGACGGTAGGTAGTCACTGCACGTAGGTTTAGAGGATAGATGATCCTGTGGTCACTTCCCAGAGCCAAGTGCTCTCTCCTCGAATTGGAGCTCACAAAGAAGACTTGGGAGGAAGTGACGCAACAACCAGGATATGGAGAAGGAAACCCCGAGGGTGCTAACTAAGACGAGTCATACTCGTGTCTCGTCCCTAGATGGCGTTGCTCGTGGTGCTGGGTAGGTAGATCAGAACAATAGATGGCGTGGTTCTGTAGTGCTGGGTGGAGGGGTTCGTAACACCGTCTTGACTGGCCTGTGTGTGTGTGTGTGTGTGTGTGTGTTTTTTTTTTCTAGAGTGCTTTCATGAAGATATTGATATAATGAAAAGTTGGTATTAATATTTTTGTGAGCAGTGAAGTTAACTGGATAATTTCATATGTGGTGTTATTCTGAATTCTAGTATAGGTCAGTTTATGTTCTTGAGTTATGTATATTTGGGAATCGTTCAAGTGGGAAGTAACCAAGGGATGTATTGACAATTAATTAACATCTGGTTTTATTCGGCGACACAGAGCTACCTGGACGACTACCGTTCAAGGCGCTAGATTTTAATCATTAAAAATATATACGTTCATTAGGCTGATAGGAAGCCTTCGAGATATAACAATAGTACAATAAATAAGGTGTTGCTTATTGTAAAAAAAATAACGCGAAAATAGTCAGATCAATCAACAGAATCAATTAATTGGCAACAGTGTATTCTATCGGCTATTCGAGCAGTTGCCATTTTGCCACATGTGAATAAGATTATTTTAAATACTTAAGTTTTTAAAATTTTAGTGTTTTAAGTTTTCAATCTGACAGAAATTAGGCTAACTACTGTTTGTTTTTTTGTTTTGTTTTGTAACTTGCCTGAGACATTAAATTTCAGTCGTTTAGATACGCTTATGATTATAATTTCTTTTTGTTGTAAGTGAAACATGATTCACCATCGTCATGTGGATCTCAAATTTGTATTCGCCGCTAATGACATCATGAATATATTTGGTTATCCAGTAGCAGTCAGGTGGGTGTCGGCAGTGATCGAAGTAGGCCTCAGGAGCGATTTGTTCCGCATGAATTGTAGAAGCTTCCTATAGAAACTACTTACGGGAAATTAAAATACCATATTTCTGTGGTTTTATTTAAAATGTAAAGATCTTATGGAACAAAATTAAAACTGCGTTAGCTTTGTGTCCAAGTGATTTTGTAATATAAATTTCCATTGACTGCTAAATATTTGTTAAAAGACACACAAAGAAACCGTTTGTTGATCAGTGAAAGTTCAGTTCATTCAGAGAAAGTGAAAGAGAGAGAGAGAGAGAGAGAGAGAGAGAGAGAGAGAGAGAGAGAGAGATACACATATTGTTACTCTCTTCGTGTTGATCCCTCACCCCAGACACCCTCTACCCTGTCCACCCCTTTCTCCTCCTTCGTGCTGGGTGGAAGAATAGGTCAGATAGATGGAACGGGATGACATAAGTAGATTATCGATGCTGAAATCTGGCCCCAGTAGCCTTGAGACCCAGGGGGCCAGAAACATCCTGTATCAGCGAGACACACAGGGGAGGGGGCCCGCCTCCACAACCTGACTACCCCAGTAAGCAACCCCGTTTTCTAAGACTTCAACATTTGTGTATATATTTTCGAGGAAGCTCCAGCATAAACTGAACTAAATCCAAATATTCGCGAGATTCCAGGAAGTTGTGATATTCAGCGAGAGGTGCTGTTGGGATGTGAGTTAATGCCAAATTTATAAAGTGTTATACATGAACGTTGAATATATTGAAGACATCCCTCTCTTGAGACTTAAGTAAATGGCATTTTTCCTGTTGCTCTCAGCCACTACGACTCTCCAGTAGAGGCCATGAGCAATGAAGTGTTCGGAATGAGAATATTTTTTTTCTTATTAAAACATATTCGTGTTAGAGACGTTAATATCAATAGGCTGGAATTCGTTCTTAGTGACGTTTTGTGCCAACTTATCTTCACTCTGAGGCTACTTTTACACTGGTCGTTCATTTACTGTAAAGCGATAATTTCCTTTATTTCTTATTTCTTATTCTTGATTTTGTTTTTATTTCCACTTTATGTTACGTTTTCCTTTCCTTGCTTTTCTTATTCTTTTTTTTTTAAAGGTAGCAGCGACAGTGTCACCATTATATTTATCAACGGCTCCATCATCCACCACCACCATCACTATCGCCACTACCACCACCACCACCACCACCACGACCAACAACAACTGACAACCTACTGACAACACATAAACACAACCTCCGCCACCCACCACAACTGACAACACACACACACACACAACAGCAACCGCCTCCGCCTTCCACCACTATATATATACCCTGGGGGGGGGGGGATGATAAGCACGACAAAAGAGAAACGACTCAGCTCTCTCTCTCTCTCTCTCTCTCTCTCTCTCTCTCTCTCTCTCTCTCCAATAATGCCCCCAAGTCGATAAAACATAAAGGATTTTTTTTCCCAGCTGACCGCTTCCCCCTTATTCCCTGATAAAGAGACGAAGAATTGTGCCGGTAAACTCCTCCTTGTGTGCCGATAACCGCGTATTGTCGTGTTGTGGGGACGCGAGAGAGACCCGATCACTGACCCTTCCTACGTGAGGGACAAGGGCCACGAATGGATCTATTATTGGTCATGATAGAGGAGAAATTCAGCTTTCCATTCTAAGATGTTGACAACTCAGTCGGGCGCAGTTATCGGTTATTTGGTTACGAAACTATTGGAATTGAAATCGGGAGAGTATTCAGAATCGGGAAGGACAGGACACGATATTATATTACGTTGGAGGTTTTTCCCTCGTTCTTGTTTTCTCGACTTAATTCTTCACAGCAGCAACAGGGAAGGAATGGGTTTGTATACACTGACACCTTATAGATATTCCTGGAAACAACAGGTAGTGTAGGTGGTCTGTGGTGACTATAGCACACTGTTAAACCCTTTGACATATTTCTGATCAAATTGTCCGTAAAAAATAAGAAAACTTAAATCCATATACCATTTAGAATTATTAATAAAGCTGGTATTAGTCTCAGTACAGTTGAGAAGTATTTTAGAGTGAGAGGCCAACACACGCTGGGAAGATAATATAAGCCTCCCTATACTGTTGTGACTAGTAACCCAACACACATGATGGAGTGTTACGACGTTGACTTTGTGGTTCCGTCATTAAATCAAGATGTGTTGTTAGGGTTCCTGGGAGGGTGTGTAAAGATAATAGATACAGTAACTTGTGATAAAGATTAAAGAGGCCTAGAGAGACAGGTGTTTATGAAGTCTGTTTAAAGGTATATAACTGATTAAAAAGATGAGGGGATTTTATTTTCATTAGTTTGATAATTCTTCATATTTTAGTCCCTTACGTAAACACACACACACACACACACACACACACACACACACACACACACACACACACACACACATACACACACATACACCTGAATGTTTGTATCCGAAGAGAGAGAGAGAGAGAGAGAGAGAGAGAGAGAGAGAGAAATTTTTTTTAAACGCTGACCCAGGGGCGTGGCTGAATCATTAGCTTCACCTCTTGTCACTTGACTACGAGTTACCCAGAGAAGAAAGAATTGTCTATTTCTGATCTTAATAATTTTTTCATCCGCCTTCATTATTGTAGTTTCTCTATGGTGCTCTAGCATTGTGTTCCAACCTGACCCTAGAATTCCTGTAGGTCTTTCCAGATACCCAGAGCAACTAGCTCCATCTGAGTGTTCCGATAAAGAGCGTTGTTATCGATTAGGTAATTCCTCCAGACCCATCAGGTGGTGAGGATCATTTCTAGGTGTTAAAACATCTGTGCCAAGAGGTCTTACAGGTACACTTGTTAGGAGCATTAGCACATTACCTCCTCCGGCCTTGTACCTATCGATTATGGATATACAGGAGGCCTCCCAGGTGAGGTGAAGGCTTACGACGTCACACCATCACATTTGAATAAGTTTCTTTTTATTCAATTCCACGTTCTCATCTTTTTTGATTCCTGAGACTTTAAGGCAAAGGATTACAGGATATTTCATGTTTTATAGAACTTTTTCGAATGGTCGAAAATCTTAAGGTCCTCTATAACGAGGCCCCTTGAGTGTAACCAATTGTTGGACGTGGTGTGAGTGCCCCTCTGAGACTGCTAGGGTTGGTGGAGAGGTAATGGCGGAGTGTTGACCTTGCCGGCCCTACCTCCAACCTGCCATTGTAATGGTTCTTTTGACAGGGTCTCTTGGTCCTTCTTCCTTATGTGTCGGGGAACTTCCTAAGATATCCACTTTGTCTTGTGTGTATAAGGGAGAGAGAGAGAGAGAGAGAGAGAGAGAGAGAGAGAGAGAGAGAGAGAGCCACACACACAATAATATATATATATAGTCATACGAATATAGGTAACACTCCCTGACACATACAGTACTTCCCCCTTCATTCCATCACTGAGTGACATAAAAATTAAAGTTTTACTGTTCAATTCTACGGCCATACACACCCGCGTTTGAATATCAGAAACTCGGTGAAATAGGAAATTTAAACTTGGAAACGCAGAACGAAACGCCTTCAGTAAAATGCAAAATATAATGTCATTGTGAACCGCGCCTGGACGATGCAACACGATCGGCTTAACAAATAAGCAAATACGCAACGATCATTTTCATTGTCGGATAGAATAGGCGAAACATAAATACTGAGATAATACGATGAGGAAGACATATTTTTAAGGCTCTAGACTAACAACTTTCATTAAACTTCTGATTCATGTCTTAGCAACATCGAATTTATTCTTGTATTTCTACCTTCAGTTTAAAAATACCACCATTGTAGATGTTGTTATAATTCTTAACACCAGATTCTAATACTTTACATTCAGAACCAACCTTATGACACGTTATGAAGCAGGTAAGAGGAATTACAGGTATATAAGCTAAAATAATAATAACACAACAGGTAGATATGTAATTACAGGTATATTGATCCACACTGTAATACTAACTCACTCACCTGTTGAAGCTTCACAATACCAAAACTAACCCAAATTTGTCTTTTTTTTTATGTTTACAAAAATAGGCAGAACGATATGAATGAAACATCTTGATATTACACCTAACTATATGGAATTAATATCAGTATCATATTGTTGTGAGTAACATTGATAATTACTTGTTACGTTAAGGAGACATAATGTTGACGAGATTATTATCCACTACAGTGACTTTAGCCGTTCATTAATGACCTAACAGCTGGTTGGATACGTGTGTGATTAGTGTAAACATATTAATTGCCTGAATAAGCTTGATTATGCTGAACTCTGTCAGGGGAAGCTTACTTAAACCAACCGAGAGCAAAAGATAACACAAACTTGAATATTTTTAAGAGGTTCTCCATCTTTAATGAGCAGAGGATACAAATGAGTTTATCACCGAAGGGGGAATTGGACTCTCTCTCTCTCTCTCTCTCTCTCTCTCTCTCTCTCTCTCTCTCTCTCCAGTACCTACGTGAGCACAACATATATTTTGAAGATTCACTTTTATTTCCTTTATGAGCCCCGTGATGGTGTGTACCGTATAATACCCGCCCGTGACCTGGTGTACCGTATAATAGCCGCCCGTGACTACTGTGTACCGTATAATAGCCGCCCGTGACTACTGTGTACCGTATATAACCGCCCGTGACTACTGTGTACCGTATAATAGCCGCCCGTGACTACTGTGTACCGTATAATACCCGCCCGTGACTAGGTGTACCGTTATATTAGCCGCCGTGACTACTGTGTACCGTATATTATGCGCCCGTGTTCTGTGCCGTATAATAGCCGCCGTGACTACGTATGCCGTATAATAGCCGCCCGTGACTACTGTGTACCGTATAATAGCCGCCCGTGACTACTGTGTACCGTATAATAGCCGCCCGTGACTACTGTGTACCGTATAATAGCCGCCCGTGACTACTGTGTACCGTATAATAGCCGCCCGTGACTATCACCGTATAATAGCCGCCCGTGACTACTGTGTACCGTATAATAGCCGCCCGTGACTACTGTGTACCGTATAATAGCCGCCCGTGACTACTGTGTACCGTATAATAGCCGCCCGTGACTACTGTGTACCGTATAATAGCCGCCCGTGACTAGGTGTACCGTTTTCGGGAATCTGGGGTCTTATTTTATATTTTTAGTTAAAGGAAACGTTGTGATTAACCGGAGTGCATCATTAACCAGACTGGCTGCCCGCCCCTTGATTAACCAGAAGCTATGGATTGTTAGGTTAGGTTTAGGTTAGGTTAGATTAGATTAGGTTAGGTTAGGTTAGGTTAGGTTAGGTTAGGTTAGTTTAAGCGAAAAGGCTTCATTATTATTATATATAGTCATGTGACGTGACGGACCTACTGTAACTAGTATGCTGTCACCGGATACGTTTATGGTCGGTTAAAAAGGTCCCGTGTTTGGTATTATCCGGATTTTATGATAGTCCGGCCAGTGCCCTTGATCACGTCTTGGAAATAAACAAAGAGGAAATACAGGTGTGTGTGTGTGTGTGTGTGTGTGTGTGTGTGTGTGTGTGTGTGTGTGTGTGTGTGTGTGTGTCAGGTAGCATTAAGGTCAAAATAATTCATCTTGTTTACCTATAGTATATTTTCTTTACTACAGTGTGGATTTATTTATTTTTTATTGAAAGTACATCAGTTGTTGCTTGGCGACTATCAACAACTCAGACAGACAGACAGACAGACAGACCGACCTACGATTCTCAGTAAGTAATAATGACAAGAGAAAAACACAGAAGACGCCAAGATCAATACAACCTTCTAAGGGGTCATTTTGTTTATTACTTCCTTGTGATATGTTGTGACCATACATACATACATACATACATACATACATACAAGTATATTTCTTTATTTTAACGATTCTGAATAGTTTACAAAATTTATTTACACACACACACACACACACACACACACACACACACACAGAGTAGTGGGAAGGACAGCCTTGTAGAAGCAGTTTATAACCCAAGACCTAATAAGCAAATGGTGTCTGAGGGAGGACCTGTGACCCGCCAGCCTCCCGGGAATTACATCAGGGTCGTGTTTCTGCGTTCGGGATGTGGTAATGACTATATCCAGGTTGTTTTAGTGTTTATACTTTTCTGTCCTCGCAGGTTTAATTACAAGGTTAAATATGTGTGTGTGTGTGTGTGTGTGTGTGATTTCAAATATTGTGTTATATAATCACATTAATCTTCCGTATATATCGTAATTGTTATATGAGAATTGAATGAATGACTTAAAGTGAAACTCATTTGTATACGAAGTTCTTTTTCAATTTACATGAGAGAGGTGCTAAAAAAAATATTTGGTGTGGGGAAGACTGATCAGCGTCATCTGTACCTGTCATACTAGTGTCGTGGGGTATAAATTGAACATAGGGAATTATTATATTCTATCATGGGCAAAAATCCTGGAAATACTTTTTTTCTTTCGACGTTATGCAAAATATTGATCTTCTGAAGGGCAGCCACATCTTAGG
>NW_024749563.1:0-30000 GCF_018991925.1 Homarus americanus | reverse complement strand
TGGGCTTTTGACGAAATTTACCGTGAAAACTCTGTTGGCAAATTTCTCACTAATTTATTGTTTTTTTCAGAGTTTTGTTGTGTGTTAATTATGTACTATATTCTATCCATCAATTCCTGTATTTTTCCTCAGAAAAAAAGGTCATTTAACCTGACCTAACTTCTAAAATGCAACTTTTTCACAATTCTGTCCCAAATCTTATTCATGAATAAAAAAGGAAAACAAAGAAGCTTAAAAGAGTGACACAATGACTAGGCATACTGTCAGATTTTTTTATTTCAATTTTGCTAATACTTAGAGATTTGCGAGGAACACGTAATTTGACGAGTTTCACGAGTTATGGATGGTATTGGCCAATTTCTCTCTAAAATCGTGGTTTTTTCAGAGTTTTGTTGTGTGTTAATTATGTACTAGATTCTATCCATCAATTCCTATATTTTTTCTCAGAAAAAAAGGTCATTTAACCTGACATAACTTCTAAAATGAAAATTTTTCAAAATTCTGTCCTAAATCTTATTCATGAATAGAAAAAAACCAAGAAGCTTAAAAGGGTGACACAATGACTAGGCATACTCTCAGATTTTTTTATTTCAATGTTGCTAATAATTAGAGATTTGCGAGGAACACGTAATTTGACAAGTTTCACGAGTTATGGAATGTGTTGACCAATTTCTCTCTAAATTCATGGTTTTTTCAGAATTTTGGTGTGTGTTAAATAGGTTCTATATTCCATCAAGCAAATATAATATTTTTTTCCAGAAATGAAGGTCAATTAACACTATCTAACTTCTGAAATGAGAAATTTTCCCAAATATTCCAATTTTTGGGGGTTTTGGCACGTAATTCCAATTCTTATATGGACTATGCACTGTCTTCTATTTGTTTCTCTCCAAAATTTTCCACTTACACAACAAACTGAGCTGTGTTGACAGTTTCCAACTTGTTCAAACATTTTCCAACTCCTGCTGTGTCTGAAATTTCTCACCATCAGACTAAGTCCTGTCCACTGTCTTAAGGAACAACAATTGTTACTGTCAAACATTATAAGACTTATAATTTGGCATGGGATTCGCTGGTCCCTTTGATGCCTAACATTATGGCACCCTTCATGCATCAGTATCCCAGGTTAGGTAAAAAGGTTATCGAAGGTTCTATAAAAACCCTCAAGCAAGCAAATTCTGTATCAACAGGAGAAGATAAAAAAAGTACTCCAAACAACACCACATAATTGCAGCCCTTTACCACACAACATAAAACTTCAGCAGGGATTTATGAAGGGTTTTTTCTTTTTTTTTTCAAACATAAAGGAAAGGAACAACTTAAGCCAATCACACCCAATGTTTCACAGAAATGGCAACTTCATCAAACAACTTCAAAGAGGTTTCTTCAAACTGCTCCCTGGGCCTGTTTTACTACTCAGCTGTCTGAAGGTAAGACTACATTCCAAGCCTTTAACAACACCACATAATTGCAACAACAAGACCACATAATTGCAACACAACACCACTTAATTGCAACACAACACCACTTAATTGCAACACAACACCACTTAATTGCAACCCTTTACCACACACCATACAACTTCAGCAGGGATTTATCAAGGGTTATTTCTTCTTTCTTTCAAAACAAAAGGCAATGAACAATTTCAGGCAATCCCACCCAATGTCAAACTCTTTCTCACTCACAACTAACATTGTCACACACATAGCAACTTCATCTAACTTCACAAAGGGTTCTTCAAACTGCTTCCTGGGACAAATTCCATACTAAACTGTCTCAAGGTATTACGCCTGTTGCTGTCAAACATTTCCAGACTTAGAATGGGGCAGGGGATTCGCTGGTCCCTTTGTATCTGAATGAATGCTTCGCATTCATTCACACACGAAAGTTTGGTAAGATTGTGGACTGCTTAACAACCCATTCAGCATACTATACAAAATGATCCGAGAATCTGCACATACCGAGTGGGAGACGGTCGTGAAAGCGTCCGCCCTTGTACGCTGGATGGAACTATTTCACTACAGTAAGGGGTAGGGGCACCTCGGTCATATTATACAACATACCAAAGAAGTTCCACACCTGCATGGGAGACCGTCAGAGTCAATCGGGGGTCGATTTAATAGCATACTACAGAAACTTGCACACCCGAATGGGAGACCGTCAACGTCAATCGGGGGTCGATTTAATAGCATACTACAGAAACTTGCACACCCGAATGGGAGACCGTCAAAGTCAATCGGGGATCGATTTGATAGCATACCACAGAAACTTGCACACCCGAATGGGAGACCGTCAAAGTCAATCGGGGGTCGATTTAATAGCATACTACAGAAACTTGCACACCCGAATGGGAGACCGTCAAAGTCAATCGGGGTCGATTTGATAGCATACTACAGAAACTTGCACACCCGAATGGGAGACCGTCAAAGTCAATCGGGGGTCGATTTGATAGCATACTACAGAAACTTGCATACGAATGGGAGACCGTCAAAGTCAATGTCAGCATACTACAGAAATGCACAGAACAGTCAAAGTCAATCGGGGGTCGATTTAATAGCATACTACAGAAACTTGCACACCCGAATGGGAGACCGTCAAAGTCAATCGGGGGTCGATTTAATAGCATACTACAGAAACTTGCACACCCGAATGGGAGACCGTCAAAGTCAATCGGGGGTCGATTTGATAGCATACTACAGAAACTTGCACACCCGAATGGGAGACCGTCAAAGTCAATCGGGGGTCGATTTGATAGCATACTACAGAAACTTGCACACCCGAATGGGAGACAGTCAAAGTCAATCGGGGGTCGATTTGATAGCATACTACAGAAACTTGCACACCCAGACCAAAGTCAATCGGGTCAGTACTTGCACACCCGAATGGGAGACCGTCAAAGTCAATCGGGGGTCGATTTAATAGCATACTACAGAAACTTGCACACCCGAATGGGAGACCGTCAAAGTCAATCGGGGTCGATTTGATAGCATACTACAGAAACTTGCACACCCGAATGGGAGACCGTCAAAGTCAATCGGGGGTCGATTTGATAGCATACTACAGAAACTTGCACACCCGAATGGGAGCCAGTCAAAGTCAATCGGGGGTCGATTTAATAGCATACTACAGAAACTTGCACACCCGAATGGGAGACAGTCAAAGTCAATCGGGGGTCGATTTAATAGCATACTACAGAAACTTGCACACCCGAATGGGAGACCGTCAAAGTCAATCGAGGGTCGATTTAATAGCATACTACAGAAACTTGCACACCCGAATGGGAGACCGTCAAAGTCAATCGGGGGTCGATTTGATAGCATACTACAGAAACTTGCACACCCGAATGGGAGACAGTCAAAGTCAATCGGGGGTCGATTTAATAGCATACTACAGAAACTTGCACACCCGAATGGGAGACCGTCAAAGTCAATCGGGGGTCGAGCATACTTTACAAAATGATCCGAAAATCTGCACACACCGAGTGGGAGACGGTGATGAAAACGTCCGCCCTTGTACGCTGGATGGCACTATTTCACTATAGTAAGGGGTAGAGGCACCTCGGTCATATTGTACAACATAACAGAGAAGTTCCACACCCGCATGGGAGACCGTCAAAGTCAATCGGGGGTCGATTTAATAGTATACTACAGTGAACTTACACACCCGAATGGGAGACCGTCAGAGTCAATCGAGGGTCGATTTAATAGCATACTATACAAAATGATCCGAGAATGTGCACACACCGAGTGGGAGACGGTGATGAAAGCGTCCGCCCTTGTACACTGGATGGCACTATTTCACTATAGTAAGGGGTAGGGGCACCTCGGTCATATTATACAACATACCATAGAAGTTCCACACCCGCATGGGAGACCGTCAAAGTGAATCGGGGGTCGATTTGATAGCATACTACAGAGAACTTGCACACCCGAATGGGAGACAGTCAAAGTCAATCGGGGGTCGATTTAATAGTATACTACAGAAACTTGCACACCCGAATGGGAGACCGTCAAAGTCAATCGGGGGTCGATTTGATAGCATACTACAGAAACTTGCACACCCGAATGGGAGACCGTCAAAGTCAATCGGGGGTCGATTTGATAGCATACTACAGAAACTTGCACACCCGAATGGGAGACAGTCAAAGTCAATCGGGGGTCGATTTAATAGCATACTACAGAAACTTGCACACCCGAATGGGAGACAGTCAAAGTCAATCGGGGGTCGATTTAATAGCATACTACAGAAACTTGCACACCCGAATGGGAGACCGTCAAAGTCAATCGGGGGTCGATTTAATAGCATACTACAGAAACTTGCACACCCGAATGGGAGACCGTCAAAGTCAATCGGGGGTCGATTTGATAGCATACTACAGAAACTTGCACACCCGAATGGGAGACAGTCAAAGTCAATCGGGGGTCGATTTAATAGCATACTACAGAAACTTGCACACCCGAATGGGAGACCGTCAAAGTCAATCGGGGGTCGAGCATACTTTACAAAATGATCCGAGAATCTGCACACACCGAGTGGGAGACGGTGATGAAAACGTCCGCCCTTGTATGTTCGATTGCACTATTTCACTATATTAAGGGGAGAGGGTGCCTTCGCACACATATTCGGTGTGAAATATCTTCCGCCCCCCAGCGGAGCGCTTCGGCGCCTCTGCGAAGCAAAGCGCGGCATTCAAAAACAACAACCAAAATTGCCGTCGCTTTCCCTTCCCTGCCCTGCAATGGCTGGAGCAGCAGCAGCAAAAGGAGAGAGAGAGAAAATAGTCTCTGGGGTCAGAGGAATGGCAGTGGAGCGCGATCTATGAATTTCACTAGCCAGGTCTGTCTCCCAATTGAACATTATTACTCTCTCGGCGCACACGTCGCCACCACGGTTTCCGTGACAGCAGCAGCATCATGATGTTGCGTCTATTGTAAGTCCGGAACCGGGTTATTCGGCTATTCGCGAACAGTCAGGTTTTAACCTTGCCTAACAAACGATCAAACAACTTCCACTCTCGAGGTGCGGTACGGTGACTGTCCTATCGTCCGCTCTTGTATGCTGGATTGCACTATTTCACTATATTAAGGGGAGAGGGTGCCTTCACACACATATTCGGTGTGAAATATCTTCCGCCCCCCAGCGGAGCGCTTCGGCGCCTCTGCGAAGCAAAACGCGGCATTCAAAAACAACAACCAAAATTGCCGTCGATTTCCTCTCCCTGCCCTGCAATGGCTGGAGCAGAAGGAGAGCGAGAGAGAGAATAGTCTCATTGGGTCAGAGGAATGGCAGTTGTTACGAGTTGGGGATTTAGAATATAGTTAACAGTCTACCCAGATCCCAACAGGTAACAATAATAAAAAAACAAAGACAATCGGACTATAAAAGGGTAGACAAAGGATGCGAGTTTTCGTTGTGTATAATAGAGTACCATAAATCCTTAACAAAATATTCAGCTTATAAATTACCCTTAACCAACTTAACCTAAACATTAACAGTATATACATATTAATACAACATAAACCATTTTGAAGCAAGTGGACGTAGGGGAGGTAATACAAAATACAAGTACTTAAGTGAGGAGCTGAGATGGCTGACGAGTAAGGCTGAGTATTGTAGAAGACGGTAGGTAGTCACTGCACGTAGGTTTAGAGGATAGATGATCCTGTGGTCACTTCCCAGAGCCAAGTCCTCTCTCCTCGAATTGGAGCTGACAAAGAAGACTTTGAGGAGGTGACGCAACAACCAGGATATGGAGAAGAGAAACCCCGGAGTGGTAACTAAGACGAGTCATACTCGTGTCTCGTCCCTAGATGGCGTTGCTCGTGGTGCTGGGTAGGTAGATCAGGACAATAGATGGCGTGGTTCGTAGTACTGGGTGGAGGGGTTCGTAA
Source organism: Homarus americanus (assembly GCF_018991925.1). Taxonomy (NCBI): domain Eukaryota; kingdom Metazoa; phylum Arthropoda; class Malacostraca; order Decapoda; family Nephropidae; genus Homarus; species Homarus americanus. The sequence continues at coordinate 24,109 of NW_024749563.1, read as the reverse complement.
CACAGTGGAGCGGGCTAATGGCGAGTAGGCTCGCGATCTATCAATTACACTAGCCAGGTCGCTCTCCCTATTGAACATTATTACTCTCTCACGTCGCCACTGCGGTTTCCGCGACAGCAGCAGCAGCAGCAGCATCATGATGATGATGTTGCATCCACCAATTAGTCCGGAACCGGGTTATTCGGCTGTCTGCGAACAGTCCGGTTTTAACCTTACCCAACATCCACTCTCGAGGTGCGGTACGGTGAATGTCCTATCGTCCGACCTTGTATGCTGGATTGCACTATTTCACTATATTAAGGGGAGAGGGTGCCTTCACACACATATTCGGTGTGAAATATCTTCCGCCCCCCAGCGGAGCGCTTCGGCGCCTCTGCGAAGCAAAGCGCGGCATTCAAAAACAACAACCAAAATTGCCGTCGCTTCCCTGCCCTGCAATGGCTGGAGCAGAAGGAGAGAGATTTTAGTCTCATTGGATCAGAGGAATGGCAGTGGAGCGGGCTTATGGCGAGTAGGCTCGCGCTCTATCAATTACACTTGCCAGGTCTCTCTTCCGTTTGGACATTATTTACTCCGTCTCTCTCTCTCGGCGCACACGTCGCCACCCTACTAGTTTCCGTCACAGCATATGCTGCGGCCTTTCAGTCCGGAACGGGGCTCCCCTTCGCCTTGCTGTCTGCCCAACTTAGCGGACTTGCGTTGGCTGATCACCCCGTCTTCGCGTCTGTGCCGGCCTTCAATGCAGCGCCCAACCGTCTCTTGACCGAGATTCATTGCACTATTCCACGCGCAAACGGCTACCCTAAATGTGCATAGACAACGCTCATGGTTCAACACGACCAGGGCGCAGTCTGGGAGCCGAGTATACTAAAAAGAGAGTTTAGCAGCCAAAACTCGTCAAAGCACACGTTGGGTTACCCCATCACCTAACAACGATGATGGCGGTTCCCACCCGTGAAATACACAACCTAACCAATATTGGGCGACGATGGCGCTCATGAGCCCACGTCCCCACAAACAGTAAGAGAGAGTGAGAAAGAAAGAGAGAGAGGAGGAGATTGGCCAACGTGCGGTCCCTCGCCCAATGTCTTATGCCTCGCTGAGGAGCAAAGAGAAGAGGAGCGAATAAGGGAGGAGATTGGCCAACGTGCGGTCCCTCGCCCAATGTCGGCTGCCTCGCTGGAGCTGGGTAAAGAGGAGAGGAGCGGATAAGGGAGGAGATTGGCACACACGGTGGCGCTGCCGGCGCCGAGGATAGCAAGAGAAGGTGCAGTTTGATCTGATCATCTGGTTTGCTATTTCTCTAAGGCCAACGTGCGGTCCCTCGCCCAATGTCGGCTGCCTCACTGGAGCTGGGGCAAAGAGGAGCGGATAAGGGAGGAGATTGGCACACACGGTGGCGCTGCCGGCGCCGAGAATAGCAAGAGAAGGTGCAGTTAGATCTGATCATCTGGTTTGCTATTTCTCTAAGGCCAACGTGCGGTCCCTCGCCCAATGTCTTCTGCCTCTCTCTCAATCTCTCTCACTATTTTGGCCGCCGTGATAGGCGCCGCCAACAGCAGCAGCAGCAGCTACCTGGTTGATCCTGCCAGTAGTCATATGCTTGTCTCAAAGATTAAGCCATGCATATGTAAGTACAAGCCGATTTAAGGCGAAACCGCGAATGGCTCATTAAATCAGCTATGTTTCATTGGATCTGTAAACCCACTTACTTGGATAACTGTGGCAATTCTAGAGCTAATACATGCAATTGGTCTCTGACCGCAAGGGAAGAGCGCTTTTATTAGTTCAAAACTGGTCGGGCCCCGGTCCGTAACCCACCTGTGGTGAATCTGAATAACTTCGGGCTGAGCGCACGGTCTCCGCACCGGCGCCGCTTCTTTCAAGTGTCTGCCTTATCAGCTTTCGATTGTAGGTTATGCGCCTACAATGGCTATAACGGGTAACGGGGAATCAGGGTTCGATTCCGGAGAGGGAGCCTGAGAAACGGCTACCACATCTAAGGAAGGCAGCAGGCACGCAAATTACCCACTCCCGGCACGGGGAGGTAGTGACGAAAAATAACGATGTGAGTCTCATCCGAGGCCTCGCAATCGGAATGAGTACACTTTAAATCCTTTAACGAGTATCCATTGGAGGGCAAGTCTGGTGCCAGCAGCCGCGGTAATTCCAGCCAGCCCAATAGCGTATATTAAAGTTGTTGCGTTAAAAGCCTGAGTTGGATCTCAGTTCCGGACTGACGGTGCACCGCCCGGTGTTTACTGTCACGCCCGAACAGCCGCCCCGCCGCTCGCACGGATGCTCTTTGTCGAAAGTGTCCCGAGTGGCCGGAGAGTTTACTTTGAAAAAATTAGAGTGCTCAGAGCAGGCTATTTGAATGGCCCGAATGGTGATGCATGGAATAATGGAATAGGACCTCGGTTCTATTTTGTTGGTTTTCGGAACCAGAGGTAATGACTAATCGGAACAGGCGGGGCATTCAGATTGACGCTTAGAGTGAAATTCTTGGACCGTCGCAAGACGAACTACAAAGCATTTGCCAAGGATGTTTTCATTAATCAAGAACGAAAGTTAGAGGTTCGAAGGCGATCAGATACCGCCCTAGTTCTAACCATAAACGATGCCAACTAGCGATCCGCCGGCGTTATTTATGACCCGGCGGGCAGCTTCCGAAACCAAAGTCTTTGGGTTCCGGGGAAGTATGGTTGCAAAGCTGAAACTTAAAGGAATTGACGGAAGGGCACCACCAGGAGTGGAGCCCGCGGCTTAATTTGACTCAACACGGGAACCTCACCAGGCCCAGACACCGGAAGGATTGACAGATTGAGAGCTCTTTCGATTCGGTGGGTGGTGGTGCATGGCCGTTCTTAGTTGGTGGAGCGATTTGTCTGGTTAATTCCGATAACGAACGAGACTCTGGCCTACTAAGTAGTCGACGGATCTCCAGAAAATGGTGTCCAGTTCGCAACTTCTTCGAGAGCAATTCTAGCCGCACGAGATTGAGCAATAACAGGTCTGTGATGCCCTTAGATGTTCTGGGCCGCGCGCTACACTGAAGGGATCAACGAGTTTTCTCCGAGAGGAGCGGTAACCCGTTCAAAGCCTTTCTTGATAGGGATTGGGGCTTGCAATTGTTTCCCATGAACGAGGAATTCCCAGTAAGTGCAAGTCATCAGCTTGCGCTGACTACGTCCCTGCCCTTTGTACACACCGCCCGTCGCTACTACCGATTGAATGATTTAGTGAGGCCTTCGGACTGGCGCTCTTGGATTGTCGGCCCCGTTGCCCGCGAGGGTTTTCTGGGGTCGTCGCCTCGAGCTGACGGAAAGATGTCCAAACTTGATCATTTAGAGGAAGTAAAAGTCGTAACAAGGTTTCCGTAGGTGAACCTGCGGAAGGATCATTAACAGAGAGAAAGAGAACGGGGCGCTCTTAAAACTACTACTCTCCTGATTTGGGCGGTCTCGGGCTCTGCTCTGGCAACTCCAGCAGCGAAAGAGGACAATCCCGGCCCCCGCACCAAAAATAGGTACCACCACGCTGTAGGTGGACCACACTCGGGCGAGAGCGCGAAGACCGGAGGAGGACGGACGGGGCTTTGGACGGCTGCCCGTCCGTTCCTTACTACCGGCGAATAAGCCTCTTGACCCAAAAAGAGTGAAATTCAAGTGTCAAAAAACAACAACAAGCCGTCCGGCCAAACCCAAACCACAAACTTGGGCTATGTCTGTCAAACCCTTTCATTGAGACTCGACCTGTGATGGTTAGTCGCAAAAAGACCAAATGGCAAATACACAACTCTTAACGGGGGATCACTCGGCTCGTGGGTCGATGAAGACTGCAGCAAACTGCGTGTCGGTATGTGAATCGCAAGAATACCAGATACATCGACAAGTTGAATGCATATTGCGGCGGCGGCAGCCATATGAGCTTGTCGCCGCCACTCCTCTACGAGGGTCGGAAATATACATCCATCGGTTGCTGAGAGTTCGGTGCCTGCTGACTGTCTCCCCGACACGAGGTTAACCCGAACCGAGCTTCCGCCTTGGGGTTTAATCGCCCGCGCCTTGCGCGAGGCGTGCCCTTAAAAACAAGCCTATCACTAGCAAGTCCATGGACTTGGCGCACCCACATTCAACCACAACAAAGCGACAGTTGTCGCCCTCGCAAATAACTGGAGGCGCTCTTTTGCCTGCTGTCCACAGAGACACGAATGGCCGTCGGCCGCTCATGGCTGATGCTGCACATGTTCTAAGAGGCACACGTCCTCCTCCTCCTTCTCTCTCGGAGAAGAAGCACTCCATCCCACGAAGAGGAAACGAAACCGGGTCGGATATCTTTTAAGTAAGCCCCGCCGGAATTTCGTCTATCACCTCGAAAAGAGTGCTTGGCATGCATTGCAGTGGAACCTAAATTGATGAGTGCGCCTGGGCCCGCAGTCTACCATGTAGTGGCGCAGGCAGAGAGATGAGAATGCTTGGGTGATGCCGTGCTCTTCCTCACGCGCTCCTCCACCCTCTCCCACGGTCAGACGCGGTGTGGGCATTCTCTTTGAGAGTTCGCCACGAGTCCACGTCTATCTCATGACTGGGAGGGAGGCAGGGGGATTTCTCCCTAAACGCGTTAAAGACGGTGTTGCGCCTCATAACGGCGCTCGCCGGGATAGAGCACTAGTTCTGCAGCCGGAAAGGCCGCTCACGCCAATTAATACTGCGACTCTCGCTCTCTTTCTCCGGATAAACAAGTGCCACTGCTGTGGCATGCGGGAACGGGGAAAGAGGTCAAAGTTTAAGCGGCAAAGGTGCGGCCGAGTAAGGGCGGAACACGAGCGTATATGCATTAAAACTGTGTATATGACTCTGCGAGAGATGTTCTGCTGGAACACTTTTCCTATTGGCTATTTACCACTCAATGAGAAGGAACGGAGTCAGGGGTGGGAGTGCCGGCGCCATGGCCGCTGGTACCCCCGCGACAAGCCCCTCAAACCTTCCTGTGTACTATGTCTTTTGCAGCAGCACGTGGTAATAATGTCGGTGGTGAAGAAAGTCGGTGGCAGAGCGTCTTCCGCTTCGTGGTTGGGGAACTTGTTCCCCCTAAGGATGATGAGACCACGATCGACCTCGTAGTAGGAGAGAGCTACCCGCCAAATTTAAGCATATTAATAAGCGGAGGAAAAGAAACCAACAGGGATTCCCTTAGTAAGGGCGACTGAACCGGGAAAAGCCCAGCGCATAACCTCGATGTCGTCGGGCACGAGGGGTGTTGCGTTTCAGAGGGTCCAGCACGCCGTCCCATACCGTCTAAGTCAAGCTTGAAAGCGGCCACTGCCCATGGAGGGTGACAGGCCCGTATGGCCCTAAATGCCACACAACGTAAACACCTAGAAAAAGTGCAAAAGAGGGCATGCAAGATTATTCTCTCCCCTTCGTACTCCACATATCAAGAAGCGCTCAACACACTGACCCTTTAGACTCTCACTGACCATCACCACGACCTCATCTGCAAATTTGGTAAGAAGCTTATACACCATCCCCGACACCGGCTCCTACTACCCCCTGAGATCCCTAGTCCGAGAATTGCTGTTCGACACCACAACCGCATCCAGCCCATACGTGCACGAACTGATCGCTATAAGAACAGCCCAGTCCCAATCATTGTAAAAATTATCGATAACTTGGAATAAATCAGTGTACTCACTCCCAGTAAACACTACTCCTTGCACTGTCACTATGTTGAAATTAACTGTAGTTTGAGCTTTTCCCCAGCTAGTTATTATATGTCTTATTTGTGTCACTCATGTTACTTGTATATTATTTGTAATTCGTAACCCATTCCCCAAATATGTAACTGTATATTTTCAGCCTTCTGGCTGCCAAGCTCTTTCAATAAACCGTTAATTATTATTATAATTATTATTATTTATATGTTGGCCCATACCAACTCACTCCCCTGAACCCTCCTCCCCACCGGAATATCAACAAGTTCTTGCCATAAGGTACTATCTCATTTGGCAAAGGAATGGAACCAGTGATGAATAGTGGTGAACAGTGCTTAACTCAGTGAAAAACAACTCGGCAGTTGAGTCTTACCCAAGCTAGCTAACCACCTTCACACAGTGAGGTCCCAGGTACCCAGTTATACTTCCCCTGAGACTCCACGATAGAGAGGCCTTGGACCACACCTCACCCACTTGAATGAGTGAGTCATGTCGACCACGTGGTGTCCCCAAGATGCTACGACACCACGTAGTGAATGTTTTGCTACAGCATCATGTGAAGTTCCTCATAACACCATCTGTGAGGTAACTACTACATCATCAGGCCCCTCATAACGCCATCTGTGAGGGAGTTACTACACTATGTGTCTGCTGTTCAACACCTCACCTTACATGATGTACGCGTGCAAACATTAATCTGTAGGTTCACTGTATGCTCCTTCACCTTTCTCTAATGAGGGCTTTTGTTAAACCACCAATGTCTGTACTAAGTCATTTGTGTCCAATGTATACTTTCGAAAAGCCCTTGTTTGGGGAAGGTAGGAGAGAGTAGTCGTCATTATTGTCCAAGCCACATTATTTATTTCTATATATAAGTAATGTAGGCTGGTTATTAAATACCTCAATCCCCTAACGGTGCCGTTTGTATATTAAGAAATACCGAAGCCATACAGTACAACACCAGCGAATATGAAGTATCACTGTAACCGGCAACTGTTACTCACTCATACCTACATACATATATAGAGTCTTTACAGAATGATAGCAGACACGAGGAAGACGAACAACAAGAGGAGAGTTAGAAGAAAATCAACTTCAAGCTAAGAAGAAGAATACCAAGACATTTCCTCCAAACAAGAAAACAACACACACACAATCAAGCCGACCAAACACTGAGAAACCATGGCGGAACCCAACATGCACCGGACGCTTGACCTGACTCTGTCCTGCCGCATCCAGGCAAGTTGCTGCTTAAAGTCCCTCACGCAAGCGCTGTTTAGCCACTGCACCTATTCTCTCCTCCTAAAATTCACTTCAACCCCCCCTGTCACTAGCATGTTATGTATGTATGTATGAATGATAACTGCAACTTTGCGTATTAAAACTCATTACTCTTACCGAAGTAATATAGTGCGTGGTTATGTTATGTCATGTTAGGATAGATTATAAACTACATTGGGTTACATTTCGTGAGGTTCGGTGACGCTACAGGAAGTTAGGTGAGGTACCTGGAGGTTAGGTGAATGTTGACTGACTGACTGACTGACTGACAATTATTAGGAAGTGGTTCCAACACGTTCACGCACAACCTATACTCATACCACAAGTCCAGAATTAGAGAGGATCATGTTATTGGATTTATTTTCAACGATTTACTCAGTGTCTAACCAACTCTTTAGCGATTTAAATGTGGACCTAAAATTAGGTCCGTATATTTGTTTGTCGTGGTGGTGGTGGTGGTGTGCGCCCGTCCATCAGGTTGATTAACCACCAAAACCATAAAGGGTGCGGCCCTGCCGTTTCAGGGCATACACCACATCCATGGCGGTGACGGTCTTCCTTTTTGCGTGCTCGGTGTAGGTGACGGCGTCACGGATGACGTTCTCCAGAAACACCTTGAGGACGCCGCGGGTCTCCTCGTAGATGAGGCCGGATATACGTTTAACACCTCCACGCCGAGCTAGACGACGAATGGCGGGCTTGGTGATACCCTGGATGTTGTCACGAAGCACCTTACGATGACGCTTGGCGCCACCCTTTCCAAGTCCCTTGCCTCCTTTGCCTCGTCCAGTCATGTTGTTGTGGTTGCTACTACAGGTGGTCCTGGCTCCAATATGTAATCGCGAATCGAATCGAAAAATGCTAGTGACAGGGGGAAAGGAGGTTCAGGAGAAGAATAAAGGGAGGATTGAAGTGAATTTTAGGAGGAGAGAACAGATGCAGTGGCTAAACACCGCTTGCGTGAGGGATTATAAGATGGGGGCAGCAGCAACAACTCGCCTGGACGCGGCAGGGAGGCGACAAGACAAAGCCAGGCTAGCGTCAGGTCAAGCGTCAGGTGCGTGTTGGGTTGGGCAATGGATGTTCAGTGCTTGGTCGGCTTGATTTTGTTTTGGTTTCTTGTGTGGAGGGGATGTCTTGGTCTTCTTAGCTTGATGTCGATTTTCTTCTTGCTCTCTTGGAGTGTCCATTCGTTTGTGTTTGGGTCTTCTTGTTCGTCTTCCTCGTGTATTAAGTCCTCATAGGTGTGGAAGAAGTCAGAGAGGGTGAGGTTGACCACGTGGGCTTCAGCACCACGGGCCGCGTGGGCTTCAGCACCACGGGCCACGTGGTGTTCTTGGTTCTGTGTGGTGGGCGGCTTCTGTTGAGTTTTCTTTTCTTGGTTTTTCTTTACTGCTGGTTTTTTCTTTTCTTGGGAGCGTACAGCAAGGAGGGCCTCTTTGTAGCTCAGTTTTTTCTCAAGACGAGCCTTGGCTACCCTGCATTCCTCCTTCCATCTGGGGCAGGTCCGGTCGGCGGAGGAGTGTGGGCCACCACAGGCAGCGCATTTTTTCTCTGTGTTAACATAAGAACATAAGAATGGAGGAAACTGCAGCGGGCCTATTGGCCCATACTGGGCAGTCCCGTTTACACCCAACCCCTATTGCTCATATGAGCATCCAACCTATGTTTGAAGCAATTCAGCGTATTCGAGTTAATGATGATATTTGGTAACTTGTTCCATTCATCCACTACTCTGTTTCCAAACCAGTGTTTACCTATTTCACGCCTAAATCTAAATTTGTCTAATTTAAAACCATTGTTACGAGTTCGCTCCTGGTTGGATAATTTGAGTACCTTTGTAATGTCCCCTTTGTTTAGCCCTGACTTCCACTTATACACCTCTATCAGGTCGCCCCTCGCTCTACGTCTCTCGAGGGAGTGCAAATTAAGATGCTTTAACCTGTCTCTGCACTCAAGGTTCCTAATGCCCGGGATTAGTCTTGTCATTCTCCTCTGAATTCTTTCCAAGGATTCTATATCCATTCTGTAATACGGTGACCAGAACTGAACTGCGTAATCAGGTGTGGTCTCACAAGAGCAAGATACAGTTTTAGGATGACCTCGCTAGTCTTGTAACTAACACTCCTTTGTATGAACCCAAGTACTTTATTAGCCTTGTTACGAGCAAAAACACATTGTTTACTTGGCTTAAGGTTCCTACTTATCATTACTCCTAAATCTCTCTCGCAGTCGGATTTCTCTATGGCATCGTTGTTCATCTGGTATCTGGTTTCCCTGTTTACATCTCCTATACTGAGTACTTTACATTTGTCGACGTTGAATTTCATCTGCCATTTTTCAGACCATTCGAAAAATTTGTTTAGATCTTCCTGTAGTTTTGCCGAGTCCTCGTCAGATTTAATAACACGTCCTATTTTAGTGTCATCAGCAAATTTACTTATGTTGCTGTCTATGCCGATATCTATGTCGTTTATGTATATAATAAATAATAATGGTCCAAGTACTGAGCCTTGGGGAACTCCACTTGTGACGTTGCTCCAATGGGACTTAGTGCCGTTAATGCTCACTCGCTGTTTCCTGTCCTGTAACCACGCCCTAATCCATTTAAGGATGTCACCTTTGATGCCATGAGCTTCTACCTTTCTAATTAGTCTTTCGTGGGGGACTCTGTCGAAGGCTTTGCTAAAGTCGAGATATACCACATCATAATTGTGCCCCTCGTCCACTGATTCGAAAACTGATGAAAAGAATGTTAATAGATTAGTTAGGCAAGAACGTCCGCTTGTGAAGCCATGCTGGGAATCATTGATCAATCGGTGCTTCTCCAGGTGATTTCGAATAAAGTTTGAAATGATTGCTTCTAGTAATTTGCCTACTATTGATGTTAGACTGATTGGGCGGTAGTTAGAGGATAGTGATCTATCCCCCTTCTTGAAAATCGGTATTACATTCGCTATCCTCCAGGATTCTGGTACTACACCTGTTTTTAAGGACATGTTAAACAACTTTGCTAAGGGCATACTAAGCTCTTCCTTACATTCCATTAATACTCTGGCAAATATCTCATCGGGACCAGGTGACTTATTAGGCTTTAGTTTGTCTATTTGCTTACTAACATCGTTACTAGTCACTACTATCTCACTTAATTTGTTTTCTTCACTATCTCTGAATAGAGTCAGTGCCTCGGGTATCATGTTTAGATTTTCGGTGGTGAAAACTGTTGAAAAATATTTATTCAAATTATTGCTCATTTCTCCGTCGTTATCAGTGAGCTCGCCGGAGTCTGACCGTATTGGTCCAATCTTTTCTCGTGTTTTAGTTTGATACATTTGGTAGAATCCTTTGGGGTTTGTCTTCGCCTCCCTTGCTATCCTTACCTCATTATTCCTCTTTGCTTTCCTTATCTCGGTTTTAACTCTACTCGCCAATACCCTATAATAGTCCCGGAGGTGAATTTCGCCACGATTTATCCTTCTACCTATAGCCTTCCTTTGGCCAATGATGTTCTTTAAATAATTATTTATCCATTTAGGGTCATTGTTGTCTGATCTGAGTTTTTTGTATGGTATGTTCTGCCTTTGTGCATTAAGTAACTCACTATTTAAATTATCGTGGAACTCGGCAATCTCAGATCTCGTTATCAGGTCGGTGTCATCTGTCAGGTTCACGGCCAAGCGCGACACCCCCTCTCTCAGCTGCCTCTTTAAACTGTCAAAGTTTGCCCTTCTGAAATCTGGTACTTTAGTGGAATTTTCCTTACGTCTGCCCTGAAAATCTAACTGGAATCGAATTTCTTTGTGATCGCTGTTTGCAAGTTCGTTCCCTACCTCGACATTGCTAATGAGGTTTTCTCTGTTCGTCAGAACTAAATCCAGTATATTATTACCCCGTGTGGGTTCGGTTATATGTTGACTTAGGAAACAGTCCTGGATCGTCTCGAGAAAATCCTCTGATTCTGAGTTACCCGTAAGGACAGTCCAATCTATTTGGCCAAGGTTAAAGTCGCCTACTATACAGACTTTGTTGTGTATGGAAGCCCTGCGCATTTCATCCCAGATAAGTCGCTCATTGACGCTATCAAGATTGGGGGGTCTATATATTACCCCTGTGATTAATTTTTCCCGACCGTCGCTTAATTCTATCCAAATTGTTTCTGTATTCCTCTCAGTTTTTATTTCCTTATTTATTTCACACTTCAGATTATCCCTAACATAGATTGCTACTCCGCCTCCTTTCCTGGTCTGCCTATCGGTATGGAACAGTTTGTAACCCGCAATTTGGTATTCGACTGGTAATTCACGTGTGTCTAGGTTGATCCATGTTTCAGTGAATGCAATTATATCGATTTCTTCGGTCCATACCAAGGCCTTAATATCATCCATTTTGTTTCTCATACTTCTACTGTTCGCGTAGTATACATTTAAGTTAGTCGTGTTCTGAGTCCTTCCCTTACCGCGTTTAGTTTTAAACTCCCTGTCTAATTTAGTTTTGTCATCATTCCTAACACTATTTCCCTGTAATCTTTCGCCTTGTTTACCCGCTCCCACTGCAGTCTCCTCCACCCCCGTGTTGGGGCAGACCGTGTAGCGGTGTCCAGGGCTGCCACACATGGAGCAGGTGTCTTCCTGCGCCTCACACTTGTTTACAGTGTGTCCATAGTGCTGGCATTTGTAACACCGTTTCGGTCTGCAGTAGGGCTTGACTGGCACAGTTACCCACGCCAGTTGAGCTTCCTTGGGTAGGGTGGAGTGGTGTCCGATGAGGGCAGTGGTGTCGGACAGCTTCTTCACAACTTGGAGCTGCTGCTCCTTGAGGAGCTCACTCAGCTCTGCTTTGTCCATGTGGGCAATTTCGGCGTGGGAGATTACACCCAGCTTCAAGTTGTCCCACATGTAGGCAAACATTTTAAAAGGAATGCCGTTGATGTCTGGGATCTCCGCGAGCTGTGCGGGCATGCCCTTCTCGACGAAGGTGATCTTGATGTCACCATGGAGCTTTAGACGCTCCACCTTGGTGACCCCCATGATTCCATTAGCTTCGAAAAACTTCTGGAGAACTAGGAGGTTAAGTTTCTTGGGGCAGGTCGGCGTGTCCGGACGTATCCGCGCCACGTTATAAAACTCGTAACCGTTCATGGTGAGAGAGGGTTAGAGAGTGCTGGCTGATGTAATCGCGAACTAGAACTAGAAAAATGCTAGTGACAGGGGGGAAGGAGGTTCAGAGGAAGAATAAAGGGAGGATGGAAGTGAATTTTAGAAGGAGAGAACAGGTGCAGTGGCTAAACACCGCTTGCGTGAGGGGGTAGGCAAAATGCCCTGAGGGTGCAACAACCACAATCAGGACGAGGCAGAGGGAGGGCGGGAGCAGGTCCGAGCAAGCAAAGGGCCAACGCAGGTGTTCTGATTGTCGTCTTAGCTCGGGCAGTGTTGGCAAAGCGTAGGAAGAACCGCCCCGCCACGGCGGCGGCGCAAGCCGAGAAACGCAGGTGGACGGACGCACAGGCAGCACACGAACAAAGTAAACAGAGAAGGTGAAAATATGGAAATTTTGCTAGTCGTAGGGTTGTTTGGAGAAAGATGAAGGTAAAGTCTTTGAGCTATGTCAAAGAGGAACGGAGCGAGTTGGAGGAAGGGTTTTTGAATCTTTGAGCTTGAAATGTCAAAGTATTCATAGTAAGGAAGGATGAGCGTATCGTAGGAGAGTTTTTAGTAATAGCAGCAGACAGATTTGAGCTTTTTTGTCAAATTATGAACGGAGACGAGAATGAGATATAGGTTGAGTGGTTTCAGTCTAGAGTTAGGTCAATTTTATTAAGAATTGGATGTCACAGACGTTGGGTATGTTTGATTAGGTTCTGAGAGTTGTGGGTCTTTTAGCTATGTCAGAGAGAAATGGAGAGAGTTGGAGGAAGAGTTTTGAATCTTTGAGTTTGAAATGTCAAAGTATTCGTAGTGAGGAAGGATGAGTGTATCGTAGGAGAGTTGTTTAGTAATGGCAGGAGGCAGATTTGAGCTATGTCAAATTGTGAACGGAGATGAGAGTGAGATATAGGTTGTTAGGTTTCAGTCTTGAGTTAGGTCGATTTTGGTAAGGTGGCTTTGTCTGGCGGGGGGGGGATGTTGTGTTTGGAGATTGGTTGAGGGAGGGGGGGAGTTTGTGTTTGGGGATTGATGGGGGTGGCGGTTGTATGTTAATTTAAGGTGAATTAAAATTGCTTAAGGGGGGTTGTTGTGTGAGTGTGTATGTGTTTGCATGTAAATGTAAGGGGAGAGAGGGAGGGTTAGGATAATGTTATAAGGTCAGGTATGGTTCGGTTGTCGGGAGGAGGGGGGAGGAGAGGAGAGGAGAAGGGAGGCGAAAGGGGGAAAGGGGGGCTTTGGAGGTTCTTGGGTTAATTTATGGTATGGTAGGATTTCTTAGGAATGATATGTTTTGTGTTGCTAATGAATAGTTGTATTGCGTCATATGTTTTTATTTATTTATTTATTTATTTTATTTATTTATTTATTTATTTTTATTAGGAGGGTCAAAGGGGCTTGTTAGAAAGGTCGGGTATATTAAGTTTTTATTTTGGGAGGATTGTAGGTATTGATTTCTAAGAGGGGTTGTGAGTAAGGTTGGGTGGGTTAAGTTTTTCTTTTGGGAGGATTGTAGGTTTTGTTAGTGGTTGGATAGTGAGTTAGCTTTTTTTTTTTTCTAGGAGGGGTTGTGAGTAAGGTTGGGTGGGTTAAGTTTTTCTTTTGGGAGGATTGTAGGTTTTGTTAGTGGTTGGCAGAGTTGGGTTAATTATTGCATTCTCTCTTTCTTGCAGGTATTGTGAGTTCTGGCCCCATTCTTGAGGGAGAGGGTTTGTGTACAGGTACATTGCACCCCTCCCCGACCTTATTGGCTAAGAGAGGCGTTCAATGTCGTCTGCAATTTGGTACCGTTTTTATTAGGTACACCTCTCCGACCTTATTGGCTAAGGGAGGTGCCCATAAAACAGTGTTGGTAACATTCTTGAGGGAGAGGGCTTGCGTAGGCACTGTGGAACTCTCACCAACCTCATTGGCTAAGGGAAACGTACATGTCATTTGAGTTAGTATGGGATGGGTAAGTTAGGTATTTGTTTTGGGAGGAGTGATAGGGTGTGGTTAGTTAATGGTAGAATGGTTATTTTTTATTTTGTGTGGGATTGCTAGTAACGGCTGGGTATGTTAGGTTTTTGTTTTGGGAGGAGTGATAGGGTGTGGTTAGTTAATGGTAGAATGGTTATTTTTTTATTTTGTGTGGAATTGCTAGTAATGGCTGGGTACGTTAGGTTTTTATTTTGGGGGGATTGTTAGGGGGAGTGTTAGTGCAGGTTGAGTGGTTTAGTTATTTATTAATTTATTTATTTTTTATTTTTTTGTCAGAGTGGTCTTGAGTTTGAGTTGGTGGCGTGGGGTTTGGAGTGAGGGGGGGGAGGAGGGAATTGGTCAAGTCAGGTAAGGTTAGGTTGGGTGGGAATTATTGGGTGTGGGGTTGAGAAGAGGTTAGGTTAAGCTTAGTTAGGTTAGGTGGGAATCGTTGGGTGTGGGCTGAGGAGAGGTTAGGTTGATTTGGTTAGGTTGGGTGGGAATCGTTGGGTGAGGGTTAAGGAGAGGCTAGGTTTTAATTTGGGGGGAAATTGTTGGGTGTGGTTATAGGGAAGATATTAATACAAGGGAGGTGGGAGGGGAGTGTTTGGTCTGTTTAGTACTTAAAGATAGAAATTCTGAGGTGCAGGGATGAGGTCTAAATTGTCGAGTGACTGTGAGCGTGGTGGTGGTATGAGTGTTGTGTATGCAAGTGAGGGAAGGGCAGTTACGTGACTGTGTGTGGGGGAGTCGGGAGGTTGAGGGGAGTGTGCTAGGTTTGTGTCGGGGTTGATTTCCGTTTCCTTAGGGGTAGTGCCGTAAAGGTTTACTTTGATTATTGATTTGGTTGGATGAGTGTATTGTATAATTCTTTTGCTGTCAGGTGTATAGGGAGAAAGGGGGGAGGTGTTCTTCCTCTTTGGTCTAGGGGTCTTGACCACTATTTCTGTGGGGGGAAGGGCTGCCATTTTATTCTTGGGAGTCTGGGGTGTTAGGGGAGGATTGGGTTTGGTTTGGGTGTTCGTGGTCCGGGAGTTCAACGTGGTCAAGTGGGAGAAGTCGGGTGTAGGCAAGGTCGAGGTGGAGGGGCCGGTATGTTTTGGACCTGGGATTGTCAGAGGTGTACCTGGCAGTGTCAGAGGTGTACCTGGGAGTGTCAGAGATGTACCTGGGAGTGTCAGAGGTGTATCTGGGAGTGTCGGACATGTACCTGGGAGTGTCAGAAGTGTACCAGGGAATGTCAGTGGAGTACTTGGGAGAGTGAGACGTGTACCTCGGAGTGTTAGAGGTGAAACTTGGAGTGTCAGAGGTGTACCTGGGAGCGTCAGAGGTGTACCAGGGAGTGTCGGAGGTGTACCTGGGAGTGCGAGAAGTGTACCTGGGAGTGTCGGAGGTGTACTTGGAAGTGTCAGAGGTGGACCTGGCAGTGTCCGCGGTGTACCTGGGAGTGCCAGAGGTGTACCAGAATGTCAGTGAGTACCTGAGCATCAAAGGCACCTGGGAGTATCAGGAGGTGTACCTGGGAGTGTCAGAGGTGTACCTGGGGAGGTCAGAGGTGTACCTGGGAGTGTCAGAGGTGCACCTGGGAGTGTCAGGGGTGTGCACCAGGAGTGTCAGTGAGTACCTGGGAGTGTCGGAGATGTACCCTCGGAGGCCAGGTGTACCTGGGAGTGTCAGAGGTGTACCTGGGAGTGTCAGAAGTGTACCTGGGAGTGTCGGAAGAGTGCCTGGGAGTGTCAGAGGTGTACCTGGGAGTGTCAGTGGTGTACCTGGGAGTGTCTGAGGTGTACCTGGGAGTGTCAGAGGTGTGCCAGGGAGTGTCAGAGGTGCACTTGGGAGTGTCAGAGGTGCACCTTGGAGTGACTGAGGTGTACCTTGCAGTGTCTGAGGTGTACCTGGCAGTGTCTGAAGTGTACCGGGCAGTGTCTGATGTGTACCTGGCAGTGTCAGCGGTGTACCTGGGAGTGTCAGCGGTGTACTTGGGAGTGTTAGACGTGTATCAGGGAGTGACAGAGGAGTACCTAGGAGTGTCAGAGGTGTACCTGGGAGTGTGAGAAGTGTACCTGGGAATGTCTGAGGCGTACCTGGGGGTGTCAGAGGTGTACCTGGGAATGTCAGAGGTGTACCTGGGAGTGTCAGAGGTGTACCTGGGAGTGTCAGAGGTGTACCTGGGAGTGTCGGAGGTATACCTGGGAGTGTAAGAAGTGTACCTTGGAGTGTCAGTGAAGTACCTGGGAGTCTCAAAGGTGTACCTGGGAGTATCGGAGGTGTACCTGGGAATATCGGAGGGTTACCTGGGAATATCGGAGGTGTACCAGGGAGTGTGAGAGGTGTACCTTGGAGTTTCAGAAGTGAACCAGGGAGTGTCAGAGGAGTACCTGGGAGTGTCAGAGGTGTACCAGGGAGTGTCAGTGAAGTACCTGTTTGTCTCAAAGGTGTACCTGGGAGTATCAGAGGTGTATCACCTGGGAATATCGGAGGTGTACCTGGGAATATCGGAGGTGTACTGGGAGTGTCAGAGGTTTTCCTGGGAGTGTCAGAGGTGTACCAGACAGTGTCAGTGAAGTACCTGGGAGTCTCAAAGGTGTACCTGGGAGTATCAGAGGTGTACCTGGGAATATCGGAGGTGTACCTGGGAATACTCTGGAGAATTATGCCCCAGAATATCGGAGAATTGGCCTGGGAGTGTCAGGGGGTGTACTTGGGGAGTGTCAGGGTGTAATTAGTGTAGTAAACTAAATTTAAGAGTAGAATGTAAAGATTGAGTATAAAAGAGAGGAAGACTTTGGTAGCGTGCTCGTGATAGATATTTGATGATGAATTTACACTTATCGTATCTTATACGTCAATACACATCTATTACGTCTTAAGGGCGACTTCTCAAACACTGCTTCGTTACAACTCTTTATTAATTACGAACATGACATGGACACATTAATAACACCTTCTATCGAAGTTACTAGGACATTATGTTTACGTTACTAGGACATCATATTACGTTACTAGACACTCTGATTCTCGGACACGAACATGAAATGAATACACTTCCCACGTAAGTAACTCATCCCACGGAAAGCTCTGACAAACACTCACGTGACCTAGGGGAGGCCTAGCAGGTAGTCTGCTTAGCTGGAACACTGGTGTCGGGTGGGCGACTGCTTAGCTGGGACACCGGAGGGAAGTCTCGGTCCTGACCGGAGGCGACTTGCCTCCGGCCTCTGACTTCGGCTCGAGCAGGCCTGGTGGTGTCGTAGCTGGCCACCTTGTTACAAGACAACTGCTTCTCTGCCAATCCTCGAGGGAGGACCAGGACGTCCTATATATTGGGATGCGAGCCGTCAGGTTCAGCTGGCCTGGGGGGCGGCGAAGGGTCTCTTTACATTTGACCCCGCAAATGTGCGGTCAGGCCTGGACTTTTTCAGAACTATCTGGGAAAGTCATCAGGTGGGGCCATGTGTATATTGGGAGAGCAACCGTGAGAGTTCCCCTACACTTGCCTTCCCAAACGTCGGGTCAGACTGGAGTTTCTGAGATGTAAGGAGAAGTCGTCAGGTGGGGCCGTGTAACACGAGAGGCCTTGAGTTGGGCTCCAAGGGTTACAAGTGACCTGGCTAATTGTGAGGTCAGGTCCGGCCTTTGTTCAGAGAGTAGGTTATTGTATATCGGAAGAGGGTCAGCTGGTGCCTTCTTACATGTTTTGTTGGGGCCACATGTCACATGGGAGGGGAGCTAGTTGATTTGTAACCCCCGGTCCACCGTGAGAGTTACACTTGACCCCTCCTAATGTCGGGTCAAGACTGGCCCCCCTCTGCGGTGTAGGACATTGTGTATATTGGGAGAGAGCCGGCTGGTGCCCTCTTACATGTGTGACATGGGAGGGGGAGCTAGTTGGTTTACAATCCTTGGTCAACCGCAGAGTTACCCTACACTTGACCTAGGGAAGGCCTAGAGTTTCTGAGATGTAAGCTGTGGTCTGACAACCCATCACTACACCTCCCGCCAAGACCAAAGCTTTCATGCTCAGAGAACTGATGATACATTTAAAGTAGACAGTAACATCATGTGCAGTATCTAATATAGTCCCTCAGGCGATAATGCATCCTTACATTTTACAAATAATAACCCTAGAGATGTATGTTTTTCTACTGGCATAGTTTGATCTGACAAAGCTTATTATACCTCCCGCCAAGATTAAAGCTTCTATGACAGGAGAAAAAAAATAAAATACATACACAGTAATTGAACATAGAGTGATCTAAAGATCCTTCATATCTAGCATAGTGTCCGAGGCAAACTTGCAAATCACATTCTACAAACAAAAACAGGTGTTACATTGCCTAACCAGGCCGTGTCAAAATAATAATTCATCTCAGTCAGTAAATGGCTACAACATTGTGTTTGGTAATACAAAACATTGATCAAATGAACTCATAGAAAAAGTGACTAATCTTTTTTTTTAAAAACATTCTTTGTAGTACATGTTAACAAAAATCAGAGAATGAAATACTTCATACAAAATGCTCCTGCTTAACATGTTAGGGTGTTATATCTTTTTATTACACATCAGCAACATCAACAACATCAGTACATTTGTTGGGTCCAGCATGGCTCAAATCCTCCATCCAGCTGGTATCTGAAAATAAGGAATGCTGGCAGCACAACAACGGTAGTCGATTGGTCCTTCTGATTATCCACCTTGTCATCGTCGACTTTCTTCTGATGTCAGCACAGCGTCTCTTCTGTCTTCACATAGCACGTTTTTCTTTCTTCAATACCGCACTTTGTAGGTCGTGTCACCACATCTGACTTCTTCTCACTTCCTCCTGGTTTCTATAATATTCCAGATGATTTTTCTGTTCACCTGCGCTTCCTCTACGTTTAGAGCATTTTCATATTCCAGACGATTTTTCTGCTCATCTGCGTTTCTTTATACATCTTCGTTTTCCGTCATATTCCAGATGAATTTTTCTGCTCCATCTGTATTTCTTTATACATCTTCGTTTTCAACATATTCCAGACGATTTTCTGTTCATCTGCCATCGGCCCTCTCCGGCCGGGATGAAAGCCGGTCCACTGTTTGGGCTGTCGTCTCCTTAGATAACTCGTAAGGCAGGTTCCGCGGACCAGGCCTCGCCCTCCGTACGTGAGTGTCGGCGAGACCAAAGACCGTCCTGTCTTACACCTTCCACAGTGGTGAATCCCTCCCTGGCTGGGCTCACCAGGGTTCGTTGTGTGGCACTTCATTCCACACTCCTTAACTTCCTAGTAGAAAAATATAAACTCTTCTTAATCCTAGACCAGGTAGGACTTGAAAGAAGTGGGGTGGTGCGTGGCGGGGGTGGTGCTGCATTCCTCACGCTGCTTCTTCCTTCTTATATGTGCTGTGGACGGATTCCGGCTAGCCATGGGCGGTACTGTGTGTGACATTTGACAGAAACAATCCTAAAGGGATGATGGATTAGTTGGAAGTGCATTCGCAAAAAAAAACAAATATTTACTTTATAAGTTACGTCAATGTTTGGTAACTATTATTTCCGTCACGACAATTTTCTCATTAGGCTGGGTCGGGGAGTGAAGCTCTGCTCACTACATTGAATATTATTTATCACTACGCGTCAAAGAGTACATTACAAATCATACTAGCAAAAAACCACTCTGAGTGAAGCTCTGTAATTATCGCAATATTAAGTAACACTAACCACCAATTTCGAAGCATAACTCACAGGACAAAACATTGGTGGTCACACGGGCGGGTGGGGCGGGAAACATTCGGCCATGATGCGCGCGTGACCTAGGGAAGGCCTGAGGTGTTGAGTGGCGTAACCGGGACGGGGCGCGGGGCGGGGCGCGGGGCGGGGCAGGGCGGGGCGGAGCGGAGCGGGGTAGGGCAGGGCAGGGCGGAGCGAGGCGGGAACGGATGGGTACGGAGGGTGAGGTGAGGGTTAGGACAGGGAGGAGGATGTAGGTTAAAAGACATGTTAAGTTATAATAGTTAGTACAGACACCGCTTCTATCGCTAAAACACAATGGGTACATTTAACACTGACCGACAATTAAAATGCACTTGGGATACTGAGAACTTCACAGAACGCGGGGAACACTGAGAAATTATATTAAGCACTGAACATATTTCTAGAAAAAAAAAATTCGCGCATACCACGACGAGAGACATTTACTTGAGCTGTAACGGTGACACACTAGGCCACTTTTCACGTTACGACGCTACGACACAGGAATTACTTATTACACAATTGTAGACAATACTTAGACTGAAACAAATGAAGGATGAAACGAGCCAGGTGTTATGGCTAACCGAGGGAAGGCGTGAGTTTACGTTAAGTTCGCTGCTACCATTATAATAACTAAGCGAGGGAGGCGTGAATTACATATATAGTTCGCTGTCACCTATAACAAGGGACAAGGAAAGCGTGAATTACATATAGTTCGCTGTCACCTATATAATGTAACTATATCTTGCATGAACTCCTTATCACGCACTTTCGAACAATACTCAAACAACGAGTCAGGTGTTATGGCTAAAATGAGGGAGGGCATGGGTTTACGTTAAGTACACTGTTACCAATAACAAGGGACGAGGGAAGCGTGAATTACGTATAGTTCGCTGTCACCTATAACAAGGGACAAGGAAGGCGTGGGTTACACATAGTACGCTGCCGCCATTGTAATGAAACTAAATTTAAGAGTAGAAGATATAGAGATTGAGTATAAAAGAGAGGAAGACTTTGGTAGCGTGGCCGTGATAGTTATTTACTCTTATCGTACACTTATCGTATCTTATACGTCAATACACATCTATTACGTTCTTAAAGGCGACTTCTCAAACACTGCTTCGTTACAACTGTTTATTAATCACGAACATGACATGGACACATTAATAACACCTTCTATTGAAGTTACTAGGACATTATATTTACGTTACTAGGACATCATATTACGTTACTAGACACTCTGATTCTCGGACACGGACATGAAATGAATACACTTCCCACGTAGGTAACTCATCCCATGGAAAGCTCTGACAAACACTCACGTGACCTAGGGAAGGCCTAGCAGGGAGACTGCTTAGCTGGAACACTGGTGTCGGGAGGGCGACTGCTTAGCTGGGACACTGGTATCGGGAGGGCGACTGCTTAGCGGGGACACTGGTTTCGGGTGGGCGACTGCTTAGCTGGGACACCGGAGGGAAGTCTCGGTCCTGACCGGAGGCGACTTGCCTCCGGCCCTTGACTTCTCTCGAGCAGGCCTGGTGGTGTAGTAGCTGGCCACCTTGTTACAAGACAACTGCTTCTCTGCGAATCCCCGAGGGAGGACCAGGACGTCCTATATATTGGGATGCGAGCCGTCAGGTTCAGCTGGCCTGGGGGGCGGCGAAGGGTCTCCTTACATTTTGACCCCGCAAATGTGCGGTCAGGCCTGGACTTTTTCAGAACTATCTGGGAAAGTCATCAGGTGGGGCCATGTGTATATTGGGAGAGCAACCGTGAGAGTTCCCCTACACTTGATTTCCCAAACGTCGGGTCAGACTGGAGTTTCTGAGATGTAAGGAGAAGTCGTCAGGTGGGGCCGTGTAACACGAGAGGCCTTGAGTTGGGCTCCAAGGGTTACAAGTGACCTGGCTAATTGTGAGGTCAGGTCCGGCCTTTGTTCAGAGAGTAGGTTATTGTATATCGGAAGAGGGTCAGCTGGTGCCTTCTTACATGTTTTGTTGGGGCCACATGTCACATGGGAGGGGAGCTAGTTGATTTGTAACCCCCGGTCCACCGTGAGAGTTACACTTGACCCCTCCTAATGTCGGGTCAAGACTGGCCCCCCTCTGCGGTGTAGGACATTGTATATTGAGAGAGAGAGGAAGCCGGCTGGTGCCCTCTTACATGTGTGACATAGGAAGAGCTAGTTGGTTTTACAATCATGGTCAACCACCAGGTTACCTAACACTTGATACAAAGGGAAGGCCCTGGGGAGTTTCTGAGATATAGCTGTGGTCTGACAGCCCATCACTACATTGGGAATTAATCAGCTGTGTACCTAGGAGTGTCTGAGGTGTGCCTGGGGTGTCAGAGGTGTGCCTGGGAGTGTCGGAGGTGTGCCTGGGGTGTGAGAGAGTGGCCACACCAGGAGTGTGTCAGGGGTTATGCCTGGCAAATTATACAGGAGGTGTACCTGGCAGTGTCAGCGGGGTGTGCCTAGAGTGTCGGGTGTACCTAGGAGGTATGGGGGGTGTACCTGGCAGTGTCAGCGGTGTACCTGGGAGTGTCGGAGGTGTACCTAGGAGTGTAAGAAGTGTACGTGGGAGTGTCATAGGTGTACCTGGGAGTGTCAGCGGTGTACCTGGGAGTGTCTGAGGTGTACCTGAGAGTGTCGGAGGTGTACCTGAGAGTGCAAGAAGTGTACCTGGGAGTGTCGGAGGTGTACCTGGGAGTGTTGGAGGTGTACCTGGGAGTGTCAGAGGTGTACTTGGGAGTGTCAGGGGTGTACTTGGGAGTGTCAAAGGTGTACCTGGGAGTGTCGGAGGTGAGTGTAAGAAGTGTACTTGGGAGTGTCGGAGGTGTGCCTGGGAGTGTCAGAGGGTGTGCCTGGGGAGTGTCAGAGGTGCCTGGAGTGTCAGGAGGTGTGCCTGAGAGATGTTGGAGGTGTACCTGGGGAGTGTCAGAGGTGTGCTTGGGATGTCAGAGGTCATGCCTGGGGGAGTGTCAGCCGGTGTGCCTGGGGTGTCTGAGGGTGTGCCTGGGGTGTCAGGAGGGTGTGCCTGGTGGTGTCAGGTGTGCCTGGGGTGGGAGGGGGGTGTGCCTGGGGTGTCGGGGTGTGCCTGTGGCAGTGTCGGAGGTGTACCTGGCAGTATCAGCGGTGTAACTGGGAGTGTCGGAGGTGTACCTGGGAGTGTAAGAAGTGTACCTGGGAGTGTCAGCGGTGTACTTGGGAGTGTCTGAGGTGTACCTGGGAGTGTCAGAGGTGTGCCTGGGAGTGTCAGAGGTGCACTTGGGAGAGTCAGAGGTGCACCTTGGAGTGTCTGAGGTGTACCTGGGAGTGTCTGAGGTGTACCTGGCAGTGTCTGAGGTGTACCTGGCAGTGTCTGAGGTGTACCTGGCAGTGTCTGAAGTGTTCCTGGCAGTGTCAGCGGTGTACCTGGAAGTGTCAGCGGTGTACCTGGGAATGTTAGACGTGTATCAGGGAGTGACAGAGGAGTACCTAGGAGTGTCAGGGGTGTACCAGGGAATGTCAGTGGAGTACCTGGGAGTGTCAGAGGTGTACCTGGGAGTGCTCAGAGGTGTGCCTGGGGTGTCAGGTGTGCCTGGGGAGTGTCGCAGGCCATGCCTGGGAGTCTCAGGGGGTATGCACCTGGGGAGTGCTGTTTAGAGAAATCACCTGAGAGGTCATCAAAAGGTGTACCTGGGAGTATCGGAGGTGTACCTGAGAATGTCGGAGGTTACCTGGGAATATCAAAGGAGGTGTACAGGGGAGTGTCAGAGGTGTGCCTTGGAGTCTCTCAAAGTGTACCAGGGAGTGTTAGAGGTGTACCTTGGAGTCTCAGAAGTGAACCAGGGAGTGTCAGAGGAGTACCTGGGAGTGTCAGAGGTGAACCAGGGAGTGTCAGTGAAGTACCTGGGAGTCTCAAAAGTGTACCTTGGAATATCGGAGGTGTAAATGGGAATATCGGAGGTGTATCTGGGAGTGTCAGAGGTGTACCTGGGAGTGTCAGAGGTGTACCTGGGAGTGTCAGAGGTGTACTTGGGAGTGTCAGAGGTGTACCTGGGAGTGTCAGCTGTGTACCTGGGAGTGTCTGAGGTGTGCCTGGGAGTGGCAGAGGTGTACCTGGGAGTGTCGGAGGTGTACCTGGGAGTGTGAGAAGTGTACCTGGGAGTGTCGGAGGTGTACCTGGCAGTGTCGGAGGTGCACCTGGCAGTGTCAGCGGTGTACCTGGGAGTGTCAGAGGTGTACAAGGGAATGTCAGTGGAGTACTTGGGAGTGTCAAAGGTGTACCTGGGAGTGTCAG
>NW_024749562.1:0-9212 GCF_018991925.1 Homarus americanus | reverse complement strand
AAGTCCCCTGATTGAATATAACAAAGTACTCTGATCGAGTAAAACAAACTCCCCTGGTCGAGTAAAACAAAGACCCCTCATCGAGTATAACAAAGTCCCGTGATCGAGTATAACTAGGTCCCCTAATCGAGTATAACAAAGGCCCCTAATCGAGTATAACAAAGTCCCCTGATCGAGTGTAACAAAGCCCCTGGTCGAATATAACAAAGTCCCCTGATCGAGTATAACAAAGTCCCCTGATCGAGTATAACAAAGTCCCCTTATCGAGTATAACAAAAAGGCTCCTCGTCGAGCATAACAAAGTCCCCTGGTCGAGTAAAACAAAGTCTCCTGATCGAGTAAAACAAAGTCCCTTGGTCGAGTATAACAAAGCCCTCTGATCGAGTATAATAAAGCCCCCTGATAGAGAAAAACAAAGTCCCCTGATTGAGTATAACAAAGTCCCTTGATCAAGTATAACAAAGTCCCCTGATCGAGCATAACAAAGGCACCCTGGTCGAGTATAACAAAGCCCCCTGATCGATTATGACAAAGTCCCATGAACGAATATAACAAAGTCACCTGATCGAGTATAACAAAGTCCCCTGAATGAGTATAGCAAAGGCCCCCGATCGAGTACAACAAAGGCACCTGACCGAGTATAACAAAGTCCCCTGGTCGAGTATAACAAAGTCCCCTGATCGAGTAGGACAAAGTCCCCAGGTCGAGTGTAACAAAGTCCCCTGATAGAGTATAACAAAGTCCTCTGATCGAGTATAACAAAGTCCCCTGGTCGAGCATAACAAAGGCCCCAGGTCGAGTATAAAAACGTCCGCTGATCGAGCATAACAAAGGCACCCTGGTTGAGTATAACAAATTCCCCTGGTCGAGTATAACAAAGTCCCCTGATCGAGTATAACGAAGGCCACTGATCGAGTATAACAAAGTCACCTGATCGAGTATAACAAAGCCCCCTTGATCGAGTATAACAAAGACCCCTGATCAAATATAAAAAGTCCCCTGATTCAGTATAACAAAGTCCCCTCATCGAGTATAACAAATTCCCATAATCGAGCATAACAAAGGCACCCTGGTAGAGTATAACAAAGTCCCCTGGTCGAGTATAACAAAGTCCCCTGATCGAGAGAAACAAAGTCCCCTGGTCGAGTATAACAAAGTCCCCTGATCGAGTATAACAAAGCCCCCTCATCGAGAAAAACAAAGTCCACTGATTGAGTATAACAAAGTACTCTGATCGAGTAAAACAAAGTTCCCTGGTCGAGTAAAACAAAGTCCCCAGATCGAGTATAACAAAGTCCCCTGATCGAGTATAACAAAGCCCCGGTTCGAGCATAACAAAGGCCCCTGGTCGAGCATAACAAAGTCCCTGATCCCGGGGCTATAACAAAGTCCGGATCAGGCATAACAAAAGGCCTCTGGTCGAGCATAACAAAAGTCCCCTGATCCGGAGTATATAAAAGTCCCCTAATGCAGGAAAACAAAGTCCCTGGTTGCATATAACAAAGTCCCTGATCGAGAGTATGACAACGTCCCTGATCGAGAGAAACAAAGTCCCCTGGTCGAGTATAACAAAGTCCCCTGATCGAGCATAACAAAGGCACCCTGCTCGAGTATAACAAAGACCCTGGTCGAGTATAACAAAGTCCCCTTATCGAGTATAACCAAGGCCCCTGATTGAGTATAGCAAAGTCCCCTGATCGAGTATAACAAAGCCCCCTTGATCGAGTAAAACAAAGCCCCCTGATCAAATATAAAAAGTCCCCAGATTGAGTATAACAAAGACCCCTCATCGAGTATAACAAATTCCCATGATCGAGCATAACAAAGGCACCCTGGTCGAGCATAACAAAGTCCCCTGGTCGAGTATAACAAAGTCCCCTGATCGAGTATAACAAAGACCTCTGATCGAGTATAACAAAGTCCCCTGTTCGGGTATAACAAAGCCCCCTGATCGAGTATAACAAAGTCCCCTGATCGGGTATAAGAAAGTTCCCTGATCGAGTGTAACAAAGTCCCCTGATCGAGTATAACAAAGTCCCCTGATCCAGTAAAACAAAGTCCGAAGGCGAGTATAACAAAGTCCCCTGATTGAGAGAAACAAAGTCACCTGATCGAGTAAAACAAAGTCCCCTAGTCTAGTATAACAAAAGCCCCTAATCGAGTATAACAAAGACCTCTGATTGAGTATTACAAAGTCCCCTGAGCGAATAAAAAAAGGCCCCTGGTCGAGCATAACAAAGTCCCCTGGTCGAGTATACCAAAGTCCCCTAATCGAGTAAAACAAAGTCCCCTGGTCGAGTATAACAAATTCCTCTGATCGAGAGAAACAAAGTCCCCTGGTCGAGTATAACAAAGTCCCCTGATCGAGTAAAACAAAGTTCCCTGGTCGAGTAAAACAAAGTCCCCTGATCGAGTATAACAAAGTCCCCTAATCGAGTATAACAAAGTCCCCTGATCGAGTATAACAAAGGCCCCTGATCGAGTATCACAAAGTCGCCTGATCGAGTATAACAAAGCCCCGGATCGAGCATAACAAAGGCCCCTGGTCGAGCATAACAAAGTCCCGTGGTCGAGTATAACAAAGTCCCCTAATCGAGAGAAACAAAGTCCCCTGGTTGCATATAACAAAGTCCCCTGATCGAGTATAACAAAGTCCCCTGATCAGGTATAACAAAAAGGCTACTGGTCGAGCATAACTAAGTCCCCTGGTCGAGTATAACAAAGTCTCCTGATCGAGTAAAACAAAGTCCCCTGGTCGAGTATAAAAAAGTCCAATGATCGAGTATAACAAAGCCCCCTGATCGAGAAAAACAAAGTCCCCTGATTGAGTATAACAAAGGCCCCTGATCGAGTATAACTAAGTCCCCTGATCGAGCATAACAAAGGCACCCTGGTCGAGTATAACAAAGTCCCCTGGTCAAGTATAACAAAGTCCCCTGATCGAGTATAACGGAGGGCCCTGATCGAGTATAACAAAGTCTCCTGATCGAGTATAACAAAGCCCGCTTGATCGAGTATAACAAAGCCCCCTCATCAAATATAAAAAGTCCCCAGATTGAGTATGACAAAGTCCCCTCATCGAGTATAACAAATTCCCATGATCGAGCATAACAAAGGCACCCTGGTCGAGCATAACAAAGTCCCCTGGTAGAGTATAACAAAGTACCCTGATGGAGTATAACAACGACCTCTGATCGAGTATAACAAAGTCCCCTGATCGAGTATAACAAAAGCCCCCTGATCGAGTATAACAAAGTCCCCTGATCGAGTATAACAAAGTCCCCTGATCGAGTATAACAAAGTCAACTGATCGAGCATAACAAAGGCACCCGGGTCGAGTATAATAAAGTCTCCTGGTCGAGTATAACAAAGTCCCCTGATCGAGTAAAACAAAGTCCCCTGGTCGAGTATAACAAAGTCCCCTGATCGAGTATAACAAAGCCCCGGATCGAGCATAACAAAGGCCCTGATAGAGAAAAACAAAGTCCCCTGATTGAGTATAACAAAGTCCCTTGATCGAGTATAACAAAGTCCCCTGATCGAGCATAACAAAGGCACCCTGGTCGAGTATAACAAAGCCCACTGATCGAGTATGACAAAGACCCATGAACGAATATAACAAAGTCACCTGATCGAGTATAACAAAGTCCCCTGAATGAGTATAACAAAGGCCCCCGATCGAGTATAACAAACGCACCTGACCGAGTATAACAAAGTCCCCTGGTCGAGTATAACAAAGTCCCCTGATCGAGTAAAACAAAGTCCCCTGGTCGAGTATAACAAAGTCCCCTGATTGAGTATAACAAAGTCCTCTGATCGAGTATAACAAAGGCCCCTTGTCGAGCATAACAAAGGCCCCTGGACGAGTATAAAAACGTCCCCTGGTCGAGTATAACAAAGTCCCCTGGACGACTATAACAAAGTCCCATGATCGAGTATAACAAAGCCCCCTCATCGAGTATAACAAAGTCCCCTGATCGAATATAACAAAGCCCCCTGCTCGAGTAAAACAAAGTTCCCTGATTGAGTCCCCTCATCGAGTATAACAAATTCCCATGATCGAGCATAACAAAGGCACCCTGGTCGAGCATAACAAAGTCCCCTGGTAGAGTATAACAAAGTACTCTGATGGAGTATAACAACGACCTCTGATCGAGTATAACAAAGTCCCTGATCGAGTATAACAAAAGCCCCCTGATCGAGTATAACAAAGTCCCCTCATCGAGTATAACAAAGTCCCCTGATCGAGTATAACAAAGTCAACTGATCGAGCATAACAAAGGCACCCGGGTCGAGTATAATAAAGTCTCCTGGTCGAGTATAACAAAGTCCCCTGATCGAGTAAAACAAAGTCCCCTGGTCGCGTATAACAAAGTCCCCTGATCGAGTATAACAAAGCCCCGGATCGAGCATAACAAAGGCCCCTGATAGAGAAAAACAAAGTCCCCTGATTGAGTACAACAAAGTCCCTTGATCGAGTATAACAAAGTCCCCTGATCGAGCATAACAAAGGCAGCCTGGTCGAGTATAACAAAGCCCACTGATCGAGTATGACAAAGACCCATGAACGAATATAACAAAGTCACCTGATCGAGTATAACAAAGTCCCCTGAATGAGTATAACAAAGGCCCCAGATCGAGTATAACAAACGCACCTGACCGAGTATAACAAAGTCCCCTGGTCGAGTATAACAAAGTCCCCTGATCGAGTAAAACAAAGTCCCCTGGTCGAGTATAACAAAGTCCCCTGATTGAGTATAACAAAGTCCTCTGATCGAGTATATCAAAGTCCCCTTGTCGAGCATAACAAAGGCCCCTGGTCGAGTATAAAAACGTCCCCTGGTCGAGTATAACAAAGTCCCCTGGACGACTATAACAAAGTCCCATGATCGAGTATAACAAAGCCCCCTCATCGAGTAAAACAAAGTCCCCTGATTGAGTATAACAAAGTCCCCTGATCGAGTATAACAAAGTCCCCTGATCGAGTATAACAAAGTCCCCTGATCGAGTATAACAAAAAGGCTCCTTGTCGAGCATAACTAAGTCCCCTGGTCGTGTATAACAAAGTTTCCTGATCGAGTAAAACAAAGTCCCCTGGTCGAGTATAACAAAGTCGAATGATCGAGTATAACAAAGCCCCCTGATCGAGAAAAACAAAGTCCCCTGATTGAGTATAACAAAGTCCCCTGATCGAGTATAACAAAGTACCCTGATCGAACATAACAAAGGCACCCTGGTCGAGTATAACAAAGTCCCCTGGTCGAGTATAACAAAGTCCCCTGATCGAGTATAACGAAGGCCCCTGATCGAGTATAACAAAGTCTCCTGATCGAGTATAACAAAGCCCCCTTGATCGAGTATAACAAAGCCCCCTCATTAAATATAAAAAGTCCCCAGATTGAGTATGACAAAGTCCCCTCATCGAGTATAACAAATTCCATGATCGAGGCATAACCACAAAGGCACCCTGGTCAAGGCATAAACAAAAGTCCCCTGGTAGAGTATAACAAAGTACCCTGATGGAGTATAACAACGACCTCTGATCGAGTATAACAAAGTCCCCTGATCGAGTATAACAAAAGCCCCCTGATCGAGTATAACAAAGTCCCCTGATCGAGTATAACAAAGTCCCCTGATCGAGTATAACAAAGTCAACTGATCGAGCATAACAAAGGCACCCGGGTCGAGTATAATAAAGTCTCCTGGTCGAGTATAACAAAGTCCCCTGATCGAGTAAAACAAAGTCCCCTGGTCGAGTATAACAAAGTCCCCTGATCGAGTATAACAAAGTCCCGGCTCGAGCATAACAAAGGCCCCTGATAGAGAAAAACAAAGTCCCCTGATTGAGTATAACAAAGTCCCTTGATCGAGTATAACAAAGTCCTGATCGAGCATAACAAAAGGCACCCCTGGTCGAGTATAACAAAGCCCCCTGATCGAGTATGACAAAGACCCATGAACGAATATAACAAAGTCACCTGATCGAGTATAACAAAGTCCACTGAATGAGTATAACAAAGGCCCCCGATCGAGTATAACAAAGGCACCTGACCGAGTATAACAAAGTCCCCTGGTCGAGTATAACAAAGTTCCCTGATCGAGTAAAACAAAGACCCCTGGTCGAGTATAACAAAGTCACCTGATTGAGTATAACAAAGTCCTCTGATCGAGTATAACAAAGGACCCTTGTCGAGCATAACAAAGGCCCCTGGACGAGTATAAAAACGTCCCCTGGTCGAGTATAACAAAGTCCCCTGGACGACTATAACAAAGTCCCATGATGGAGTATAACAAAGCCCCCTCATCGAGTATAACAAAGTCCCCTGATCGAATATAACAAAGTCCCTGCCCGAGTAAAACAAAGTCCCCTGATTGTGTATAACAAAGTCCCATGATCGAATATAACAAAGCCCCCCGCTCGAGTAAAACAAATTCCCCTGATTGAGTATAACAAAGTCCTCTGAACAAGTATAACAAAGTCACCTGATCGAGTATACCAAAGTCCCTTGATCGAGTATAACAAAGGCCCCTCATCAAGTATATCAAAGACCCTGAACGAGTACAACAAAATCCCCTGATCGAGTATAACAAAGTCCCCTGATCGAGTATAACAAAGAACCGGATCGAGCATAACAAAGGCCCCTGGTCGAGCATAACAAAGTCCCCTGGTCGAGTATAACAAAGCCCTCTTATCGAGAAAAACAAAGTCCCCTGATTGAGTATAACAAAGTACTCTTATCGAGTAAAACAAATTCCCATGGTCGAGTAAAACAAAGTCCCCTCATCTTGTATAACAAAGTCCCGTGATCGAGTATAACAAAGTCCCCTAATCGAGTATAACAAAGGCCCCTGATCATGTATAACAAAGTCCCCTGATCGAGTATAACAAAAGTCCCCATGTCAGCAGAAACAAAAGTCCCCTGTGGTCGAGTATAACAAAGCCCCCTGATCGAGTATGACAAAGACCCATGAACGAATATAACAAAGTCACCTGATCGAGTATAACAAAAAGGCTCCTGGTCGAGCATAACAAAGTCCCCTGGTCGAGTATAACAAAGTCTCCTGATCGATTAAAACAAAGTCCCCTGGTCGAGTATAACAAAGTCCCCTGATCGAGTATAACAAAGCCCCCTGATAGAGAAAAACAAAGTCCCCTGATTGAGTATAACAAAGTCCCTTCAATCAAGTATAACAAAGTCCCCTGATGGAGAATAACGAAGGCCCCTGATCGAGTATAACAAAGTCACCTGATGGAGTATAACAAAGCCCCCTTGATCGAGTATAACAAAGACCCCTGATCAAATATAAAAAGTCCCCTGATTCAGTATAACAAAGTCCCCTCATCGAGTATAACAAATTCCCATGATCGAGCATTACAAAGGCACCCTGGTCGAGCATAACAAAGTCCCCTGGTCGAGTATAACAAAGTCCCCTGATCGAGTATAACAAAGACCTCTGATCGAGTATACCAAAGTCCCCTGATCGAGTATATCAAAGCCCCCTGATCGAGTATAACAAAATCCCCTGATCGAGTATAAGAAAGTTCCCTGATTGAGTGTAACAAAGTCCCCTGATCGAGTATAATAAAATCCCCTGATCGAGTAAAGCAAAGTCCCCTGGTCAAGTATAACAAAGGCCCCTAATCGAGTATAACAAAGACCTCTCATTGAGTATAACAAAGTCCCCTTAGCGAATAAAAAAAAGGCCCCTCGTCGAGCATAAGAAAGTCCCCTGGTCGAGTATAACAAAGTCCCCTGATCGAGTAGAACAAAGCCCCCTTGATCGAGTATAACAAAGCCCCCTGATCAAATATAAAAAGTCCCCAGATTGAGTATAACAAAGTCCCCTCATCGAGTATAACAAATTTCCATGATCGAGCATAACAAAGGCACCCTGGTCGAGCATAACAAAGTCCCCTGGTCGAGTATAACAAAGTCCCCTGATCGAGTATAACAACGTCCCCTGATCGAATATAACAAAAGCCCCCTGATCGAGTATAACAAAGTCCCCTGATCGAGTATAACAAAGTCCCCTGATCGAGTATAACAAAGTCAACTGATCGAGCATAACCAAAGGCACCTGGGTCGAGTATAACAAATTCCCTGATCAGCAGGTAAAAACAAAGTCCCCTGGTCGAGTATAACAAAGTCCCCTGATTGGTATAACAAAGGCCCCTGGTCCCGAGCATAACAAAAGTCCCTGGTCAGGCATAACAAAGTCCCCTGATCGAGCATAAGGCCCCTTGGCTCTAAAGGTATAACAAGGTCTCTCCTGGTCGAGTATAACAAAGTCCTGGCCAGGTATAACAAAGTCCCTGATTGAGTGTAACAAAGGCCCCTGGTCGGGGAAGAGCATAACAAAGTCCCCTGGTCGGAGTATAACAAGTCCCCTGATCGAGCATAAGGCCCCTTGTCGAGTATAACAAAGTCTCCTGGTCGAGTATAACAAAGTCTCCTGGTCGAGTATAACAAAGTCCCCTGATCGAGTATAAAAAAACCCGGTCATCGAGTATTACAAAGGCCCTCTTTGAGTATAACAAAGACCCCTGATCGAGTATAACAAAGTCCCATGAACGAATATAACAAAATCACCTGATCGAGTATACCAAAGTCCCCTGATCAATTATAACAAAAGCCCTGCTTGAGTATAAAAATGGCCCCTCATCGAGTATAACAAAGTCCCCTAAATGAGTATAACAAAGGCCCCCGATCGAGTATAACAAAGGCACCTGACCGGGTATAACAAAGTCCCCTGGTCGAGTATAACAAAGTCCCCTGATTGAGTATAACAAAGTCCTATGATCGAGTATAACAAAGTCCCCTGGTCAAGCATAACAAAGGCCCCTGGTCGAGTATAAAAACGTCCCCTGGTCGAGTATAACAAAGTCCCCTGGACGACTATAACAAAGGCCCATGATCGAGTATAACAAAGCCCCCTCATCGAGTATGAGAAAGGCCCCTGATCGAGTATAACGAAGCCCCCTGATCGAGTATAACAAAGTCCTCTGAACGAGTATAACAAAGTCACCTGATTGAGTATACCAAAGTCCCCTGATCGAGTATAACAAAGGCCTCTGTTCGAGTATAACAAAGTCCCTGAACGATTACAACAAAGTCCCCTGATCGAGTATAACAATGTCCCCTGATCGAGTATAACAAAGCCCCGGATCGTATATAACAAAGGCCCCTGGTCGAGCATAACAAAGTCCCCTG
>NW_024749561.1:10000-21658 GCF_018991925.1 Homarus americanus | reverse complement strand
CCTCTATAATTCCGTGCACCTTCCAATTCCTATAATCCCGGAACTCTCTCATCACAACCCCATAACCTGCACCCTCATCATAAACCATAAACTGCACCTCTCATCATAACCCCACAACCCGCACCTCTCATCATAACCCCATAACCTGCACCTCATCACAACCCCATAACCCGAACCTCTCATCATAAACCCACATAACCTGCACCTCTCACAAAACCCCAACCACCCAAAACCCAAAACCAAAAACACAACCAAACCACCCCCACAAACCCACAACCCAAAAACAAACAACCCCAAACCCAACCTCATCATAACCCATAACCTGCAACTCCCCATCATAACCCCACAACCTGCACCTTCATCATAACCCCATAACCTGCAACTCCTCATCATAACCCCATAACCCAAAATCAACCTCCCCATCATAACCCCTAAACTCAAACCTCCCCAATCATAACCCCATAACCTGCACCTCTAATCATAACCCTATAACCCGCAACCTCATCACAACCCTATAACCTGCACCTCTCATCATAACCATCATAACCTGCACCTCTCATCATAACCCCATAACCTGCAACTCTCATCACAACCCTATAACCTGCAACTCTCATCATAACCCTATAAACCTGCACCCTCATCATAACCCCATACACCTCTCATAACCCTATAACCTGCACCTCTATCATAACCCTATAACTCTTGCACCTCATAACCCTATAACCTGCACCTTCACATCATAACCCTATAACCTGCACCTCTCCTCATAACCCTATAACTTAAAATAACCCTCCTAATAACCCTATAACCTGCACCTCCTCATCATAACCATATGCACCTCTCATCATAACCCCATAACCTGCACCTCTCCTCATAACTTATAACTGCACCTCTCACCTCAACCCTATAACCTGCACCTCTCCTCATAACCCCATAACTTGCACCTCATCATAACCCTATAACCTGCACCTCATCATAACCCTCTACAACTGCATCTTTATTCTTAACCCCATAACCTACAACTCCTATAACTCCTATAACCTGCACCTCTCATCTTAACCCTAAACCTTAAAATTTCCTTACTAACTCCATAACCTGCAATTCCTATTTATAACCTGCACCTCTCTAACAAAAATTCCCATAACTCGCACCTCTTCATCATAACCCTATAACCTGCACCTCTCTCATAACCCCATACCGCAACCTCATCATAACCTCATAACCTGCACCTCTCATCATAACCCTATAACCTGCACCTCCTCATCATAACCCCTATAACCTGCACCTCTATCTTAACCCTATAACCTGCACCTCATCATAACCCTATAACCTGCACCTCTCATCACAACCCTATAAAAAACCATCCTGCACCTCTCATCACAACCCTACAACCTGCACCTCATCTTAACCCTATAACCTGCACCTCTCATCATAACCCCATAACCTGCACCTCTCAATCATAACCCCCCATAACCTGCAATCTCATCATAACCCCATAACCTGCACCTCTCATCATAACCCTCTACAACCCGAACCTCTCATTATAACCCTATAACCTGCACCTCTCATCATAACCCATAACCTGCACCTCTATCTTAACCCTATAACCTGCACCTCTACATCAACCCCATAACCTGCACTCTCTATCATAACCCTATAACCTGCACCTCTCATCAAACCCCATAACCTGCACCTCATCATAACCCTATTACCTGCACCTCCCATCATAACCCTATAACCTGCACCTCTCATCACCCTATAACCTGCACCTCATCATAACCCTATAACCTGCACCTCTCATCATAACCCCTAACCACACCCTCTTAACCCTAAACCTGCACCTCTCATCATAACCCCATAACCTGCACCCTCATCATAACCCTATAACCTGCACCTCATCATAACCCTATAAACTGCACCTCTCATCACAACCCCATAACCTGCACCTCTCATCCATACACCCTATAACCTGCACCTCTCATCATAACCCCTATAACCTGCACCTCTCATCACCCATAACCTGCACCTCTCATCATAACCCCATAACCTGCACCTCTCATCATAACCCCTATAACCTGCCTCATCATAACCCATACCTGCACCTCCATCATTACTCTATAACCTGCACCTCTCATCATAACCCTACTAACCTGCCTCTCATCATAACCCCATAACCTGCACCTCTCATCATAACCTATAACCTACACCCTCATCACCCAACCCTATATACCTCTCATCATAACCTATAACCTGCACCTCTCATCATAATCCTATAACCTGCACCTCTCATCTTAACCTATAATACACCTCTCATCATAACCCTATAACCTGCACCTCTCATCATAACCGGTCTGTTCACCGGTTCTTCAACAGTCACTTATAGAAAAATATAATATTCACATTTACATCAATATGTTATTAATTCACTAACACTTTAACCTTGTACTAATACTTAACACTTTAACTTGTGTAGCCTAACACTTTAACCTTGCACTTACACTTAACACTTTATCCTTGTACTTATGTAGCACTTTAACCTTTTACTTATACTTAGCACTTTAACCTTGTACTTATATAGCACTTTAACCTTGTGCCACATAACACTTTAACCTTGTACTTATACTTAGCATAACCTTGTACTTACATAACCTTTAACCTTGTACTTACACTTAACACTTTAACCTTACTTACACTTAACACTTTAACCTTGCACTTACACTTAACACTTTAACCTTGTACTTACACTTAACACTTTAACCTTGTATATAAGCACTTTTAACCTTGTACTTACTAACACTTTAACCTTGTACTTACACTTAACACTTTATTGTATGTATACTTATGCTAACCTTATTGCTTATCTAGCACTTTAACCTTGTACTTATGTAGCACTTAACCTTACTATATACGTAGCACTTTAACCTTGTACTTACATAGCACTTTAACCTTGACCTTACATAACACTTATAGTGTATCTTAGCACTAACCTTGTACTTACACTTAGCACTTTAACCTTGTACTTATACTTAGCACTAACCTGTACTTACATAGCACTAACATACACCCAACACTTTAACCTTGTGCTTATACACACCTTTGCACATTCTAACCTTGTACTTATACTTAACACTTTAACCTTGTGTTACACTTAACCTTTAACCTTATACCTTAGCACTTTAACCTTGTATACTTAGCACTTCTTATGTATACACTTCGCACTTTAACCTTGTACTTACATAACACTTTAACCTTGACCTTATACTTAGCACTTTAACCTTGTGCTTCCTTAGCACTTTAACCTTGTACTACCTTAGCACTTTATTGTGACCTATATAACACTTTAACCTTGTACTTACACTTAGCACTTTAACCTTGTACTTATGTAGCCTTTAACTTAGTACTTATATAGCACTTTAACCTTGTACTTTATAGCACTTAACCTTGTGCTTATTAGCTTTTAACCTTGTTATATATAGCACTTTAACCTTAGCCTTACCTTTATTTAACTTTTCATACATAGCACTACATGTGCTTATGTAACCTAACCTTTACTTACCTTAACACTTCTTGTGCTTATTAACACTTTACTCTGTACTTACATAGCACTTTAACCTTACACTTAGCACTTTTTGTACTATACTTAGCACTTTAACCTTGTACTTATACTTAGCACTTTTAACCTTGTACTTACATAACACTTTAACCCTGTACTTATACTTACTAACCTTTTATATACCTAGCACTTTAACCTTGTTACACATAACACTTCACCTAGCATACCTAACCTTTAACCTTGTGCTTACATAGCCTTTAACCTTGTGCTTACATAACACTTTAACCTTGTGCTTACACTCAGCACTTTAACCTTGTACTTATACTTAGCACTTTAACCTTGTACACTTACCTTAGCACTTTAACCTTGTACCTACACTTAGCACTTTAACCTTGTGCTTACATAACACTTTAACCTTGCACTTACACTTAGCACTTTAACCTTTTACTTACATAACACTTTAACCTTGTGCTTACATAGCACTTTAACCTTGTATATACTTAGCACTTTAACCTTGTGTAATACACACTCCAACACTTTAACCTTGTGCTTACATAGCACTTTAACCTTGCACTTACACTTAGCACTTTAACCTTGTACTTATCTAACACTTTAACCTTGTCACTTAACATACAACCTTGTCTATATAGCACTTTAACCTTGTACTTACATTAGCACTTTATTGTTGTACTTACATAGCACTTTAACTTTGTGCTTATACTTGCTTTAACCTTGTACTTACACTTAGCACTTTAACCTTGTACTTACATAACACTTTAACCCTGTGCTTATACTTAGCACTTTAACCTTGTACTTATACCTAGCACTTTAACCTTGTCTACACTTAACACACTTGTCTTATACCTAACTTTAACCTTGTACTTACACTTAACACTTTAACCTTGTACCCACATAACACTTTAACCTTGTACTTACATAGCACTTTAACCTTGTACTTATTAGCACTTTATGTACTTACATAGCACTTTAACCTTTGCTTACACCACACTTTAACCTTGTACTTACATAACACTTAACCTTGCACTTACTTTAGCACTTTAACCTTGTACACTCAACACTTTAACCTTGTAACTTACACTTCACTTACCTTGTACTTATACTCAGCACTTTAACAGCAATAACCACACTCAGCACTTTAACCTTGTACTTACACTCAACACTTTAACCTTGTACTTACATAACCTTTAACCTTGTACTTACACTTAACCTTTAACCTTACACTTCAACCTTGTACTTATTAGCACTTTAACTTTACTTACCTTAGCACTTTAACCTTGTACTTACACACTAACCTAACACTTTAACCTTGTACTTACACTTAACACTTTAACCTGCCTTACCTTAGCACTTTAACCTTGTACTTATTTAGCACTTTAACCTTGTACATACACTTAGCATAACCTTGTACTTACACTTAGCACTTTAACCTTGTACCATAACACTTTAACCTTGTACTTACATAACACTTTAACCTTGCACTTACACTTAACACTTTAACCTTGTACTTACACTTAGCACTTTAACCTTGTACTTACACTTAACACTTTAACCTTGTACATTTCAAGTTTTGCTAATCTTGGTATAAATTTGCTTTGTCAATGTAGTTTTTCTTAACATTCTCATATAATAACATATTTCAAAGGCCTCAAACGTCTTTCTGGTTTTGCTGAGAGTGTCACGCCCACAATAATACAACAGTCACTGCCTGTTGGTGCCATACGTATGTCAGCTTCATTGTATATGCCATAGAAACTGTCAGGTGATGCGCCCTGCCCCGTGTATATCAACGTGATCAACTTTCAACACCCGTAAGTACGTGTGTTGAGAGACAAGTGTTGATCATGTTGTTATACGGGCCAGCGCATCACCTTGTATGGCTGCTCAATACCGGCACCAACAGGCGTGTTTAATAGGTGCCACTAGTAAACAAATATTACGTCACCAACTCCTTGGGCCGCTCACGATGAGGTCGGAACGGACATACCTGACGCAAATTGTCCGAACAGGTGAGTCGAGTTACCAACACATCTCTCTCACTCTCTTCGAATCACATCTAATTCGAGTCTTTCAATTGTTATCCAAGAGGGAAGACAGTTCCTCTCTTTCCTTAACAAGACAACGAGTCGTGTAACAGGTATTAGGTAGGGTGACAAAATAATAATACTGTACCCACCGCGTCATATGTCGTCTGTCTCCAGATATTTGTGTCAGGAATATGTCTGATTCCGGCCTTGGTGTGAGCGGGCCCTTCCACAGGTGTAGCCATCAACGTTAATCACTTACATGTACAAATGTGTGTGTGTGTGTGTATATTTTTAGCTCTGTTTGTGTTAGTGTGTGCTGGTTTGTGCCTGTGTCTACCGTATACATAATCGTGTCTAGTGATAACAATATTAGTATACAGTATATAATGGCAGTGACGCTGCACTAAACCTCAGGGTTTAAAATATCAACAGTTAACACACACACACTATTAGAACCAAACATAAAACATGCGCTCAATATTTATATATTTTTTTTCATAGCAATAGGTTGTGTTGTTCAATCCGTCTCCACGTGTCGTGACTCACCTTAGTGATATTGCACTTTACTCCACGTGTCGGCCTTTTCCTCATCACTCAGCTGATGTCACTGGTCATTGTTGCGGAAGTCACTAGAAGTCTAAGGGCGTCACCCTTCCGCGTAGGGGCCGGGGACTACTGAGCCATCCCGTCAGTCCATCTCAGGAAGTCCTCAAGAGGTTAAGTCACCGTCCTCAAGTTAAGTCACCGTCCTCAAGAGGTTAAGTCAGCGTCTTCAAGAAGGTTAAGTCACCGTCTTCAAGAGGTTAAGTCACCGTCCTCAAGAGGTTAAGTCACCGTCTTCAAGGGTTAAGTCACCGTCTTCAAGAGGTTGAGTCACCGTCTTCAGAGGTTAAGTCACCGTCCTCAATAGGTTAAGTGCATCCTCAAGAGGTTAAGTCACCGTCCTCAAGAGGTTAAGTCACCGTCCTCAAGAGGTTAAGTCAGCGTCTTCAGAGGTTAAGTCACCGTCTTCAAGGGTTAAGTCACCGTCTTCAGAGGTTAAGTCAGCGTCTTCAAAGAGTTAAGTCACCGTCCTCAAGAGGTTAAGTCACCGTCTTCAAGAGGTTAAGTCACCGTCCTCAAGAGGTTAAGTCACCGTCTTCAAGAGGTTAGTCACCGTCCTCAAGAGGTTAAGTCACCGTCATCAAGAGGTTAGTCACCGTCTTCAAGAGGTTAAGTCACCGTCCTCAAGAGGTTAAGTCACCGTCCTCAAGAGGTTAAGTCACCGTTTCAAGAGGTTAAGTCACCGTCCTCAAGAGGTTAAGTCACCGTCTTCAAGAGGTTAAGTCACCGTCTTCAAGAGGTTAAGTCACCGTCTTCCAAAGAGTTAAGTCACCGTATTCAAGAGGTTAAGTCACCGTCTTCAAGAGGTTAAGTCACCGTCTTCAAGAGGTTAAGTCACCGTCTTCAAGAGGTTAAGTCACCGTCTTCAAGAGGTTAAGTCACCGTCCTCAAGAGGTTAAGTCACCGTCTTCAAGGGTTAAGTCGTCTTCAAGGGTTTAAGTCACCGTCTTCAAGAGGTTAAGTCACCGTCTTCAAGAGGTTAAGTCACCGTCCTCAAGAGGTTAAGTCACCGTCCTCAAGAGGTTAAGTCAGCGTCTTCAAGAGGTTAAGTCAGCGTCTTCAAGAGTTAAGTCACCGTCTTCAAGGGGTTAAGTCACCGTCTTCAAGAGGTTAAGTCACCGTCTTCAAGAGGTTAAGTCCAGCGTCTTCAAGAGGTTAAGTCACCGTCTTCAAGAGGTTAAGTCACCGTCCTCAGAGGTTAAGTCAGCGTCTTCAAGAGGTTAAGTCAGCGTCTTCAAGAGGTTAAGTCACCGTCTTCAAGGGGTTAAGTCACCGTCTTCAAGAGGTTAAGTCACCGTCTTCAAGAGGTTAAGTCACCGTCCTCAAGAGGTTGTCAGCGTCTTCAAGAGGTTAAGTCAGCGTCTTCAAGGAGTTAAGTCAGCGTCTTCAAGAGGTTAAGTCACCGTCTTCAAGAGGTTAAGTCACCGTCCTCAAGAGGTTAAGTCAGCGTCTTCAAGAGGTTAAGTCACCGTCTTCAAGAGGTTAAGTCACCGTCCTCAAGAGGTTAAGTCAACGTCCTCAAGAGGTTAAGTCACCGTCTTCAAGATTGCCCGTATTATAAACAACATCTTCCCTTGAAGAGGTCGTCGTTTAACCGAGTTTAAATAAAATGAGTCAGGACACCGCGGTACAGCACTTAACGGGGTGGGGCAGTAAAATGAACTAATTTCAATAAAATTAATTTATAATATTGAATTAGTTCATTTACCTACACCTCCCGTTGAAAGTACTAACTGCTATCTCCTCAGGACTCAGTTGCTTGACTTTTCAAAATCAGACAAAATTATGTAATATTCAAACCTCAGAGGTGACTCACTCTTGGGTTATACTGTGTCTAGACTACCACAGAGGACAGGGGTAAGAAATAGTGGAGGGATTTGGGTGTTTTGGATGGCATTGATTTTTATTTTGCCGCTTACAGCCTACTTTGTGTAATTGCACCCACACTGATCCTGTGAGCGGTAGCGCAAAAGGATTACAGAGTAGAGTTTACAACGGGTCATAATAATTAACCCCGTGGTCAGGATATTATGGCACTGAATGTTACACAGTATTTCAATTACATTATTTGTTTAGTTCTATACAAAAGGGTAACTTATTCACAAATGCGTGAGAACAGGCGTGTGAGGCAGTATGTCTGGCCTCACACTTTGTTATTCATTTACGTGGGAGGTATTCAAGCACATTGCGTATTTGGTTCTATACATGAGAACTGATATAGTTACTAAGTGCAAAAAGTGGATACAATCTTAATATGTCGGCTATCTTGCCATTAGAGATGAAGTGTAATTGCCATTTCACACACAGTGTGCTTGGACCTGTCCTAAAGGTTCTATCTTCACACAGTCGAGATTTTTAATTTCTTTATTGTATTTTTTGTTTTTTTAGTATAACTAAGATACTCCAGTGTGAAGACAAAGTTGGGAAGGTTAGACTTGTGTGTTTGTGATGTCTCGTCTCAGAGCCTTCAACAATAACAGGATCGGACGTGATTATTACCGTAGTTCCAAGTTCGACGTGGATTATTTACCGTAGTTCCAAGTTCGGACGTGGATTATTTACCGTAGTTCCAAGTTCGTACGTGTATTATTTTTCCGTCGTTCCAAGTTTGGACGTGGATTATTTTTCCGTCGTTCCAAATCAGCAGTCCACCACAAACTCGTATGGTGTATAGAAGTGAGAAGTAACCAACAATACAGTTTATAAATAAATAAACAAAATTGTTGCTCGTAGGTACACAAGAACAACAACAGTAAGAAGGAAGTATTACAACTGGTGGGCACAATTCCTCCAGGTGAAATATGCTTTCTGAGTTACAACTTAATGAGGCTAACATGAGGGACAGTGTGAGCCATTGGTCTACTCTCTTACATCACTATTTAGTTATTGGAGATCTCTGGAGACTAGATCACTAACCTCTGAAGGCAAGTGTAAGGCCGTTTACACTTGAGGGCGGTCTCTCGATAGTTACTGTCGTTAGTTCTTTCATCTGTGTATCCACATGAGAGCAAACTTGTAACATAAGTGATACAAATATGATATATAATAACTAGGTGGGAAAAGGTCATACTAAGGGCATTTCAACATAGTGACAGTGCAAAAGTAAGATTGACTGGAGTGAATACACTGGTTGATTACAAGTTATTGATAAATTTTACAATGGTTGGAACTGGACTGTTCTTATAGCGATCAGTCCGTGCTCGTATGGGCTGGATGCGATTGTGGTGTCGAACAGCAATTCCGGGCGAGGATCTCAGTGACTCAGTAATTCGGTAGCAATGGGTGGTAGAGAAGGTGTTGGATAAAGCACTGGGTGGAACGATGAGGTGAACTGGGAGCTAACAACAGGCTTGTGAAAAGAATTACAGATAGAAGATGCTCAACAGTTCCGTAATTTCACCCGTATGTCAGCAGTTCAGGTGGAAGAGTTGGTGAAATTGGTTGGACCATTAATTTTCAAAGAGAGAGAGAGAGAGACGGATGAGGAAGCATTTCAGTTCACGAGCGAGTTATGGTGACGCTTCAGTTTTGGCATCAGGTCAGTAAATAACAAGAAAATAAACCCAAACGTCCTGTCTAATGCCAATATTTAGTATTGATGTTCGTGCTTAAAGTCAAATAACCTACACCTGTTGCATCAATGAATATGCTGTAAATCATTGGTCAATAATCTTATAACCATCTGCTATTGGTATGGTAAGCCTCATGAAAGCAGATAATATCTACCATATCCTTGGTGGCCTTGAACATGACTTTTCAAGAAGGAATACGCTTGACGTTTGAATTAGACCTATTAATATATTGATGAGATTGCATTCAAAGTATACTTCACCTCTCGAGCACTGTCAGACTGCGCACCTGGCTCGTATAAGCTGAGGTGCGACGGCGACCAGTTGCGGGAGCTACATGTAATCCACGATAGCAAACTAGCAGAAGGTAGCTGTCAGACTGTAAACTCAAACTCTGACAGTTACTCTCAGAGCTATATTCACTTGATAGTAGCACAGTCGACAGCACTCTCGACAGCACTTACTCTTAAGTGGACACGGGCCTAAGAAGTTCTTAAATAGTCAATGTTTCCCCCGACACAAATTGATAGTGCAGCACCATGAGACATTTGGCTATGAATAGCAAACAAAATCACAAAAAACATCACCAGCAAGACACTCAGGGCATGATGAGAATTTGTCTCAAATGTGGATGTCCAGACCTGCAACACGAGGTCATAAGTATTACACACAGGGAAGATTGTGTATCATTGTTAACTTCTTTGTATCATAATGGGAAGATGAAAACTTTGTTGCCGTGGGGAATTGAATAACACGTGGGACCATCTCAGCGCCG
Source organism: Homarus americanus (assembly GCF_018991925.1). NCBI lineage: Eukaryota > Metazoa > Arthropoda > Malacostraca > Decapoda > Nephropidae > Homarus > Homarus americanus. The sequence goes on along the minus strand of NW_024749561.1, from coordinate 11,113 downwards.
AACAACATCTTCACTACGACTGATGGGAACCCATAGCGCCTAATTAGCTATTCGGTGCAGGCGTTTTATCACTGAAGAATCTTATTACCTGTCGCCAATACGAGCGTATTTATCTGGCCAGAATAAACGGGTCTCTCCTCAAAAGCATGTTAAACACAGTAGGTGTGTGAGAGAAAATGTGTTGTAAACGACCTCCACGTGCTGTATACGACCCCCACCTGACCACCTCGTGCTGGCATGCATTACCTGACCACCTCCACGTGCTGTATACGGCCTCCACCTGACCACCTTCACGTGCTGTATACGACTTCCACCTCCACATTAACGTATACGACCCCCACCTGACCACCTCCACGTGCTGTATGCGACCCCCACCTGACCACCTCCCACGTGCTGTATACGACCTCCACCTGACCACCTCCACGTGCTGTGTCGTCCCCCACCCAGCCACCTCCCACGTGCTGTATACGACCTCCACCTGACCACCTCCACGTGCTGTATACGACCCCACCTGACCACCTCCACGTGCTGTGCTCGTCCCCCCACCTGACCACCTCCACGTGCTGTATCACGACCTCACACAGCCACCTCCACACTGTAGCCGACCCCCACACCTGACCACCTCTCATGTATAACTCCATACGTCCCGACAATTGAGGACTGACTCGCTGAAATTAAAAATAACTTTTCGTAATAAATTTATATTTTTAACGCAAAAACAACTTCCATATTGTTGGCGTCGTTTGTGTGACCTTTATTAACGAAACTATATACAGTTGTACCCATAGCGGTCAATTGAACAGAGGTCGCGTTAAGTGAAACCTAAGTGAATAACAAACATAGTTAATTCAAGAACCCAGCCGACCAAACTCCACTTTTTGACGACAAATAACTATGTTGTAGTAAAAATTCTATCTTAACTTTATGGTGGCATGAAAAACAAGTAATATAGAAGAGGTTAGGTTAGGAAAGATAAAGGTTAACATAGGAAAAATAAAGAATAGGTTAAAAAACGAAAATTTTTGAGGAACACTCACAGTAGTAGAAGAGATGGGTCAGCATACCTGTATATATATATTATTTATAAATTATATATATATATATATAATATAT
>NW_024749561.1:0-7500 GCF_018991925.1 Homarus americanus | reverse complement strand
TTTGAAATTATTATAGATCGTTTAGCAGTCTGAATAATATTCAGTGTCCCAAGGAGTTATTAGTTGGTGAAAATATGTCATGTAGAGCCTAAGTTAACGCGCCGAGGCCTTGACGCTAGCTAGGCCCAGTCGGAGGCATTCACAGAGCAAAGGCGTTCCGTCCATCAGAAATAGTCCGTGGCTGATCACCTGTGCTCGCTATTGCAGTATAACGGGTTTCCGTCAAACCACTTGATTTGGAGTTGACGGAGTTGACTTCAGAGATTGACTGCCGTTTGAGACTGCGGTTGATGATTGGAGGTGGCGATTGTAGCCATTGATCAGTGTAGGCCTGTCACTGTTTAGCGGGGTAGCAAAGGATCTCTTGGTAAGCAGTGCTCCCGACAACTAACACGACAGGACCAGCATCAGCAGTGGGTGATCAGTTCTTACCACTCGGTGCACAACCCCACATGTCGAGCAGCTGGTGAAACCCTCTTGCTAACAGGAAGCTAAAGTTTCTCTCAACTGCACAAGGTCTGATTGGCTCTCTCTTCCTGCCCATGGGCGCACTGGGAATTACACTGGGCTATCTGAGTATATTAATGGTCACACTGAGACCGTGAGTCTGGGACTCTAGGAATACCTGAAGAACATTTTATCTTCCTATCAGGGTGTAGATTAACACCATTCCTCAGACTGATATTATCTTGCGTGTGTAGTTTAATATTTCTTAAATAATTTTGATAGTAGTGTTTTTTGAATGTTTGTGCCATTAAAGTGGAAAGAGTGATACTGTGATTTGATTCTTTTAATGCCTCTAATTCTTCATAATTCTGATCTCAGGTATAACCTTGTTCCCCCAGAGCAGTGGTTAGGTTAGGTTAGAAGTGTACACCTGTTGGGGTGCTATAATTTTGTTGAGTGATATTATTTTGCTGAAAGCCATAAGGCCTATTCATTGTAGAGTATTTAATTTCTTATCTTTTATTACCATTCCTCAGTGACTGATATTATTTTGTTTGAAGACCCTTAAGGCCTATTCATTGTAGAGTATTTAATTTCTTATTTTTAGTACCATTTCCTAAGTATTGATATTATTTTGTTTGAAAGCCCTTAAGGCCTGTTCTTGTGCAAACAACATTTCTTAATACTTCAAATTTATTGTTGCCTGTGTTTCTAATAATTTCTATGTCATGTATAACTTTTATTCCCCAGAGTAGTGTTTAAGTTTAAGTTAAGAGAGTGCATATTGGTGTACCATTATTTGATTGTGTTTGTAGTGTTGGAGGAATATAAGTGTCTAAATTTTACAGTGTGTCTCATTCATCCCAGTCACAGGCGCTATCCTTCCAGAGTCTTGGACAGTTCATTTTGTGTAGTAGATTTAAGTGTTCTTGTGCTGGTTCGGATTTTTTCTCAAAGTAACTTCCTGCCTTTACCATCTATTAAATTTTAATAAACCCCAAGTCAAGTGAAAATTAAAAGTCCAGCAAATTCCGACCGATTTACATATATATACATATATATATATATATATATATATATATATATATATATATATATATATATATATATATATATATATCTATCTATCTATCTATCTATCTATATATATATATATATATATATATATATATATATATATATATATTTATCTATCTATATATATATATATATATATATATATATATATATATATATATATATATATATATATATATATATATATATATATATATATATATATATATCTCTATTCTATCTATCTATCTATCTATATATATATATATATATATATATATATATATATATATATATATATATCTATATTCTTTTACTTTACTGCACGTGTGGGGTTACATATCCTGCTCAGTCGCGGAGATGTTTTCAGGTGGGGAGGTTTATGGTCAGTAAATGCCTAGATATCCTGCAGTTCAGGTCCTCCCTTCCAATTGAGTCGTAGTTCCCATTCCCTGCTGGGCCAATTACTTTTATTTATGACAGGCCTGCCCCCATCACTTGGGGAGCCAGGGGCAGTGTGTCATACAAGGGTGCTAGTTACACACAAGACTAGCGAGGTCATCCTAAAACTACATTTTACTCTTGTGAGACCTCACTTGGATTCTGCCAGTTCAGTTCTAGTCGTGCTACAGAATGGATATAGAATCCCTAAAAAAAAGAATTCAGAGGATAATGAAGACTAACCCGTGCATTAGAAACATGAAATTATAGAGACAGGTTAAAACATCTTAGTCTGCGCACTCCTCGAGATATGATCGTGGTGTATAAATGGAAGTGAGGGGCTAAACAAAGGTGATATAACAAAGGTACTCAAAATATCAACCTGGAGCGAACTTCATTAACAATGGTTTCAAATTTGACAAATTTAGATTGGTAGCGAGATAGGTAAACACTGGTTTGGAAATAAGTATTGGATGGAATTGGAACAAGTTGCAAGCATCATCAATAACTCCGAATACGGCTGGATAACTTCAAACATTAGTTGGATGGATATGGCGATAGGGTTGGGAGTAAGCAGGACTGCCCATTATAGACCCAATGTAGCTACGGTTTCCTTCATTCTTCTCTTCTTATGTTTTGACGGCAAGACTGAGCTCCTTGAATTGCCGAGCAGGGGATGCGACATGAATCAGTATTGAAAATATCTGGGCAAGTGCTCGTCCAATTCCTGGGGAGCCTTGAGTTCGAGAGGACTCTGAACTAGCTGTTTGCCCATTGACAAGAGAGTGTGAGATTTTTTAAGTAAGCCTGGGCTTATTTACAAGCAACGTATTTTTTCTATGTAGAGGCTAGAAGTTGTAATTGATAAGGAGATTGGATGAACCGCTATTAAACCTGTCTATATTTGCAATCCTCGAAGAAAGAAATATATCATACACCTCAAATTAAAATTCTGCAATGACAACAATACCGGTTGCAATATGATTCCAAAAAGAAATAAAAGTGAGGACTAAAAGCCCCAAATAATGACGGAGAGCTATTCAGCCTCTTTCTGATTCTCTCTCTCTCTCTCTCTCTCTCTCTCTCTCTCTCTCTCTCTCATTTTATCTCTAGCATTGTCATTTCCCTTTCTCTATCAGTGAGTTATTAATAATAATACCATCAACTGCCAGTTAGTGTTACCAAAATGACCACTTCAGTGTTTCCTTCTCCCACATATCATTCTTGGCCTTCGGTGCAGGGATAACATACCCGTTAATGTGTCAGTTAGTCCTATTATACAGTGTTTGTCCTCTAAATTACATCCAATTATATTAAGTAATGCTCACATTGGCAAAGATAATTAATTCCTTCATGAAACACTGAAGATTAAATGTTATTGAACATATATTAGCGAAATTTGATGTGATAATCTCGTGCTTAAGCCCTGGTTGGCCAATTGGCGTTGACAAATCATTAATATCATTCTCTTCATTATTTAAACAAATTTACGAACATTTAGGCTTCTCATTGATCTTAAGTAGCGATAGATACTTTATTATTATAAAACTGACACCTTTGAATCGTTTACTATTTATCCTGACAGCGATACAGCCAAAAATAGATCCACCATCACAATCACCTTTACACAACCTTACTTCATCAAGTATTGCCAGGTAAAATTAGAAACACGAGACCCAGGGTAGGGTCATTAGAGTTTAGCTGACTGTACCAGTGAATCCAACTAGCAGCATTATCTTTACTCATCAAGATGGAGGATCCTAAGATATTTATTCTCTTAACGAAGATGTGAGATGATATCTAACTAATCTGCAGCAACCACGACACAAGAAAGAGTATTCTCCAGGGTTTTAATTTAAGGTTCTGCTTAACTGAGGATATGAGAATATACCTGTATGCTACTGGTTCATTTAAGTAAAAACACACACACACACTACTACTACTTTGCTGTCACCAAGATAAAGTATGGCGATCATCAGCTACCGATACAATGGTACACGTTATTAAAAGATGTCACCTTCGTTGTTGTTGAAGCTCTGGTGACTTCGAAAGGCCGCGATTAATGAGAGGGCGACATCTAGTGCGGGGAATAGCGGCGATAAGCGTCCTCCTGGCGCTAGCAGTCAGCGCTAATTCGAAATGAGTAGCGCCTTCTCTCGGTGTGGTGCTCCTCCAAGCGTTACGGTGTGGAGTGATCGTCTCCCAGGTGAAGTCGATTTAGCACCTTTTCAGGGTTGTCTTAAGACACACACACACACACACCTATTACAGGGTAAAAACCTCAGTCAGTTTCCAAATGGAGACATAATTAATCAGGACCCAAGATGGGTTTTAATGAGTCTGTGTGTGTGTGTGTGTGTGTGTGTTTCAAGCATCATCCACAGCGGCAGAGTCAAGTACCTGTCTGTACAGTACTTACGTGTATTACCTCAATAGGATAACCTTTCTGTTAAGTTCTGGGTAAGTTAATCCCCGCTGGAGAAATCCTGCTGAACTAAACACATCTGTACATAAATCCCATAAATCTCCACAAATAGAGATTCACACAATCTCTCCTCCAAATAAAGGATTGGAGGAAATATCATTGCTTCTGTATCCTTACTCTCTCTCTCTCTCTCTCTCTCTCTCTCTCTCTCAGTAACAACAAGGCCTCACAAAATAGATACATCATCCCGTCCACCGCATTAAGTTTGGCGTTGACTCTTGGGTAATAAGTTTATATTTCTCATTATACTTGATAGGTAATTAAGATTGTTGAAATGCATGTATGGGATATTGGTTTTTGTGCGAATTTAATATACCTGGTTTAATGTTATTATTATAGTTATTATTACTATTATTACTATTAGTAATAGTAGTAGTAGTAGTAGTAGTAAGCAAATCAAAACACCGATGGCGTTGCAAGAAAGTTTAGAAACAAAATGCGTTAAGCCCAGGAACGGTGTCTTTGGCTGTAGATCTCTCACAGAGGAATCCTCGGTGTTCTGCCAATAAACAAGAGACATTAAAATAACTGAAGTTAAAACATCCTTGCCAATGAAAGGCATCAGGTTCCCAGGGTGACTATATCCCATCAAATGCTGTCTGTTCGAGAAAATACCAGAGGATGGTATAAGAAAAGGGCACACTGAAAACTCAGGAAGGCGGAATCCTTCAGGCTTCCTGGATGCAAACAGTTTGGAGGTCATCCTCCAGCACTAACAAGCTTGGCCCGTAGCAAGTGATCTGCACTGCCATTGCCGACCTTGCAAAGCTAACAACCTCGTGCCTTAACACCTCCATGCTCTCATGGCCTGCCGCCTCATTCCTTGGATAAGAATCAGGATGTGGTAATAGGGAATTGGGGAAGTGCTGAGGCGGATTAATCGGAAAATGCATAATAGAAGGTGATAAAGGATGATGTCAGGGCAGCAGCAGGCAACCTGGATTTGTGCTGGCAACCAGGCTGGGTGGGGAAGCTGCCATTCACGCCATGAACGATACTTGAGCAGCGTGATTGTGGGGGCTGTCCTCCTGGTTGGCCTTCCAGCGCGTTGTTCAACAACTTAACACGCAAGGCGCACTGCACAACATCACGAATCAAAGTGTCAAGCTTTGCAATGTATGTTGAAAATACCTATAAAGGCCATCAGACCTCTATATAGTAAACATCAAGGCTCCAGAGTTGATATCATCATACAGTCAACTGAGGGTACAATGCAGGGGACCTTACAATGTAATGTCGCGTAGGCCTATCCGTGCTCCAACACAATAAATTTGGAAACAACCGAGGTCAAACAAGTGGCATACTGAAAGACCTTACAGGAGCAGGAAAAGTGGAGACATCAAAAATGGTGGGACTGATAACATCATATGGTTCTGAAATAGGGTACCACCCAAACATATAGATCCTTCCTCATTGAAGCCAGAACATTATGAGCGAGGAACGTGGAAGTGTTCGGTGGAAGTGATGTCAAATAACAAGAATGGCAAAAAAGGAATTACATAGGCGCAGTGTCGACACGACAGACTTCAAAGACCGAGAGTGCGTAACGGGAAAAGTGAATGGGTGGATTAGGAAACTTGAAAGCTCTGTCTGATATTGCCCAACACAGAGTCACATGTGGCTTTGTGGCATTCATCCGCCAATCAATATCTGCAGCTCTTGTCGGCTGGGGCAAGCTCTGGTTCCCCTGAGGAAACAAAGCGTCGAAGGAGAGAACAGTCGACATCTCATCAGGCTGTAACATAACCTACGACTGCTGCTTCTGTTTGGAGATAACCTCCACAGTCTGGCATAGAAACATCTTGCGCGGTCCCATCCCCAGGGGTTGTGAAGCTGCCTTGATCAACGTTCATGAATTCTCTCCCGTATGCCCTTATCTTATGCGTTCTCGTTCCTACTGTGTGCAGCACCGAAACTAGAGATTCACGGTGACATGCGGCCATGGGATAAAAATCTTAATAGAAGAAGATTCGCTGTCCCGCATCCAGAATCTCGAGCACTGATGACGTCAATAAAGAACCGTTGGATGTGTTTGAAGTCCTATGTTGGATATTCTCACCGTCCAATGGAAGGAAGATGGTTCTACTCTGAAATCACGACAGATTTCCTTTGCTTTATTGCAGTGAGATCCTTCATTAAATCATACCTAATGCATGTAAGCCCTCTTTCTTGCACATCATGGCGTGATCGACGTCATAGGAAGAAACCACACACAACGTTGGGGAGGAGTAAACCTTCTACTAGCCCACCTGATAATAGCAATGGTATCTGTAAATTCTTGATTATGACCGAAAACTTCATTTGGCCTTATAGATAGCATTAGTTAACGGGTGGCGCCCTCCTACACTATAATACTTTTTCTTTTTCAAATTCTCTGTTGCCACGGTATCAGTTGCTGCAATAACTTATCACTTTGGCACGTGCTGTCGTTCTGTGCGTAATGGACGTGAATCTTATTTGCCGGCACAGTATCCACCTGGCCTGTTGCTTTCTGAGCTATTATGTGGTCAGTGAAGGCTGCCATGAGCTTAACTGAGTTTTGATGTTGGGTGGCAATCTCCTCTGGATTGGTCCAATCTATTCTTCCCAGCACTCGGTGGTGGTACAAGAGTGATCTTTCTTCTGGGGTTAAATATAGAAGATGTTTCACAAATTTGGAATGAAATTAGCGTGATAGCTTCTTCCAGAGGTGGGAAGGGGTCCGATATCAGGGGATAGTGTAGCATCCAGGTAGTTCCAGCCATGCTTGACTCCATGGGTGAATGCATAAAACGTAATGGATCTGTATTAAGCAATCTCAGTTTATTCCCCCTTGTCAACATCGTACAGCAACACATTCTGAAGGCAAACTATCAAGTTTTTTATGAAAAATGCCACCCATGTACAGTGTCTTCCAAGATTCTTGAACACTGCTGGGAGACAACTGACAACTGGTTACGTTTGTTTGCTATACTATGTAGTAAAAATTATGAATAAATGTAAAAGTGATCGGTGATTGATGCTGATCCCCGTTAACTTAATTTAAAATTTGGGCTTTTATTTGTTTCGTATTATATTGATTGATTGATGCG
>NW_024749560.1:0-10697 GCF_018991925.1 Homarus americanus | reverse complement strand
CTCTCTCCCTCTCTCCTTCCCTCTCCCCCTCTCTCTCTCTCCCTCTCTCCTTCCCCCTCTCCCTCTCTCCCAACCCCCTATCCCGAAATATGTAATTGCAGATATAACTATACCGGTAATTTGCATACAGATGTGTGTGTGTTAGTCGAGAGGGCCTTAAATACATCATGCACTAGGGATACAAAGTTAACGCTATACACACAGGTACTACACACTAATTAATATGACCTGGCGTACCTGTTCTACCTGTTCCAGCCCATTTAATTATGGTTGAGGGGGGAGGGGGGTGTGGAAAGAGGGGAAGAGAGTGGCGGGGAGGGGGAAGAATGCAGGGAAGGGGGAGGGTTATTGGGATGGGGAAGGGTGTGGCGGGGAGGGGGAAGAATGCAGGGAAGGGGGAGGGTGTGGCGGAGAAGGGGGAAGTATTTAGAAGTGACAGATGTATTTCTAATCATATTTTTCTTTCCTAATAGTGTCCTTCTTCCTCAGGTGTGTGGCGTGTGAGCAGATAAGGCAGTGAAGACTCCAGCACCTCACCTTGTCACAGTAGATCCGCACCTACAGGAGTATTCCCCCACCACCCTCCCTCCTTCAGTCGTCAGTGTTCCGTCTCTCAATACCCATCATTATCATCAACAACATGACTACTACCACCACCACCTCGTCAGTGTAAACAATAAACCCTCCAAGCCAAGAAATCGATCCCATCAGTTTTCAATTTGTCAAAAAGAAGAGAAAAACACAAACACCAAGAACCAACAAATAAATCCGATTTGTTTTCAGCTCTTCTCTTCCCCTCAATAAAAAAGAAGAGAATCTATAGATCAAAAGTACAGTCGTGTGTGTCTGTGTGTTTGTACATATATATATTTTTTTTTGAGGGGGGTGTATTTTGGACAGGTGTTTTTGTTATATAATGAATTGTTTTTATTAATCATAAGCAGGCATTAAGGTGATGGAGTTTGGTGAGAGTGAGTCGGATATTCTGGAAGTCTCGGTCATTTTTCTTTAGAATTCACTTGTTAATTTTTGTTAAAAGATGAATACCGCCACTTTGGACACTTTGGAAATGGTGGCATAAAGGCTGTGGGGGGGAATATGGCGGAGTGTTGTGAAAAGTAGTGTAAGTTAAAGGTGAAGGGAGACGCCAGATGTTTACTCGGCCAGGTGGTAACTCGTCAACAATATATTCCTCCTCTCCTTACCTTGATATAACCTGAAATGACCTGGAGACGACCCAAAGTGTTCCTCCCAGTGAATAAGATTATGCTGAACTGGACACTCCTCTTCCAGCTGGATTCTTCGCTGTCATGAGGCGTCTTCTCGTCCTCCTCTTTCCCACGTTTATTCTCTTGTCCTATACCGCTGCTTCTGTCGTCGGAGGCAGAAGTGGAGGAGGAAGAAGTCGCCCCGACGACCTCCAAGATGATGGGTCTCAGAGGACGCAGACGGCGACGACGCACTTGGGAGCAAGACTGCCACACCAGACCTCCTCCCTCCCGACCATCAAGCCACCACGACCCCCTCACAAGACCTCCGTCGTCGACCTAACCAGTGACTTCCCTACCGTCGCCTCCTCCGTCTCCACATACGCCAACACCACCACCAGGCGCCTCTTCTTCCCCACGGCGAGAAAGGAAACCTCAACCACGACCCCCAGTATCTCCTCCTCCCCTGCCAATGAGACACGCCCTTCAGAAGACCCACATCGGACCCCCGGCAAACCAGATGTCTCAGAGATACTCCCCAACACCACTACCACCACCAGCACCACCACCACCAGCACCACCGTCGCCCCACCACCCAAGACTACCACCCCAGTGTACCGCCTCGGGGCCGTCTTTGAGCCGGAACACATCCAAAGCCTCTCTTCGATCTTCTTCCAGTCACTTCAGGAACAGAACCGCCTCATCGGTGGCGCCTACCGATTGGAGGGCGTCGCTGTAGAGACGCCCGCGTTCACCCTCAACGCTCTTAAGGGTGCTTGCGAAACCCTCAAGTTCGAAGGCGTGAGTGTGGGCGTGGCGGTGGGCGTGACACAGAGTATCTACGCCTCGGGCACCCTGGCATCCCTGGCCGGAGTACCGCTCATCGCCAGGTCCGTCAAGGGCTACGTCGACGAGACTCTCAAGGTGGGTGCTGTTATTGTGTCTCCGTCAGGCAATATATTACTGTACAGTCACACCTCTCTATAACGGACTTCTCTTCATATAATCCGATAAAGAGAGATTACACATTTAACGAACCCTCCAAATAACGGACTTTCATCTCCATATAATCCCTTACATACAGGTTTCACATTTAGCGGACCCTCCATATAACGGACTTTCCTCCTCATATAATCCGTTATATAGAGGTTTTACTGTAGATAACAGGAGAGTCGACATGATACACACACCTAACCTATTAACCTATTTTATAAGTATTTAACGCATCAAACGCCACCAGGGAAATATTACAGTCTGAACTATGAAATGTATTTAATTATTCTTTTCAATCTTTATAATAGACAACAACAAAAACATTCACGGACACTAAAATGGACCTTTGTGTGTGTGTGTGTGTGTGTGTGTGTGTGTGTGTGTGTGTGTGTGTATGCATCACATCTTAACACAAACAGACACAATACACCTCCAGCATACACCAGTAAGTCATACACTCATACACCCTCACGACAAACTATACACTCAGTTCCAGACGAGGCTGATAATGGAAATTGACAGAGCCAGAACAGATTCAGGTGAGGGAGGGGTAGTACAGGTGTGAGAGAGAGAGAGAGAGAGAGAGAGAGAGAGAGAGAGAGAGAGACTCCACAGGTGGAAAATCTATCTAATGATCAACACGTAGGGAGGTGAGATGGAAACGAGGGTAGCTGGTGCGTTTTCTCCCCTCTCTCCCCAGGTCCCCTCCATTCTCCTCCCCTCCCCAGGTCCCCTCCCCACATCCCCTCCCCTCATCTCCCTTCAAATCTCCCACCTACCTACAATAAACAGGTAAGTCAAAAAATTACAATTAATACACACCTGTCCTTATGACCTCCCACAACAAACACCTTTTAAAATAACACATAAAAGACCAATATTTACACTTCCTTTCCCACCTCTCAACCCCAGGGACCTTTAAAAACACGTGTCGTTAATTCACCTTTTCCTTGGCACACAGAACAAGGATCTTCAGTGATTCGTAAGTAAACAAAGTGTATTATTAAATTGCCTCATTAATTAAGTTACGGTATGTTGATTCTGGTCCAAGATGGCGTCGAAATTGCACTGTGACTCTGGGATTTGGTTCTTTGCTGACTCTATATATAGGATCTGACTCTGGTGACTTTAACTACGATCTGACTCTACTGATTTTACCTGGGAACTGACTTTCTGCTGATTATGCTGACTCTACCTATGATCTGACTCTCTGGTGACTATACCCGACTCTACCTAAAATGTGACTCTGCTGACTCTACCTCCGATATGAATATTGGCTGACTCTACCTAAAATGTGACTCTGCTAACTCTACCTACGATCTGACTCTCTGCTGACTCCACCTGACTCCACCCTAGGCTGTCATGTCAGGCGTAAATTGACTAAGTTCAGCCAGTCGACCACTAATGACCCACCAGGTATTCATAGATCCTTACAATGTGTACCAAGAGCGTCTAGTGGTAATAATAATAATAATAATAATAATAATAATTAACGGTTTATTGAAAGAGCTTGGCAGCCAGAAGGCTGAAAATATACAGTTACATATTTGGGGAATGGGTTACGAATTACAAATAATATACAAGTGACATAAGTGACACAAATAAGACATATAGTAACTTAGATGGGGATCAGCTCAAACTACAGTTCATTTCAACATAGTGACAGTGTAGGGAGCAGTGTTTACTGGGAGTGAATACACTGATTTATTACATGTTATTGATAATTTTTACAATGGTTGGGACTGGGCTGTTCTTATAGCGATCAGTTCGTGCACGTATGGGCTGGATGCGGTTGTGGTGTCGAACAGCAATTCTCGGACAGGGGATCTCAGGTGGTAGTAGGGGCCGGTGTCGGGGATGGTGTAGAAGCTTCTTACCAAATTTGCAGATGAGGCCGTGGTGATGGTCAGTGAGAGTCGAAAGGGTCAGTGTGTTGAGCGCTTCTTGATATGTGGAGTAGGAAGGGGAGAGAATAATCTTGCATGCCCTCTTTTGCACTTTTTCTAGGTGTTTACGTTGTGTGGCATTTAGGGAGGAAGACCAGGTGGGGAGGCATAGGTGAGCTTGGGAAGTATGAATGTTGTGTATACACTGAGGAGCTCGTGTGCAGGAACTCCGAGGGACTTGAGTCGGCGGAGCAGGTGGAGACGGAAACTGGAGGATTTGACAACTTCGCTGACGTGTGGTTTCCAATTTAGTTTGTTGTCAATGGTGACGCCGAGGAGCTTCGTGGAATCTACAACCTGGAGTGTGTTCGGACCTAGGGTAATGGAAGGAGGTGGGACAATGTCGGAGGAGAGGTTGATGTGCATAACCATGGTCTTGGTATGGTTGATGGTGACATGGTTGTTGGTGGCCCAGTTTTGGAGACTGTTCAATAAATCCTGAAGGGCGGTATAGTTGGGAGCAGAATTGTTGACGCTGATCCCAATGGTGGAGTCGTCGACATATTTCCAGCGAGCAGGGGTTTCTTAGGGCATCATTGATGAGCATATATGAAGCAGAGTGGTCCCATCTATGCCTGGGGATTACAGGTGTGTGTGTGTGTGTGTGTGTGTGTGTGTGTGTGTGTGTGTGTGTGTGTGTAAGGCTATTCATTTTATAACTGGGAGAGTAAGTGTGTGTGTGTGTGTGTGTGTGTGTGTGTGTGTGTGTGTGTGTGTGTGTGTGTGTGTAGCATTATTCACCGACTTGTATTCACCGACTTAATCCCTTGTATTTCCCGACTTATCAAACTTATTCCTTCTATTTACCGACTTATCACCGACTTATTCCTTCTATTTACCGACTTATCACCGACTTACCCCTGGTATTTACCGACTAATCATCACCAATATTTACCCAGCATAAGTGTAAAATACCATCAGCATTTATCATCATAGGTGAAAAATACCGCCAATAACGCCAGAATTTACCCTTCATAGGTAGGCCTTGAACTCGTCCTTACCTCTGGCATTTAATACTCTCAACTCCAGCCCCCCCTCCCCCCCTCCTGCCCCCCCTCCGCCCTCCTTAAAAAATGTTTGGATTAACTGGTATGATATTTAGCTCCGTTCACGATCTACCGCGTCCTACCTCCACTGCCTGGGATGTGTTGGGGGGGTGGGGGGAGGGGGAGGAAGGGGAGGGGGAGAAAGGGGGGTGGGAAGGGGAGAAAGATGGGAGAGCAGGGTAAGAGGTGAGGGGAAGGGAAAGAGGGAAGAGGGGGTCAAAGAAGAGGTGGGTGGAGGGGAGGAGGGGTGAAAGGAAAGGTGAGGTGGTGAGGGGGGGGGGGTAGATAGAAGGGAGAGGGGTGGAAGAGGAAAATAAAGATAGGGAATTGGAGAGAGAGTGAAGAGTTTGTAATTTATTATTATTATTATTAGTTAGTAGTAGTAGTAGTAGTAGTAGGCGGCGGCCAGCGCGGCGTGGGTGTCGTGGACCGTCCCTCCTGATCTAAAGTGTTATTGGTGGGGACATACTCGTTGTGTGGGAGCGGGAATTTGACAATGTGTCCGTGAATATCGGATGTCACCCTAAGCATTGCCACCCAAGGTTTCTTCTCATCCCTTACGGCATATATTGTAAATATTCCGTGTATTCACCGGCGTTCACCAAGTGAGTGGTGACCTGTGCTGGGTCAGTGGTAGGATAATGAGAAGGCTCGGCGCCAAGGTCAGTGTCGTTAGGCCTACTGTGACAGGGGTGGTCCCGAGACTATCGCCCCTATGGGGCCGAGAGTGCTGCCCATGCGGTCGCCCCCACCCCCCCCCCACCACCATAGTAACGGACTCTTAATGTAGGGTCTCGACGAACCTAGTGAGTATACATAACTGATATTACACCAGTGAGACCATATAAATAGTGGTTATTTGTGCCAAGGAAATATAAACTAGTGCCTGGTGTGACAAACTCTTGTCCATAGTGTATCATTCTGATGTATGGATGGTCGCTATTAGGGGGGGTAGCCTACACACCCACGCGCGCACGTATGCCCCTACTACCTGGACACAGCAGTCCAGCCTGTCACCTCTCCGCCCTTCCCTCATAAGAACCAGTATAATCTTGTGCCTGGGACCAAATCAGATGTCCGGAGGCGGACGTTACCGTCGCCCAAGGTGCTGGTCACTATGCCTGGTAACATTCCTTGCTGCGTCTGTGCTAGCCCGAACCAAAACTGCACAAATTGTGTTTGTGCGAGAAACAACCGACCATGTGTGAATTGCAGGAAGCTAGACCAGTGTCGGAACCCACGTCGCAGGGAGCCGACACAGGCGGCCACAGTGGATATCGCCGGGAACCAACTACCCGATGATATCCGAAATGATAGCAGTGAGTCTACTCAACCCGATAATGTAGTACTAATAAATGCTGCTCCCTCAGTAGCAGGTGTCCACGAGGAGAATGAGAGACAGCCGCCTCAGTGGAATGGCATGTCGATGGAAAATGCAGGCGTATGGGTCAAAGAAACCTACTCAGAAATTGTCAAGTGGTCGCCCGCTAACTTATTTGAACCACCCAAGTGTGCGGCCACCAAAGAAATGATTCGGGAGATGACTCACTTCATGACTGATTACACTCAGGACCACTTCCTCGCCCCCCTAGCTCTTCAAATACTGGCAATAATACCACATCTATTTTGTCAGAGGACACACACAAAGGCTAAGCACAAAGAAAATGTGGCAGCAATGAAGAGAAGGTTGACAATGTGGCAGACTGGGGCCCTAGATGATCTCCTATGTGAAGCAAGAACACTGCAGGAGAGACTAAAATCTACGGGTGACGGAAAGCAAAACACTGATGACGTGGCAAGACAATTTGGAAACAAAATGCGTGTGGGAAAAGTGTCTCTCGCGGTAAGATCTCTCACACATGAATCCTCCGGTGGAGTGATGCCAATAAACAGAGCGACATTAAAACTATTGAAAGAGAAACATCCCCCTGCAAGCGAAGATGAAGGCATCAGGCTCCAGGGTGCTTATATCCCACCAAACGCTGTCCTGTTCGAGAAAATAACAGGAGAGATGGTGTGGAAAAAGGCACTGAAGACTCGAGGAGGAGCCGGCCCTTCAGGTCTGGATGCAAACGGTTGGAGAGTCATCCTCAGCACAAACAAGTTTGGCCCTGTAGCAAGCGATCTCTGCACTGCCATTGCCACCCTTGCAAGAAAGCTTGCATCCTCTTGCTGCCATCACCTCCAGGCTCTGACGGCCTGCCGCCTTATTCCTCTGGAAAAGAAACCAGGATGTAGACCTATAGGGGTGGGGGAAGTGCTGAGGCGGATCATCGGAAAGTGTATAATGGAGGTGGTAAAGGATGATGTCAGGGCAGCAGCAGGGAACCTACAAGTGTGTGCTGGCCACCAGGCTGGTGGGGAGGCGGCCATTCACGCCATGAGATTGATATTTGAGCAGCGTGATTGTGAGGCCGTTCTCCTGGTGGATGCTTCAAACGCATTCAACATACTTAACCGCAAGGCTGCACTGCACAACATCAAGATCAAGTGTCCTAGCTTTGCGATGTATGTTGAAAATTCGTATAGGAATCCTTCAGACCTCTACGTAGTAAACAACAAGGCTCTACGAGGTGATACCATCCAACAGTCGACCGAGGGAACAACACAGGGAGACCCCGTTGCAATGGCAATGTATGCAATAGGCCTATCAGTGCTCCAACAATTTCTTGTTGGAAAGTATGAAACAACTGGGGTCAAACAAGTGGCATATGCTGATGACCTCACAGGAGCAGGAAAAGTGGAGGACATCAAAAAGTGGTGGGACCTGGTAACATCGCGAGGTCCACAAATAGGGTACCACCCAAACGCCAGCAAATCCTTCCTCATCGTGAAGCCAGATCATTATGATCGGGCTGTGGAGGTTTTCGGCGAAAGGGAGGTCAAAATAACTAAGGACGGCCAAAGACATCTAGGCGCAGTAATTGGCACTACAGACTTCAAGACCCAGTACGTAGGGGGAAAGGTGAATGAGTGGGTTAGCGAAATCCATGCTCTATCGGAGATTGCTAACACAGAGCCACATGCGGCCTTTGCAGCATTCACACATGGAGTCAACCATCGTTGGAACTACCTGATGCGTACCATCCCTGAGATCCGACCCCTCCTCCACCCTTTGGAAGAAGCAATCAGTGTCAAGTTCATTCCCAAACTAGTGAAACACCACGACTTAACCCCAGTAGAAAGAACACTTCTTGCACTTCCACCAAGACTGGGAGGGAAGGGACTAACTAATCCAGAGGAGATTGCTGACTCTGAACATCAAAATTCACTTAAGCTCACGGCAGCCCTCACTGACCACATAATAGCCCAGAATGCACCAGGGGAAGTGGACACCAGCGAAGTTAATAAGATCCGTAGATCCATTACAACAGATCGGCAGCACTGCCAAAATGACATGTTGCAGCAACTATTGCTGCTGGTTCCAGAAAATTTGACAAAAAAAGTAGCTATAGCGCAGGAGGTGGGCGCCTCGAACTGGTTAACTACGTTACCGATAAGGGCAAATGGTTTCAGCCTTAACAAACAAGAATTTACAGATGCCATTGCTCTAAGGTACGGTTGGCCAGTAGATGGTTTGCCCTCCCAATGCGTGTGTGGCTATTCCTATGATGGCGATCACGCCATGGTTTGCAAGAAGGGGGGCTTCATATGCATGAGGCATGACGAGGTAAGGGATCTCACAGCAAATATGTTGAAGGAAACCTGCCGGGACGTCATGGTAGAACCGACCCTCCTTCCACTGGATGGCGAGATCCTCCAACACAGGACTTCAAACACATCTAACGAAGCCCGTGTGGACGTCAGTGCTCGAGGATTCTGGACGCGGGGACAGCGAGCTTTCTTCGACATCAGGATTTTTGATCCCATGGCCGTTTGTCACCGTAACCTAGCTCTCGATGCTGCGCATAGGAGGAACGAGAACGACAAGAGAAGGGCATATGGGGAGAGAATTCAAAATGTTGATCAAGGCAGCTTCACTCCTCTAGTGTTCACAACCTCTGGTGGGATGGGCCCAAGTGCAAGATGTTTCTACGCCAGACTCGCGGAGCTGATCTCCGAACAGAAGCAGCAGCCCAGAAGTTATGTCACAGCTTGGATGAGATGTCGACTGTCCTTCTCTCTCCTTCGGTCGGCTTTGCTCTGCCTCAGGGGAACGAGAGCTTCTGCCCCTACTCCGACAACTGCTGCAGATATCGACTATGAGGTTACAGTCACTGAATGCCGCATTGATCTGCGGCTCAACTAATTTAACACAGATAGGATAGTTTCTTATGTATTAGGATATTTAATATGAAGGTAAATAAATGGTGGCGAAGGTGTGGCTATTGGGGGAGGCTGGAGGCCACGTTTAAAAAAAAAAAAAAAAAAGTAGTGGTAGTAGTAGTAGTAGTAGTAGTAGTAGTAATAGTATCATTATCACTATCACAACTACCATTAAACGTTCCTTATCACATCACTACTTAAAGGCTGTAGTAACTTAACAAGGACACACACACACACACACACACACACACACAGTAAAGGAAAGTTAAGGGGTTCAGGAGGGAGTTTCCAGACCAGGTAACTGTATCAATCTAAACTTACCTGTTGTGAAGTTATTGGTACAGATGTAGTGGCAACTGCTCTTACGAACCCTGCGACCATACCAATAGAGTGTGTGGTGTGTGTGTGTGTGTGGTGTGTGTGTGTGTGTGTGTGTGTGTGTGTGTGTGGTGTGTGGTGTGTGTGTGTGTGTGTGTGTGTGTGTGTGTGTGTGTGTGTGTGTGTGTGTGTGTGTGTGTGTGTGTGTGTGTGTGTGGTGTGTGTGTGTGTGTGTGTGTGTGTGTGTGTGTGTGTGTGTGTGTGTGGTGTGTGTGTGTGTGTGTGTGTGCGTGTGCGTGTGTGTGTGTGTGGTGTGTGTGTGTGTGTGTGTGTGTGTGTGTGGTGTGTGTGTGTGTGTGTGTGTGTGTGTAAGCCTGCCATATCAGCAACAACTCTCAAGTGTGGTGTAACTGCCAACCTTCTGCCCTGCTGTATATTCAAGCAGAACTTTCCTTACGTGGAATTGAACAGCTTTTTTTAGGCTGTAGATGATGTGGAGAGAGAGAGAGAGAGAGAGACTTACCCACCCCCACACACCCTCATCCTCATCCTCATCAATTCTCATCCCTCACGCCTCTTCATCCTCCTCACCCTCCAACATCCATATCGTCTCTCTTCTCTCATCCTCCTACCACGCTTACATCATCCACCTTTCTTTCGACCACATCCACAACATTCAATCTTAGTCTCTACATCTTTCGCCATCATCCAGTGTGTGTGTGTGTGTGTGTGTGTGTGTGTATGTATGTGTGTGTGAAGGTGGAGAGTTTGATTAAAGTCTTTCTCACATGGTTATAATTCCTACCCTTTCTGAGATCCTTACCCTCCATATCACCCCCTCCTCCCCTTCCCCATCCTCCCCCTCCCCTTCCCCTCCTCCGCCCCCTGGATTCGCCGCCTGGGTAGAGAGAGGGGGAGGG
>NW_024749559.1:0-8095 GCF_018991925.1 Homarus americanus | reverse complement strand
AAAGTTTTACATTTACTGTATGATTTCATTATTAGATATGAATGTAACATTTTTTTAGACTGTGCTATCCTTTGTGTTCGGCTAACTACTAAATTTTTTTCGATTTCGAGTAGTAATCTGCACCTAACGCTATTTTCTCCATAAGCCCTGTTATTTCTATTACGCGAATTTCTATAACACGATGTTTTACAAGAACACAACTATCGCGTTATAGCAGAGCTGACTGTATCAATTAAATGAAGATGGTCCATTGATTTCTTGGAAATCTAAGAAACAGAATGTTGTAGCATTGTCCTCATGTGAAGCTGAATATATGGCTTTAACAGCAGCTATGCAAGAGGCTACCGTATATCACGGCCTATAAGGCGGCGGGGTGCATAAGACGCCCCCCCCAAATTTCCATTTAAAAAGTAGCTTTTGAGCTCTATTTGCTGTATAAGACCAGTACCCCAAATGTGACACTTACCCACTGACTCAGTAGTCCTTTACCAACCATCCTTGATTTTTTAAAATAAGGCCAATTCACTTCAAGTAATGTCATCAAATTATACTCGCTGGTGTAGTGTAAACACTAGTGACGTCACTGAAGCGTGGTGGGAGTGTTCCCTCGTCTGGGTGGTGTGACTATTTATACAACATGTGGTTCAACAGCAACCACCGTATTCTAATTGTGATGTTTCAATGAATTATTTATGGTGCATTAGGGTACTAGCCACTTCTGATGGGCTATAAATAGCCTTCTTTATCTCCCCTCCATCTCACCCTGAGCCAGACGGAAGGGTCTTGGTAAATAACATGTTTGCTTATTTTCCATTTACTTTAAATAGATTTACCGAATTATTTGTTTTATTTATTTATTTATAATATACTGTAATATATTAAACACACTGTAATTATTTTCTTTAATTTATAAACTGTTTTGCGACAAAGGAATGTTTTCCAGTAGTGTTTCATTAGGATTTGAGTGAAAAAATATTACGTACTTACACAATTGTTCCTCTTACTTTGACAACACAACATACATACAGTATATTATTTCTCAGTTTTGATCTTTTTTTTTAATTTTTGTATTTATTTATAGTTAGTTACTTAAAATAAGGCCAATTCACTTCAAGTAATGGCATCAAATATTACCAGCTGGTGTAGTGTAAACACTAGTGACGTCACTTGAGCGTCTGTAATTAACCGTCGATAGTTTCAAGAATTAATGCACTCATTTACTGAATATTCTTTGGAAAAAAATAAAATTTAAATCAATTATTTATAGGAGATAAATATTATTATGAGTAAATATACCGATACCGGTATGCATTACTGACCACCTCCACGGCTCCTCACTGGCAAATGGGGAGGGGTGTGTGATGATAGCTGTGTTTATTATAGGGGTATAAATCTCTTTTACGGTATGTTAGACAGGTTTATAATACATTTTTATTATTTTAATATACCGGTAATCTTAATTTGAATCCAGCTTGCCAAACGTAAGTTTCAGTATAAAATAATTAGTGGTAAGACCTTGTGAGTGGCTTACGATGTTTTCATCACCACTCTTGACACACTAAACCACAATATTTAAGAGGTAAGAATTTTAAACTTGGTGGTTTAGACGACCCCCTAACTTTGGGCAGATTTTTTTAATGTTCAAATTTCGTCTTATAGGCCGTGATATACGGTAATGTTTGTGTGTGCAAAATTAACAATTCAATTTGTTAATAATACGTGGAATATTAGAGGAGACGAGACGGCTGCCGGCATTGTTTATGTTACAGCTTACAAAACCAGTGACTGATTGGTTCTACATATAAAACTGAAGAAAATAAGACCCTGAGTTTAGCTGTAGTAAAATGAATGTAAAAAAATTAATATGGTTGTTTGAAGTACCTGTAATGTTATTTAATGTTAATAAATGGAACAATATAAGTAGCTAACCATTAATGGTAAAAAAAAAAGTGAGACTGCGCGTATGTAAGTGCGCACATGTGAAAACATATCTCATTACTCTACATAAGAATATGAAAGCAACATTTATTTACTGCTCATATATATTGAAGGGTTAAATGTTGTCCTCTGTATAGACAAGCAGAGAGAGAGCAGCCAGATGTAAACAAACCTTAATTTCCCGTGGCTTTGTTTTTTTTTTTTAAGGAGATTAGCCCACCTATGCATAAGTCACTGACCCACATTGGGGCCTGAGGGGCAAAAATTTAATACTCCTGTAATAATAATAATTCAGATAAGAAAAAAAAGAAAAGAAAGCTGCATATCTACCTATTGGACAAACTAAAATCGTTCCGGACCACGGGAGTTTCTGGACCACAGAATGCCGGACTAGAGAGGTACAACCTGCACTACAGACGGGTAAGGGGTGACCTAATTGAGGTGTAGTATAAGCATCTCAAGGGGTACTACTCAGTCGAGTGTTCTTACTTGGAGCTGGCAGACGCTCGCCTAACAAGGGGTCACAGCTCAAGACTGAAGAAGCCGCAAGTCCAGAAAACTGTGAGGGCAAACTTTTTCGGAGTGAGAGTTGTGAACTCTTGGAACATTCTACCAGATCACACTCACTGCTGCAATACCTAGCATCTGTGTGCACTTTTTCAAGTAACACTGTGTTCTTGCATACGTGAGAAAGTCTCTGGGCATATTTGTTAGCCTGTGATGTGGGCAGCAAACTTGGGAAATGTTGGGGAGGGACTGGATGGATGTAGTGGTGGTAGGGTTAGTAAACAAAGCATTTTGGAGGGACAGAGGTTGCTGATACAGGCTAATGTGTCTTGAGAGGTTACCATGTGCCATATTTTAAATATATTAATCCTTCTGGACCATTTCAGATGCTGTGGGAAATTTAAAAAGTCAAATTCATTGATCTACGTAATGGACTGCTCAGAGATGGTCACTCACGTACATGGATCTAGGAATATGACAAGTAAAGGGTTAACTAAAAAACTTTTGTTTCACAACACCTGAGCAGACTCATGCACATATTGCAGGTAGATGAACATATACTGTAGAAGGAATAGTAGTCTTCATAATATAATGATGACTAAGTCTACCATACAGTAATTCTATATGTTGAAATGGTTCTACATGCAATGTCTTTTATTTCACACATCTTTCTCGGTTCACACATTACCTCTCTGAGTTCCTTCCTCTTTTCCTCTAGCTTTTCATTCTGGGGGGCCAGTTCATGGTTGGCAGCCTCCAAAGCTTGTTTCTTGGGGGCGACAATCTTTATGACTTGATCATAGACAACCATGGCCCTCACCCATCGGCAGAGGCCCTCACAAGCCATTGATACCATACGTATCTTCTTTGGGTCAAAATCCGGGTGAGAGTAGAACCTGGCAGGAAGTAGAAAGTCCCTAAGTCATCCACTTCAGTACTCACACAGTTTTATGTGTCACTCAAGTCTTCTTTAAAGATAAAAGAGGGATTTTATTTTTTGTGATTTCTTGTGAAACAATAGTATGTATTTACCTGAGCATAAGATACATATGCATGAATAAGTAAATTAATGGATAAGTACATTTTAAAATGTCTCAACATTTATTTCCTTTACTTTTTGTGAGTTTATAATAGGTTTCAGGGTTAAAGTGGAAGAACACTCATTTCTAAATGTGACAGTAGGTAGTGTGACTTACACAGTTATTACTGTGTGTGTCATTCTCAAGGCGTCCATATTCAACAGCACTGTTCCAGCAACCAAGATTTTCAACTGTTATTTTACATTTTCATTGGGTGAAGGAAAATATACTGGTATAACAAGAAAATTTTCCAAGATGTAATCCGTCCTGAATAACCATGCACACTCTTGAGTGCAAGCATCAGGTAGCTACATGTTAGTACAGTACTGAGACAGTAGTAATGTTGATAATTTTTTACAGCATTTTATTTGTTCAATAGTATGAGTTTATTCATATCGGTCTGTCTGTCTCAACACCACTCTGATAGCCTCTGTCTTGGTCATACTTAATGGCAAAGATGAATTACCTAATGAATACCATATCACGGAAATAATGTTTGAACTTACTCGTTGCGGACGTGAGTGATAATCTTTGTGGGAATGTTTTCTTTGTCATAGTGCAGCAGGTTCTGGAGGAACTTCATATCCCCCAACAGCTTCTGAGATGGTGCCCAATAGTCCTCAATCATTTTTCCTGAGCCATTAGGGTCTGGCTTCCTCTCTGGCTTGAGGTCCAGCATTACACACACAGCTTCCATTACCTGACATAAAGCATAGTATTGAACTGTATAGTGCAGCATTGTTATTTTGGGTATTTTTACAGCTCTAGTAAAACATGAACACAAACATTGCATTAGAGAACTGGGTGATGAGAAACTTTACTGACCTGGGTGATGAAAAACATGAGATGGATGATGAGAAACACTGCATTACTGAGCTGGGTTAAGTTGTGTTAGGTCAGGTCATCTTAAGTTAGACTATGCTATCTTAAGTTACGTTATGCTAGGTTTGGTTAAAGTTATGTTAGGTTAGGTTAGGATAAAAATTACACAGACGTCTATGAAGATGACACATGGCTTCACTCTCCCTTGTTGATGGTATTTCTCATCACCCACTAGAACTAATGTAGTGTTTTTCATCACCCACTAGAACTATGTTTCTCATCACCCACTAGAATTGAAGTAGTGTTTCTTATCACCCACTAGAAATATGTTTCTCATCACACACTAGAATTGATGTTATGTTTCTCATAACCCACTAGAATTGAGGCGCTCAGCATTAGAGGGGGGGTGAAGTGACACTCTGGCCAAAATGCGTTTTTTGATGGATATCACTATTTTCACCCGTTGGATGTAACGCTCTAGCTAGAATAGAAATATGGTAGAAAGTCCTTCAAAATTAGGCGTGATTTTGCCTCAGGCCTGGAGCTACGTATCTGGCTGTGCGCTCAGTCAAAGAAGGTGGCAACTTCCCGTTCAGAGCGAGAGGAGCACGAGCCAATGACAGCGCGCCTCCCTCGGACCATACCCCTGAGGTAGCCAATCACAATGGATTTCCCCTTGCTATGTCACAGCTCCTCGGCCAATCCGCGCGCCCAGATGCTGCCTCCTTGTTAGTTTTGGTGCATTGTATAGCATAAGGAGGTTCAGTATACTTTCTATGGCTATTTTTGATAACTTTTCGGCGTAACAATGATGTTGTTCATCCACGGGTGTGTAAAATGCTGTGCAATATCTGCCCGATATTGGAGCAAGAGTTGAGTGAGGCCAGGCCTTCTGGTATAGGTTCAGGAGCACATTATTCCTGAACGTGTGTTTAGTGATGACAGTGCTCACGTGGACATCCTAGGAATGCTTGGTGATAGTGATAGTGATTTTGGTATACAGGTAGTTCTGCTATAAAGCGATAGTAGTGTTCTTGTAAAACATCGTGTTATAGAAATTCGTGTAATAGAAATAACAGGGCTTATGGAGAACTTTTACTTTTTACTTTTATCCTCTTCGCCACTGATCGGGCTTATAGCTGCTGGGCGTATCGGGTCAGC
Source organism: Homarus americanus (assembly GCF_018991925.1). NCBI lineage: Eukaryota > Metazoa > Arthropoda > Malacostraca > Decapoda > Nephropidae > Homarus > Homarus americanus. The sequence continues at coordinate 2,588 of NW_024749559.1, read as the reverse complement.
CGCCTTCTTTTTCCTTTTATATTCTTTCACCAAAAAGGTCGGCTCAAGAAGCCGCCTGCCGGGCGCATCGGTCACGCCTCTGTCAGCACTGTTAAGTAAATACTGGGCATGCACTGCCTGAATGTACCCTCTGAACCCGCCTCCAGTGTTAGTCAAGTCTTCAAGAGTCATGACTGTGCCACAATACTTTCAGATTGAACTCATGAGTTTACAACCCTCATTCCGAAAAAGCTGCACCACGGTTTTCCGGACTTGCGGCTTCTTCAATCTTGAGCTGTGACCCCTTGTGGGGCGAGCGTCCGCCAGCTCCAAGTAAGGACACTCAACTGAGTAGTGCCCCCTGAGATGCTTATAAACCTCAACTAGGTCCCCCCTTGCCTGTCTGTAGTATAAGCTAGGCAAGTTCAGGCGCTCCAATCTCTCAGGGTAGCTGAGATGCCGAAGTGCAGGCACCAGTTTGGTGGCCCTCCTTTGAACATTTTCAACCAACTGACAGCCCAAAATATTCCTGGGACCAGATGGGGTGACAGTACTCCAGAGGTAGCCAATTTCACCCTGAAGATGATCAGTCACGAGACGGATATCTGAAATCCACCTTCTACAATTCACTAATTATTTTGGTTTGATTTAATTTTTCTGTTAAATGCCCAGAATCAGTCACACACAACACACACACCCTATAGGTCCTTCTCACACACACACAGTCTCAACTATATTTCTTCTATCCTGGGACATATGGCACGCCTCTCATCACACTGCAGGATCTCTACACTTCGATATTAACTCAGCATTATTCTTCTGATCATCTGGACATCTGGTGTCCTTCTGCAGCTCTTCACAGTCCTCTTGGTTCTTAATTTCCCGAAATAACTTGGCGTCATCGGCAAACATTTGTATGGAGGAGTGTACAACGTCAGGCATATCATTTATGAAACAAACAAACAACAGCGGGCCCAATACACTACCCTGCGGTACCCCACTTGTTACAGGTACAGATGACGATTTCGTGCCATTAATCACCACACATTGCTTGCGGTCATGTAGAAAGTCTTCTATCCACGCTAGGACATTTCCCCGAATTCCGTACCCTTCCAGTTTGATTTTCAGCCTTTCGTGGGGTACACTGTCAAAAGCCTTGGCAAAATCTAGGTAATTATTGTCGATATTACCACCCCGTTCTAGAATATGGGTCCAAATATCCAATACCTTGAGCAATTGTGTCAAGTAAGAGCGCCCCGGCATAAAAACCAGATATAATCTAGCATGGTTGAGCCAGAGTAGATGTTCCATCACATTCGATAATACTCGCATTGTATATTATGCTATCAGCCATCAAGCCTATAGTTGTCAGAGTGTTTATCGCCCTTCTTGAAGAGAGGACTCACATAAGCCACTTTCCATTCACTGGGGACCATTTGTTCATCCAGGCATTTACAAAACAGAATCTTCAGGGGCTCTGCAAGCTCGTTGCACAGCTCCCTTAGCACTCTAGGATGCACCATGTCAGGTCCAGGACTCTTATGGACCTTTAGCCTGGACAGTTTATTTCTAATACCCTCTTCTGTGAACACAATGTGGGTCAGTGCTGTGTCGAACCGTCTGTCCTCAAACGCAGGAAGGTTAGTTGCATCCTCTCTTGTGAACACTGAGGAAAAGAAGCTGTTCAATGCCTCAGCTTTATCCTGGTCAGAATCTGCGTAACTACCATCTTCAAGCCTCAGGTCTGATACTCTCTACCGCTATTAATTTTGGGACTTTGCATAGCGGCAAAATGCTCTTTGGGTTTGACTTTGACTCCGGCAAACTCAGCCTTTGGAACTCCTTTTCAGCCCTCCTACACTCTATCTTTGCTTGGTTTCTGGCTCTTGCATACATCCTCCTGTCTTGCTCATCATTTGACCCAACCCACGTCTTGAATTTCTGGGTTTTCTTCTTAATTTTGTCGACCGCCGCATGGTTCATGTGTAGGGATCCCCTCGTATTCCTAGAAGCACCGGGTTTGGTCTTGGGTATATATTTATCGATCAAATGGGTCATTTTACTAGTTATGATATTCAGCGTAGTGTCTGCGTTCTTGTACCTTAATAAGTCAGGCCAGTTGATACCCCTCATCTCTTCCCTCATCCCATTGTAATTTCCCTTTTAATATTTGCACCTTGGCCTGGCCTTATCTTGAACTAGGTTACAGTTAAATCTAAATGACAACACTGTATGGTGACTGGTGCCAACTGGGGCAAGGTGTTCCAGTTTGGCCACCATACCCTCCTCGTTTGTTATGATGAGGTCAAGTGGCTTGGGTGTTTGCTCCCCTCTGTAATGTGTCAGGTCTCTCACATGTTGGAACAGAAAATTATCTCTCAGAGTTTCTACAAAAAGAGTAGCAGGATTATTCAAGTCATTTGGGGTTGACTCGTTTCTCCAGTCGATGTCGCCATAGTTAAAGTCCCCCATGATAAGGAGGTGGCTGGGGTTGAGCATCGCCGCATTGTTTATTAAGGTTCTTAAGTTCCTTTGATTTAGTGGGCCACAGTTCGGGGATCTGTAGATACACCCGACGATAAGTAAGTCCCCTCCCTTTAATTTAATTT
>NW_024749558.1:0-8800 GCF_018991925.1 Homarus americanus | reverse complement strand
CCCCAAGTCATGTCACTGAAGGGGTGCCTGGCCCTCACACCCCGGGTCGTGGCGCTGAAGGAGTGACAGGCCCTCACACCCCGGGTCATGGTGCTGAAGGGGTGCCCGGCCCTCACACCCCGATTCATTTCTCTGAAGGGGTGCCCGACCCTCACACCCCGGGTCATGTGAAGGGGTGCCCGGCCCTCACACCCTGGTTCGCAGCACTATAGGGGTGCCCGGCCCTCACACCCCGGTTCATGACACTGAAGGGGTGCCCGGCCCTCACAACCCGGGTCATGGCACTGAAGGGGTGCACGGCCCTCACACCCCGGGTCATGGACCTAAAGGGTTGGCCGGCCCTCACCCCACGGGTCATGGGGTTGAAGCGGTTCCCGGCCCTCACACCCCGGGTCACGATGCTGGAGTGGTGCCCGGCCCTTACACCCCGAGTCATGTCACTGAAGGGGTGCCCGGCCCCTCACCCCAGGTCATGTCACTGAAGGGGTTCCCCCGCCCTCACACCCAGGTCATGGTGCTAATTGGGTGCCGGCCACTTCCCAGGTCCTTGAAAAGGGTGCTTAGCCCTCACACCAGGTTCATAACAGCACTGAAGGTGTGCCCGGTCCTCACACCCGTGGTCATAGACATAAACGAGTGCCCGGCCCTCACACTCCAGGTCATGGTGCTGGAAGTTGCAACCTTCACCCGGGTCATGTCACCTGAATGGGTGCCCGGCCATCACACCCTGGGTCATGGTGTTGAAGCGGTTCGCGGTCCTCACACCACGGGTCATGGAGCTGATGGGGTGCCCGGCCATCACACCCCGATTCATGGCACTGAAAGGGTGCCCGGCTCTCACACCCTGGTTCATAGCTCTGTCGGGGTGCCCGGGCCTCACACCCCGTTTCACGGCAATTAAGGGGTGCCCGGCCCTCACACCCCGGGTCATGTCACTGAAGGGGTTCACGGCCCTCACACCCCGGGTCATGGCACTGAATAGGTGCTAGGCCCTCACACCCTGGTTCATATCTCTGTCGGGATGCCCGGGCCTCACACCCCGTTTCATGACACTTAAGGGGTGCCCGGCCCTCACACCCCGGGTCATGTCACTGAAGGGGTTCACGGCCCTCACACACCGGGTATTGGACCTAAAGGGGTGCAAGGCCCTCACACCCCGGGTCATGCACCTAAAGGGGTGCCCGGCCCTCACACCCCTATTCATGGCACTGATGGGGTGCCCGGCCCTCACACCCCGGTTCACAGCACTGTAGGGGTACCCGGCCTTCACACCGCGATTCATGGCACTGAAATCGAGCCCGGCCTTGACACCCCGGGTCATGGTGCTGAAGGGGGTGCCCGATCCTCACACCCCGATTCATGGCACTGAAGGGGTGCCCGACCCTCACACCCCGGGTCATGGGGTTGAAGAGGTTCCCGGCCCTCACACCCCGGGTTATGGTGCTGGAGGGGTGCCCGGCCCTCACCCCAGGTCATGTCACTGAAAGGGTGCCCAGCCCCTCACACCCCAAGTCATGTCACTGAAGGGGTGCCTGGCCCTCCACACCCGGGTCGTGGCATGAGATGACAGGCCCTCACCCAGGTCCTGTGTGGTGCTGAGGGTGCCCTTCCCTCACACCCCGATTCATTCTCTCTGAGGTGCCCGGCCTCACACCCAGGTCATGTGAAGGGGTGCCAGCCCTCACACCCTGGTTGCAGCACTACCAGGTGCCAGCCTCACACAGTTCTGACTGCTGAATGGGTGCCCGGCCTTCACAACCCGGGTCATGGCACTGAAGGGGTGCACGGCCCTCACACCCCGGGTCATGGACCTAAAGGGTTGGCCGGCCCTCACCCCACGGGTCATGGGGTTGAAGCGGTTCCCGGCGTTCACACCCCGGGTCACGATGCTGGAGTGGTGCCCGGCCCTTACACCCCGAGTCATGTCACTGAAGGGGTGCCCGGCCCTCACACCCCAGGTCATGTCACTGAAGGGGTTCCCCGCCCTCACACCCCGGGTCATGGTGCTAATTGGGTGCCCGGCCCTTATACCCCGGGTCATGTGAAGGGGTGCTTGGCCCTCACACCCCGGTTCATGGCACTGAAGGGGTGCCCGGCCGTCACACCCCGGTTCATGACACTGAAGGGGTGCCCGGCCCTCACACTCCGGGTCATGGTGCTGGAGGGGTGCCCGGCCTTCACACCCCGGGTCATGTCACTGAATGGGTGCCCGGCCATCACACCCTGGGTCATGGGGTTGAAGCGGTTCCCGGTCCTCACACCACGGGTCATGGAGCTGATGGGGTGCCCGGCCATCACACCCCGATTCATGGCACTGAAAGGGTGCCCGGCCCTCACACCCCGGTTCATAGCTCTGTCGGGGTGCCCGGGCCTCACACCCCGTTTCACGGCAATTAAGGGGTGCCCGGCCCTCACACCCCGGGTCATGTCACTGAAGGGGTTCACGGCCCTCACACCCCGGGTCATGGCACTGAATAGGTGCCCGGCCCTCACACCCCGGTTCATATCTCTGTCGGGATGCCCGGGCCTCACACCCCGTTTCATGGCACTTAAGGGGTGCCCGGCCCTCACACCCCGGGTCATGTCACTGAAGGGGTTCACGGCCCTCACACACCAGGTATTGGACCTAAAGGGGTGCATGGCCCTCACACCCCGGGTCATGCACCTAAAGGGGTGCCCGGCCCCCACACCCCTATTCATGGCACTGATGGGGTGCCCGGCCCTCACACCTCGGTTCACAGCACTGTAGGGGTGCCCGGCCTTCACACCGCAATTCATGGCACTGAAATCGAGCCCGGCCTTGACACCCCGGGTCATGGTGCTGAAGGGGGTGCCAGATCCTCACACCCCGATTCATGGCACTGAAGGGGTGCCCGACCCTCACACCCCGGGTCATGTGAAGGGGTGACCGGCCCTCACACCCCGGTTCGCAGCACTGTAGGGGTGCCCTGCCTTCACACGCCGTTTCATCACACGGAAAGGGTGCCCGGCTAGGGTGTGTCAATTTTGTCAACATGTTAAAAATCAAATTTGGTAGTCAAAATATTGTGCCTCTTTATGTCTAAACTTGAGATTAGCAAACAAAAATGAATTGAAATAACCCTCACCTACATCAATTATACCTTAAAGTTTCAAATATCAGTATTTCAAGAAATTAATGAGACTTGATGAGAATTATTCACTTGATATTAACTAATCGCATGTAAGCATATGGATTATGGAGTATTTTATGGTTCTATAGCTTGTGTACAATATGCATGTCAGAACATGAACATGAACAGGCTCTCCGTGTGGGACAGTTTAATTCTTGTTTTGACTTGTACCAAGCGTGAGGATAAGGCGCCCGGCTCACTCTCCTTCTAGATATCATAGACGGTGGTTTGCTCTCATTGCACTTGCACCTACTCTACCAGACGAATTCTACATTTTAATTATTGTAAGTAGGGCATATTGATTGTCGCAGTTACTTATATCATTGTATAAAACATTATGTTCTAAGAAATTATTATGTTATTTCTGTTACAGCATTTTTGATAAACAAATTGATATTTTTTGAAACAACAATTGAATTATGAAACATTGAAATATTTTTCTATTTGTCAGATAGTGTGAAGATGTCAAAATTGAAGACAAGAAGTCAGTTGTCAACCCACTTGAGCCTGCTAGTTGGTAAAGGGAAGGAGCTTCCTGTATCAGAACTTCCAACAGTGAGAGACATGCTAAGATTAGGGTTACTCCTTCGAGAAAAAAATGCAAAGGACAGAAGGAACTATACAGATAAAGAACTCATAAATGACATGATAGTCCCTCCTCTGCATCAATGGACAAAAGCTAATGCACTATTCAAACCACCTGTGATTAATCAGTGTCGAACTATTGAGCTAAAACTAACGAAATTATGGCACAAAGCAGTTGAAACATCACTTGGTAAAGGAAACTTGGCCAGGAAAAATGAATTTCTGCACACACTTGATACTCTGTTTGACATTTTGACCTGCAAGTGCTCCATACAATTATGTTCTGAATCCAACTGTTCTCACTCAGGTAAGAGAAAATAATTCCCACATTGATTGTGGTTGTCCTCGTGAAAAGAAGATCCCTGTTTTAGAGCTTGAATTTATAAAGGCACAGAGGACAAAGGCAGAAGGCCAAGGAAGTATGCAAATGGGTTCAATAGATTATTCAGAAACAAAGAAGCAGATTGCTAATGCCAAGAAGAGAGAACAAATCCGAGAGAGGGAACAAAAGAAGAAAATGAAGAGTGAAGAAGCCATCCAAAGAGAGGAAGAGCTGTGTCAAGATGTTTATCACTTCTTTGATAGTTCTTCTGATGAACAGGAAGCAACATCAGATGATAGTTCCAAAGAGCCATCTGAACCTTTACCAAAGAAAATGAAATACAACACAAGAAATATTTCAAACATTGCTTTAGCTAGTATTCGCCACCATGCTGGACTTCGTGAGGCTGCAGAAATTGCAACTGCCGCTTGGATAGATGCAGGCCTCATCAGCCGAGAGGATGTATCTTTGGTGATAGATCATAATAAAATTAGAAGAGCACAAGAAAAAATAATGAAGGAAATATCTGATCAGCATGAAAAAGATTTAAGCGAGGGAGGGCTCTCCTGTCTTTTGTTTGATGGAAGAATAGATGACACAAAAGTTTTGCTAGAAGTAGAGGGAGTGAACAGAAAGTTTCCAGGTCTCATCAAAGAAGAACACTTCTCTGTCTGTTCTGAGCCTGGTGGTCTGTTTTTGTTTCACTTTGCTCCCGAAACTGAAGTAGAAGGGAAGAAACATGCAGAGGTCATTGCTGATCATATTTTATGTTGGGTTCAGGAGAGAGGACTTGGCAGTTCACTGCAGGCTGTTGGTGGAGATTCAACTGCAGTGAACACCGGATGGCAGGGGGGTGTAATGACGCATTTAGAGAAAAAACTAGGAAGAAGACTTGTTTGGATTGTATGTGATTTACATACAGGCGAGCTACCTCTTCGTCATCTCATCCAGGAACTTGATGGTCCTACAAAGAGCAACAACAAGTGGTCAGGTCCCCTTGGCATCATGCTGGATGAAACAACACAACTAGAAATAAATACAACCTTTCCAAAGGTCGAAGTTGGCCCTCCCCTTCCGGCGTTGTCTGAAGGAGTCATCAAAGATCTCAGCACAGATCAATCCTATGCTTATCGTATTGCCCAAGCAATAAGATCAGGAGAAGTGCCTCAGTCATTGGCTCTCTTGGAGATTGGACCTGTCAGTCACAGCCGTTGGTTAACTGCAGCCCTTCGTTTCTGCAGGATTTGGATTTCCAAACACGAATTGAAGGGCAAAGTGCTGAAGAATTTGAGGTTAATTGTTGAATTTATTATTGGAGTTTATCTTCCCCAGTGGTTTAGTGTGAAACTTAATCCTATGTGGGTGGATGGGCCCAATCACCTTTTGTTTCAATTGCAGCGAGTAAGAACAGAGAGGAAGGTGGTGAGGGACATCGTGTTACCTGTGGCAAGAAGGTCCGCTTGGTATGCTCGATCAGAAGCAGTTTTGCAAGCAATGCTTTGCAGTCAATGTACCAATCTCCGAACCGAGGCTGTAGAAGTCATTCTAAAGATTAGAGGAACGCTAATAGATGACGACCAGTTGGGAGACTGTTCGTTTCATTCAAGAAAAGTTCCCCCAATAAACGTCAATGCCACCAAATTGTCAGAATTGGTTGACTTGAGTTTGGAAGTCTTAGAGCCACCATTGACAACAAGTCTAACTAGCCAAGAATTGAGAAACCTTAAAGAGACTCCAATGCAGGTGCCGAAGTGGCCTTCTCACACTCAAAGTGTGGAGAGATGTGTGAAAATGGTCACAGAAGCAGCGGGCCATGTTTACAGCCACGAGAGGCGAGAAGGTTACATCAAAGCACAAATAGCAAGCAGACTACTGATGACAAGAAACCAAAGCAAAGAGAGTATGAAGGCATTGGTTACTTTCAAATAGACTACGGATAATAAAATATAATAATTTGAAACTTGAAACAGTAACATGTGTGCAAACGCTGGTTATGTTATAAATTCACAAATATGTACATTTAAAAATCCATTTGATGTAGGTAGGACTTATTATAAAAAAAAATTTATGCCAGAATATTGTTTTGCATGCTTAAAGACTACAATAAATTGCTACCAAATTACTCGATTTTCAATTTAGCCAGTTCACCCCCTAAATTAACACACCCTAGTACTGCCCGGCCCTCACACCCCGTTTCATGACACTGAAGGGGTGCCCTGCCCTCACACCCCGGGTCATGGCACTGAAAGGGTGCACAGCCCTCACACCCCCGGTCATGTCACTGAAGGGGATCACGGCCCTCACACCCCGGGTCATGGACCTAAAGGGGTGCACGGCCCTCACACCCCGGGTCATGGACCTAAAGGATTGCCCGGCCCTGACGCCCCGGGTCATGTCACTGAAGGGGTGCCCGGCCCTCACACCCCTATTCATGGCACTGAAGGGGTGCCCGGCCCTCTCACCCCGGTTCACAGCACTGTCGGGTGCCCGGCCTTCACACCCCGTTTCATCTCACTGAAAGGGTGCCCGGCCCTCACACCCCGTTTCATGACACTGAAGGGGGCCCGGCCCTCACACCCCGGGTCATGGCACTGAAAGAATGCACGGCCCTCACACCCCGGGTCATGGACCTAAAGGGGTGCCCGGCCCTCACACCCCGGGTCACGGCACTGAAGGGGTGCCTGGCCATCACACCCAGGGTCATGGTGCTGAAGGGGTGCCCGGCTTTCACACCCCGATTCATGGCACTGAAAGGGTCCCCGGCCCTCACACCCCGGGTCATGGCACTTAAAGGATGCACGGCCCTCACACCCCCGGTCATGGACCTAAAGGGGTGCCCAGCCCTCACACCACGGATCATGGGGTTGAAGCGGTTCCCGGACCTCACACCCCGGGTCATGGCACTGCAAGGGTGCCTGGCCCCCACACCCCGGGTCATGGTGTTGAAGGGATGCCCGGCTTCACACCCCGATTCATGGCACTGAAAGGGTCCCGGCCCTCAAACCCCGGGTCATGGTGTCTGAGGGGTTCCCGTCCCTCACAACCCGGGTCATGTCACTAAAGGGGTGCCCGGCCCTCACACCCCGGGACATGGGGTTGCAGCGGTTTCCGGCCCTCACACCCCGGGTTATGGTGCTGATGGGGTGCCCGGCCCTCACACCCCGATTCTTGGCACTGAAATCGAGCCCGGCCCTTACACCCTTGATCATGGTGCTGAAGGGGTGCCCGGCCCCCACACCCCGGGTCATGGCACTGAAGGTGTGCCCGAACCTCACACCCCGGGTCATGGTGCTGGAGGTGTGCCCGAACCTCACACCCCGGGTCATGTCACTGAAAGGGTGTCCGGCCCTCAAACCCCGGGTCATGTCACTGAAGGGGTGCCCGGCCCTCACACCAAGGGTCATGGCACTGAAGGGGTTCCCGGCCCTCATACTGGGTCATGGTTCTGGAGAGGTGCCGGCCCTAACACACTTCGGTCATGGGGTTTAAGGACCCGGACCTCACACCCCGGGTCATGGTGCTGGAGGGGTGCCCGTCCCTCACACCCCGGGTCATGGCACTGCAGGGGTGCCTGGCCCTCACACCCCGGGTCATGGTGTTGAAGGGATGCCCGGCTTCACACCCCGATTCATGGCACTGAAAGGGTCCCGGCCCTCAAACCCCGGGTCATGGTGTCTGAGGGGTTCCCGTCTCTCACAACCCGGGTCATGTCACTAAAGGGGTGCCCGGCCCTCACACCCCGGGACATGGGGTTGCAGCGGTTTCCGACCCTCACACCCCGGGTTATGGTGCTGATGGGGTGCCCGGCCCTCACACCCCGATTCTTGGCACTGAAATCGAGCCCGGCCCTTACAACCTGGATTATGGTGCTGAAGGGGTGCCCGGCCCTCACAACCCGGGTCATGGCACTGAAGGTGTGCCCAAACCTCACACCCCGGGTCATGGTGCTGGAGGTGTGCCCTAACCTCACACCCCGGGTCATGTCACTGAAAGGGTGTCCGGCCCTCAAACCCCGTGTCATGTCACTGAAGGGGTGCCCGGCCCTCACACCCAGGGTCATGGCACTGAAGGGGTTCCCGGCCCTCACACCCCGGGTCATGGTGCTGGAGGTGTGCCCAACCTCACACCCCTGGGTCATGTCACTGAAAGGGTGTCTGGCCTCAAACCCCGTGTCATGTCACTGAAGGTGCGCCCCGCCCTCACACCCAGGTTCATGGCACTGAAGGTTCCTCACCCTCACATCCCGATTCATGGCACTGAAATCGAGCCCGGCCCTCATAACCCGGGTCATGGCACTGAAAAGGTGCCCAGCCCTCACACCCCGTGTCATGTGAAGGGGTGCCCGGCCCTCACACTCCGGTTCATAGCTCTGTAGGGGTGCCCGGCCCTCACACCCCGTTTCATGGCACTAAAGGGGTGCCCGGCCCTCACATCCCGGCTCATGGCACTGAAGGGTTGCCCGGCCCTGACGTCCCGGGTCATGTCACTGAAGAGGTGCACGGCCCTCACACCCCGGGTCATGGATCTAAAGGGATGCCCGGACCTCACACCCTGGGTCATGGGGTTGAAGCGGTTCTTGGTCCTCACACCCCGGTTCACAGAACTGTAGGGGTGCCAGGCCTTCACACCCCGATTCATGGCACTGAAAGGGTGCCCGGCCCTCACAAACCCGGTTCATGACACTGAAGGGGTGCCCGGCCCTCACACCCAGGGTCATGGCACTGAAGGGGTGCGCGGCCTT
>NW_024749557.1:0-17641 GCF_018991925.1 Homarus americanus | reverse complement strand
TTTTAGACTCGATCAGGGGCCTTTGTTATACTCGATCAAGGGACCTTGTTATACTCGAGCAGGGGGCTTCGTTATACTCGATCAGAGGACTTTGTTATACTCGATGAGGAGGCTTTGTTATACTCGATTAGGGGACTTTGTTATACTCAACCAGAGATCTTTGTTATACTCGATTAGGTGCCTTTGTTATACTCGATCAAGGATCTTTGTTTTACTCAACCAGGGGACTTTTTTAATATTAATGAGGGGACTTTGTCATACTCGATCAGGGGAATTTTGTTATACTCGATCAAGGGATATGTTATACTCGATCAAAGACTTTGTTATACTCAACCAGAGGACTTTGTTATACTCGATCAGGGGACTTTGTTATACTCGATGAGGGCTTTTGTTATCCTCGATCAGGGGACTTTGTTATACTCGACCAGCGGACTTTGTTATACTCGATCAGGGGACTTTGTTATACTCGACTAGCGGACTTTGTTATACTCGATCAGGGGAATTTTGTTATACTCGATCAAAGGACTTTGCTATACTTGATTAGGGGCCTTTGTTATACTCGATAAGAAAACTTTGTTATACTCGACAGAGGGTCTTTGTTATACTCATCCAGGGGCGTTTGATATACTCGATCAGGGGACTTTGTTATACTCGATATGAGGACTTTGTTATACTCGATAAGGGGAATTTATTAGACTCGATAAGGGGACTTTGTTAGACTCGAACAGGGGACTTTGTTATACTCGACCAGGGGACTTTGTTATACTCGATTATGCGGCTTTGATATAGTAGATTAGGGGACTTTGTTATACTCGATGAGGGGCCTTTTTTATACTCGATCAGGGGCCTTTGTTATACTAGATCAGGGGACTTTGTTATACTCGATTAGGGGCCTTTTTTGGACTCGATGAGGGGTCTTTGTTATACTCAATCAGGGGACTTTGTTATACTCGACCAGGAGGCTTTGTTATACTCGACCAGGGGACTTTCTAATACTCGAGAAGGGGGCTGTGTTATACTCGATTAGGGGACTTTGTTATACTCGATCAGGAGACTTTGTTATACTCGATCAGGGGACTTTGCTATACTCGACCAAGGGACTTTGTTATACTCGATCAGGGGTCTTTGTTATACTCGACCAGGGGACTTTTTTATACTTGACCAATGGAATTTGTTATACTCGATGAGGGTGCTTTTGTTATACTTGATCTGGCGACTTTGTTATACTCGAGCAGGAGATTTTGTTATAGTCCATCAGGGGACTTTTTTATACTCGACCAGAGGACTTTGTTATAATCGATGAGGGGACTTTGTTATACTCGTCCATGGGACTTTTTTTTACTTGACCAATGGACTTTGTTATACTCAATGAGGGGCCTTTGTTGTTCTCGATCAGGGGACTTTATTATACTCAACCAGGGGACTTTGTTATACTCGACCAGGGGAATTTGTTATACTGGGCCAGGGGACTTTTTTATACTCGATGAGGCGACTTTGTTATACTCGATGAGGGCTTTTGTTATACTCGATCAGGGGAATTTGTTATATTCGACCAGGGGCCTTTGTTATACTCGATCAGAGGACTTTGTTATACTCGATAAGAGGTCTTTGTAATACTCGATAAGGGGAATTTGTTGTACTCGATATGGGGACTTTGTTATACTGGGCCAGGGGAATTTTTTATACTCGACGAGGCGAATTTGTTATGCTCGATCAGGGACTTTTGTTATACTCGACCAGGGGACTTTGTTATACTCGATTTGGCGGCTTTGTTATATTCGATCAAGGGGACTTTGTTATATTCGATGAGGGGCCTTTGTTATACTCGATCAGAGGCCTTTGTTTTACTAGATCAGGGGACTTTGTTATACTCGATTAGGGCCTTTTTTGGACTCGATGAGGGGTCTTTGTTATACTCGATCAGGGGACTTTGTTATATTCGAGCAGAGGGCTTTGTTATACTCGAGCAGGGGACTTTCTTATACTCGAGAAGGGGGCTGTGTTATACTCGATCAAGGGACTTTGTTATACTCGATCAGGTGGCTTTGTTATACTCGATCAGGGGAATTTGCTATACTCGACCAGGGGACTTTGTTATTCTCGATCAGGGGTCTTAAGTTATACTCGACCAGGGGACTTTTTTATACTTGACCAATGGACTTTGTTATACTCGATGAGGGGCTTTTGTTGTACTCGATCTGGCGACTTTGTTATACTCGAGCAGAGGACTTTGTTATACTCCATCAGGGGACTTTGTTATACTGGACCAGGGGACTTTGTTATACTCGAACAGGGGAATTTGTTATAGTCGACCAGGGAACATTTTTATACTTGACCAATGAACTTTGTTATACTCGATGAGGGGTCTTTGTTATACTCGATTAGGGGACTTTGTTATACTCGATGAGGACGCTTTGTTTTTCTCGATCAGGGGACTTTGCTATACTCTCGACCAGGGGACTTTGTTATACTCGATCAGGGACTTTGCTATACTCGTCTAGGGGCTTTTTTATACTCGATCAGGGGACTTTGTTATACTCGATCAGAGGACTTTGTCTTACTCGATCAGGGCCCTTTGCTATACTCGACCAGGGGATTCTTTGTTATAATCGATCAGGGTACTTTGTTATGCTCGATATGGGGACTTTGTTATACCGGGCCAGGGGACTTTTTTATACTCGATCAGGGACTTTGTTATACTCGATCAGGGCCTTTGTTATACACGATCAGGGGACTTTGTTATACTCGACCAGGGGGCTTTGTTATACTCGATCAGGGGACTTTGTTATACTCGACCAGGGGCCTTTGTTATACTCGATCACCGGATTTTGTTAGACTCGAACAGGGGACTTTGTTTTATTCGACTAGGGTACTTTGATATCCTCGATTCGGCGGGTTTGTTATACTCGATCAGGGAACTTTGTTATAATCGATGAGGGGCCTTTGTTATACTCGATCAGGGGCCTTTGTTATACTAGATCAAGGGACTTTGTTATACTCGATCAGGGGACTTTCTTATACTCGAGCAGGGGGCTGTGTTATACTCGATCAGGGGACTTTGTTATACTCGATGTGGAGGCTTTGTTATACTCGATGAGGGGACTTTGCTATACTCGACCAGGGGACTTTGTTATACTCTATCAGGGGACTTTGTTATACTCGACCAGGGGACTTTTTTATACTTGACCAATGGACTTTGTTATACTCGATGAGGGGCCTTTGTTATACTCGATCTGGGGACTTAGCTATACTCGATGAGGGGACTTTGTTATACTCCATCAGGGGACTTTTTTATACTCGACCAGAGGACTTTGTTATACTCGATCAGGGGACTTTGTTATACTCGACCAGTGGACTTTTTTATACTTGACCAATGGACTTTGTTATACTCAATGAGGGGCCTTTGTTATACTCGACCAGGGGACTTTGTTATACTCGACCAGGGGACATTGTTATATGTGATCAGGGGACTTTTTTATACTCGATCAGGTAATTTGTTATTCTCAACCAGAACACTTTGTTATACTCGATCAGGGGATATGTTATACTCGATCAGGGGACTTGGTTATACTGGACCAAAGGACTTTGTTATACTCGTCCAGGGGGCTTTGTTATATTACGATCAGGGGACTTTGTTATTCTCGACCAGGGGACTTTGTTATACTCGACCAGAGGCCTTTGTTATACTCGGTCTGGGTGACTTTGTTATAATCGATCAAGGGACTTTGTTATGCTCGATCTGGGGAATTTGTTATACTGGGCCTGGAGACATTCTTATACTCGATCAGGGGATATGTTATACTCGATCAGGGGACTTTTTTATACTTGACCAGAGGACTTTGTTATACTCGATGAGGGGGCTTTGTTATACTCGACCAGGGGACTTTGTTATACTCGATAAGGGGACTTTTTATACTCGATCAGGGGACTTTGTCATACTCGATCAGGGCCCTTTGCTATACTCGACCAGGGGACTTTGATATGCTCGATCTGGGGAATTTGTTATACTGGGCCTGGAGACTTTGTTATACTCGATCAGGGGATATGTTATTCTCGATCAGTGGACTTTGATATACTCGATTTGGGGCCTTTGTTATACTCGATGAGGGGGCTTTGTTATACTCGACCAGGGGACTTTGTTATACTCGATCAGGGAAATTTGTTATACTCAACCAGGGGACTTTTTTAAAATTAATCAGGGGACTTTGTCATACTCGATCAGGGGAATTTTGTTATACTCGATCAGGGGATATGATATACTCGATCAGGGGACTTTGTTATACTCAACCAGAGGAATTTGTTATACTCGATCAGGGGACTTTGTTATACTTAATCATGGGTCTTTGTTATACTCGATGAGGGGCTTTGGTTATCCTCGATCAGGGGACTTTGTTATACTCGATAAGGGGACTTTGTTATACTCGATAAGAGGAATTTGTTATACTCGATCAGGGGACTTTGTCTTACTCGATCAGGGCCCTTTGCTATACTCGACCAGGGGACTTTGATATAATCGATCAGGGGAATATGTTATACTCGATATGGGGACTTTGTTATGCTCGATCAGGGAACTTTGTTATACTCAACCAGGGGACTTTTTTAAATTAATTAGGGGACTTTGTCATACTCGAACCAGGGGAATTTTGTTATACGCGATCAGGGGATATGTTATACTCGATCAGGGGACTTTGTTATACTCAACCAGAGGACTTTGTTATAATCGATCTGGGGACTTTGTTATACTGAGCCAGGAGACGTTGTTATACTCGATCAGGGGATATGTTATACTCGATCAGGGGTCTTTGTTTTACTAGACGAGGGGACTTTGTTATACTCGATCAGGGTACTTTGTTATACTCGATTAGGGGACTTTGTTATACTCGACCAGGGGACTTTGTTATACTCGACCAGAGGCCTTTGTTATACTCTGTCAGGGGACGTTTTTATACTCGTCCTGGGGGCTTTGTTATACTCGCTCAGGGGACTTTATTATACTCTATCAGGGGACTTTTTCTTACTCGATGAGGACCCTTTGCTATACTCGACCAGGGGACTTTGTTTTAATCGATGAGGGGACTTTGTTATACTCGATCAGGGGACTTTGTTATACTGGGCCAGAGGACTTTTTTATACTCGGTCAGGGGACTTTGTTATATGAGTATCAGGGGACTTTGTTATTCTCGACCAGGGGACTTTGTTATACTCGACCAGAGGTCTTTGTTATCCTCGGTCCGGGACTATGTTATAATCGATCAGGGGACTTTGTTATGCTCGATCTGGGGCTTTGTTATACTAGGCCAGGAGACTTTTTTATACTCGATGAGGGGATATGTTATACTCGATCAGGGGACTTTGTTATACTCGATTAGGGACTTTGTTATACTCGATCAGGGGACTGTGTTATACTCGTCCAGGGGGGCTTTGTTATACTCGATCAGGGGAATTTGTTATACTCGATCACGGGATTTTTGTTATACTCGATCAGGGGACTTTGTTATACTCGTCCAGGGGTCTTTGTTATACTCGACCAAGGGACTTTGTTATAATCGATCAGGGGACATTGTTTAGCTCGATATGGGGACTTTGTTATACTGGGCCAGGGGACATTTTTATACTCGATCAGCTGACTTTGTTATACTCGATAAGGGGACTTTCTTGTACTCGATAAGGGGAATTTGTTCTACTCGATAAGGGGACTTTGTTAGACTCGAACAGGGGACTTTGTTATACTCGACCAGGGGACTTTGTTAGACTCGATGAGGCGCCTTTGTTATACTAGATGAGGGGACTTTGTTATACTCGATTAGGGGCCTTTTTTAGACTCGATCAGGGGCCTTTGTTATACTCGATCAAGGGACCTTGTTATACTCGAGCAGGGGGCTTCGTTATACTCGATCAGGGGACTTTGTTATACTCGATGAGGAGGCTTTGTTATACTCGATTAGGGGACTTTGTTATACTCAACCAGAGAACTTTGTTATACTCGATTAAGTGCCTTTGTTATACTCGATCAAGGAACTTTGTTTTACTCAACCAGGGGACTTTTTTATACTTGACCATTGGACTTTGTTATACTCAATGAGGGGCCTTTGTTTTACTCGATCAGGGGAATTTGTTATACACGACCAGGGGACTTTGTTATACGCGATCAGGGGACTTTTTTATACTCGACCAGAGGACTTTGTTATACTCGATCAGGGGATATGTTATACTCGATTAGGGGACTTTGTTATACTCAACCAGAGGACTTTGTTATACTTAATCAGGGGACTTTGTTATACTCGATTAGGGGCCTTTCTTATACTCGATGAGTTGGCTTTGTTATACTCGACCAGGGGACTTTGCTATACTCGACCAGGGGACTTTGTTATACTCGATCAGGGGACTTTGTTATACTCGACCAGGGGACTTTTTTATACTTGATCAGGGGACTTTGTCATACTCGATCAGTGGACTTTCCTATATTTGAGCAATGGACTTTGCTATACTCGATGAGGGGCCTTTGTTATGTGCTCGTGAGGAGACGCGCTGTTATGCTTTCGATCCAGAGGAACTTTGTTATATAACCAGGGACTTTTGTTATACTCGATCAGGGATGTGTTATACTCGATCAGGGACTTTGTTATACACGAGCAGGGGTGGTTGGGGGTGGATTGGGGTTTGCTACTTATATACTCGACAGAGGACTTTGTTATACTTTCGAGCAGGAGCTTTGCTGGAACAGGACCGCAAATCAGGAAGACATAAACACTATGATCAAACTTTATACTCGACCGAGAACTTTTATACTTGACCAATAGACTTTGTTGCCACTCGTTGAGGGGCCTTTGTTATACTCTATGAGGGGCCTTTGTTATACTCGATGAGGGGACTTTGTTATACTCCATCAGGGGACTTTGTTATACTCGATGAGGGGACTTTTTTATACTCGACCAGAGGACTTTGTTATACTCAATCAGAGGATATGTTATACATGATCAGGGGATTTTGTTATACTCAACCAGGAGACTTTGTTATACTCGATCAGGTGACTTTGTTATACTCGTTCAGGGGACTTTTTATTCTTGATCAGGGGACTTTGTCATACTCGACCAGTGGACATTCCTATATTTGACCAATGGACTTTGCTATACTCGATGAGGGGCCTTTGTTATACTCGAACAGGGGACTTTGTCTTACTCGATCAGGGCCCTTTGCTATACTCGACCAGGGGACTTTGTTATAATCGATCTGGGACTTTGTTATGCTCGATATGGGGACTTTGTTATACTGGGCCAGGGGACATTTTTATACTCGATCAGGGGACTTTGTTATACTCGATAAGGGGACTTTTTATAATCGATAAGGGGAATTTGTAATACTCGATAAGGGGAATTAATGTTAGACTCGAACACGGGCCTTTGTTATACTCGATCAGAGGCCTTTGTTATACTAGATCAGGGGACTTTGTTATACTCGATTAGGGGCTTTTTTTGGACTCGATGAGGGGCCTTTGTTATACTCAATCAGGGGACTTTCTTATACTCGAGCAGGGGGCTTTGTTATACTTGATGAGGGGACTTTGTTATACTCGATCAGGAGGCTTTGTAATACTTGATGAGGGGACTTGCTATACTCGACCAGGAGACTTTGTTATGCACGATCATGGGACTTTGTTACACTCGCCCAGGCGACTTTTTCATACTTGCTCAGGGGACTTTGCCATACTCGATCAGTGGACTTTCCTATATTTGACCAATGGACTTTACTATACTCGATGAGGGGCCCTTTGTTATACTCGATCAGGGACTTAGGGATACTCCACCAGGGGACTTTTTTAAACTTGACCAATGGACTTTGTTATACTCGATGAGGGCCCTTTATTATACTCGATCAGGGGACTTTGTTATACTCGATCAGGGGACTTTGTTATACTCGACCAGGGGACTTTATTATACTCGACCAGGGGGCTTTGTTATACTAGGATCAGGGGACTTTGTTATACTCGATCAGGGAACTTTGTTATACTCATCCAAGGAGCTCTGTTATACTCGATCAGGGGACTTTGTGATACTCGATCAGGGGACTTTGTCTTACTCGATCAGGGCCCTTTGCTATACTCTACCGGGGGACTTTGTTATAATCGATCAGGGGACTATGGTATGCTCGATCTAGGGACTTTGTTATACTGGGCCAGGTGACTTTTATATACTCGATCAGGTGACTTTGTTACACTGGACCAGGGGACATTTATATTCTCGATTAGGTGACTTTGTTATACTCGATCAGGGGACTTTTGTTTCACTCGATCAGGGGACTTTGTTATACTCGACCAGGGGCCTTTGTTATACTCGATTAGGGAGTTGTTATACTCGATAAGAGGACTTTGTTATACTCGATATGGGGAATTTGTTATACTCGATAAGGGGACTTTTTTAGACTCGATTAGGGGACTTTCTTATACTTGATGAGTGGCCTTTGTTATACTCGATCAGGGGCCTTTGTTTACTCGAACAAGGGACTATGTTATACTCGATTAGAGGTCTGTTTTGGACTCGATCAGGGGACTTTGTTATACACGAGCAGGGGGCTTTGTTATACTCGATCAGGGGACTTTGTTATACTCGATGATGAGGCTTTGTTGTACTCGATCAGGGGACTTTGCTATACTCGACCAGGGGACTTTGTTATACTCGAGCAGGGGGCTTTGTTATACTCGATTAGGGGACTTTGTTATACTCGATCAGGAGACTTTGTTATACTCGATCAGGGGACTTTGTTATACTCGACCAGGGAACTTTTTTATACTTGACCAATGGACTTTGTTATACTCGTTGAGGGGCCTTTGTTATACTCGATGAGGGGCCTTTGTTATACTCGATGAGGGGACTTTGTTATACTCCATCAGGGGACTTTGTTATACTCGATGAGGGGACTTTTTTATACTCGACCAGAGGACTTTGTTATACTCAATCAGAGGATATGTTATACTTGATCAGGGGACTTTGTTATACTCAACCAGGAGACTTTGTTATACTCGATCAGGTGACTTTGTTATACTCGTTCAGGGGACTTTTTTATTCTTGATCAGGGGACTTTGTCATACTCGGCCAGTGGACATTCCTATATTTGACCAATGGACTTTGCTATACTCGATGAGGGGCCTTTGTTATACTCGAACAGGGGACTTTGTCTTACTCGATCAGGGCCCTTTGCTATACTCGACCAGGGGACTTTGTTATAATCGATCTGGGGACTTTGTTATGCTCGATATGGGGACTTTGTTATACTGGGCCAGGGGACATTTTTATACTCGATCAGGGGACTTTGTTATACTCGATAAGGGGACTTTTTATACTCGATAAGGGGAATTTGTAATACTCGATAAGGGGAATTAATGTTAGACTCGAACACGGGCCTTTGTTATACTCGATCAGAGGCCTTTGTTATACTAGATCAGGGGACTTTGTTATACTCGATTAGGGGCTTTTTTTGGACTCGATGAGGGGCCTTTGTTATACTCAATCAGGGGACTTTCTTATACTCGAGCAGGGGGCTTTGTTATACTTGATGAGGGGACTTTGTTATACTCGATCAGGAGGCTTTGTAATACTTGATGAGGGGACTTGCTATACTCGACCAGGAGACTTTGTTATGCACGATCATGGGACTTTGTTACACTCGCCCAGGCGACTTTTTCATACTTGCTCAGGGGACTTTGCCATACTCGATCAGTGGACTTTCCTATATTTGACCAATGGACTTTACTATACTCGATGAGGGGCCCTTTGTTATACTCGATCAGGGACTTAGGGATACTCCACCAGGGGACTTTTTTAAACTTGACCAATGGACTTTGTTATACTCGATGAGGGCCCTTTATTATACTTATACTCGATTAGGGGACTTTGTTATACTCGACCAGGGGACTTTTTTATACCTGACCAATGGACTTTGTAATACTCAATGAGGGGCTTTGTTATACTCGATCAGGGGACTTTGCTATACTGGACCAGGGGACTTTGTTATACTCGATCAGGGGACTTTGTTATACTCGACCAGGGAACTTTTTTATACTTGACCAATGGACTTTGTTATACTCGATGAGGGGCCTTTGTTATACTCGATGAGGGGACTTTGTTATACTCCACCAGGGGACTTTGTTATACTCGATGAGGGGACTTTTTTATACTCGACCAGAGGACTTTGTTATACTCAATCAGGGAATATTTCATACTTGATGAGGGGACTTTATTATACTCAACCAGGGGACTTTGTTATACTCGATTAGGTGACTTTGTTATACTCGATCATGGGACTTTGTTATTCTCGATTAGGGGCCTTTCTTATACTCGACCAGAGGACTTTGTTATACTCGATCAGGGGATATGTTATACTCGATCAGGGACTTTGTTATACTCAACCAGAGTACTTTGTCATACTCGATCAGGGGACTTTGTTATATTCAATCAGGGGACTTTGTTATACTCGATTAGGGGCCTTTGTTATACTAGACCAGGGGAATTTGTTATACTCGACCAGGGGACTTTGTTATACTCGACCAGGGGACTTTTTTATTCTTGATCAGGGGACTTTGTCATACTCGATCAGTGGACATTCCTATATTTGACCAATGGACTTTTCTATACTCGATGAGGGGCCTTTGTTATACTCTATCAGGGGACTTTGTTATACTCGACCAGGGGACTTTGTAATACTCGATTAGAAAATTTGTTATACTCGACCAGGGAACTTTGTTATACTCCACCAGGGACTCTTTTGTACTCGATCAGGGGATATGTTATACTCGATCAGGGGACTTTGTTATACTCGGTTCAGGGGACTTTGTTATACTCGTCCAGGGGGCTTTGTTATACTAGGATCAGTGGACGTTGTTATGCTTGATCAGGGGACTTTGTCTAACTCGATTAGGGCCCTTTGTTATACTCGACCAGGGGACTTTGTTATAATCGATTAGGGGACTTTGTTATGCTCGATCTGGGGACTTTGTTAAACTGGGCCACGAGACGTTGTTATACTCGATCAGGGGCTTTTGTTATACTCGATAAGCGGACTTTGTTATACTCGATTAGGGGACTTTGTTATACTCGACCAGGGGACTTTTTTATACCTGACCAATGGACTTTGTTATACTCAATGAGGGGCCTTTGTTATACTCGATCAGGGGACTTTGTTATACGCGATCAGGGGACATTTTTATACTCGACCAGAGGACTTTGTTATACTCGACCAGTTGATATGTTATTCTCGATCAGGGGATTTTGTTATACTCAACCAGAGGACTTTGTTATACTCAATCAGGGGACTTTGTTATACTCAATCAGAGGATATGTTATACTTGATCAGGGGACTTTGTTATACTCAACCAGGGGACTTTGTTATACTCGATCAGGTGACTTTGTTATACTCGTTCAGGGGACTTTTTTATTCTTGATCAGGGGACTTTGTCATACTCGATCAGTGGACTTTCCTATATTTGACCAATGGACTTTACTATACTCGATGAGGGGCCCTTTGTCATAATCGATCAGGGACTTAGGGATACTCCACCAGGGGACTTTGTTATACTCGATCAGGGGACTTTGTTATACTCGACCAGAGGACTTTGATATATTCGATCAGGGGATATGTTATACTCGAACAGGGGACTTTGTTATACTCAATCAGGGGACTTTGTTATACTTGATTAGGGGACTTTGTTATACTCGATCAAAGGACTTTGTTATACTTTATTAGAGGACTTTGTTATACTCGACCAGGGGCCTTTGTTATACTCGATTAGAAAACTTTGTTATACTCGACCAGGGGCCTTTGTTATTCTCGATTAGTAAACTTTGTTACACTCGACCAGGGGACTTTGTTATACTCCACCAGGGACTTTTTTATACTCGATCAGGGGATATGTTATACTCGATGAGGGGACTTTGTTATACTAGGATCAGGGGACTTTGTTATGCTCGATGAGGGGACTCTGTCTTACTCGATCAGGGCCCCTTTTTATACTCGACCAGGGGAATTTGTTATAATCGATTAGGGGACTCTGTTATGCTCGATCTAGGGACTTTTTTAAACTGGGCCAGGACACGTTGTTATACTCGATCAAGAGATATGTTATACTGGACCAGGGGACTTTTTTATACTTGACCAATGGACTTTGTTATACTCGATGAGGGGCCTTTGTTATACTCGATCAGGGGACTTTGTTATACTCGAGCAAGGGACTTTGTTATACTCGATCAGGGGACTTTTTTATACTCGACCAGGACTTTGTTATATTCGATTAGGGGACTTTGTTATACTCGACCAGGGGACTTTTTTATACTTGACCAATGGACTTTGTTATACTCAATGAGGGGCCTTTGTTATACTCGATCAGGGGACTTTGTTATACACGACCAGGGGACTTTGTTATACGCGATCAGGGGACTTTTTTATACTCGACCAGAGGACTTTGTTATACTCGATCAGGGGATATGTTATACTCGATCAGGGGACTTTGTTATACTCAACCAGAGTACTTTGTTATACTCGATCAGGGGGGACTTTGTTATACTCGATCAGGGGACTTTGTTATACTCGACCAGAGGACTTTGTTATACTCGATCAGGGAATATGTTATACTCGATCAGGGCACTTTGTTAGACTCGATCAGGGGACTTGATCAGGGGACTTTGTCATACTCGATCTGTGGACTTTCCTATATTTGACCAATGGACTTTGTTATACTCTATGAGGGGCCTTTGTTATACTTGATCAGGTGACTTTGTTATACTTGATTTGGGGACTTTTTTATACTCGATCAGGGGACTTTGTTACACTGGACCAGGGGACATTTTTATACTCGATTAGGGACTTTGTTATTCTCGATCAGGGGACTTTTGTTACACTCGATCAGGGAACTTTGTTATACTCGACGAGGGACCTTTGTTATACTCGATTAGGGGACTTTGTTATACTCGATAAGGGGACCTTGTTATATTCGATAAGGGGAATTTGTTATACTCGATAAGGGGACTTTGTTAGACTCGAACAGGCGACTTTGTTATACTCGACCAGGGGACTTTGTTATACTCGATTAGGCGGCTTTGTTATACTCGATCAGGGGACTTTCTTATACTCGATGAGGAGGCTTTGTTATACTCCTTCAGTGGACTTTGCTACACTCGACCAGGGGACTTTGTTATACTCGAGTAGGCGGCTTTGTTATACTCGAGTAGGCGGCTTTTTTATACTCGACCAGGGGACTTTGTTATACTGGGCCATGAGACTTTGTAATATTCGATCAGGGAACTTTGTTATACTCCTCCAGGGGGCTTTGTTATACTCGATTAGGGGACTTTGTTATACTCGATCAGGGGACTTTGTCTTACTCGATCAGTCCCTTTGCTATACTCGACCAGGGGACTTTGTTATACTCGATTAGAAAACTTTGTTATACTCGACCAGGGGACTTTGTTATACTCCACCAGGGACTTTTTTATACTCGATCAGGGGATATGTTTTACTCGATAAGGGGACTTTGTTATATTCGGTTCAGGGGACTTTGTTATGCTCGATCAGGGGACTTTGTCTTACTCAATCAGGGCCCTTTGTTATACTCGACCAGGGGACTTTGTTATAATCGATTAGGGGACTTTGTTACGCTCGATCTGGGGACTTTGTTAAACTGGGCCAGGAGACGTTGTTATACTCTATCAGGGGATATGTTATGCTTGATCAGGGGACTTTGTTATACTGGACCAGGGGCTTTGTTATACTTGATTAGGGGACTTTGTTATACTCGATGAGGGAACTTTGTTATACTCGTCTAGGGGGCTTTGTTATACTCGATCAGGGGACTTTGTTATACTCGATCAGGGAACTTTGGTATGCTCGATCTAGGGACTTTGTTTTACTGGGCCAGGGAACATTTTTATACTCGATCAGAGGACTTTGTTACACTGGACCAGGGGACATTTTTATACTCGTTCAGGGGACTTTGTTATACTTGATAAGGGGACTTTTTTTACACTCGATCAGGGGACTTTGTTATACTCGACCAGGGGCCTTTGTTATACTCGATCAGGAGACTTTGTTATACTCGATTAGGGGCCTTTGTGATACTCGATCAGGTGACTTTGTTATACTCCACCAGGGACTTTGTTATATTCGATCAGGGGATATGTTATACTTGATCAGGTGACTTTGTTATACACGATCAGGGGTCTTTGTTATACTCGTCCACGGGGCTTTGTTATACTCGATCAGGGGACTTTGTTATACTCGATCAGGGGACTTTGTCTCAGACGATCAGGGCCTTTGTTATACTCGACCTGGGGACTTTGTTATATTCGATCAGGGGATATGTTATACTTGATCAGGGAACTTTGTTATACACGATCAGGGGTCTTTGTTATACTCGTCCACGGGGCTTTGTTATACTCGATCAGGGGAATTTGTTATACTCGATCAGGGGACTTTGTCTCATTCGATCAGGGCCTTTGTTATACTCGACCTGGGGACTTTGTTATAATCGATCAGGGGACTTTGTTACTCTCGATCTAGGGACTTTGTTATACTGGGCCAGGAGACTTTGTAATAGTCGATCAGGGGATATGTTATACTCGATCATGGGACTTTGTTATACTCGACCAGGGGACTTTGTTATACTCGATTAGGAGACTTTGTTATACTCGATCAGGGGACTTTGTTATACTCGATTAGGGGCCTATTTTGGACTCGATGAGGGGCCTTTGTAATACTCGATCAGGAGACTTTGTTATACTCGATCAGAGGACTTCCTTATACTCGAGCAGGGGGCTTTGTTATATTCGATCAGGGGACTTTGTTATACTCGATCAGGAGGCTTTGTTATACTTGATCATAGGACTTTGCTATACTCGACCAGGGGACTTTGTTATACACGATGAGGGGACTTTGTTATACTCGCCCAGGGGACTTTTTTATACTTGACCAATGGACTTTCTTATACTCGATGAGGGCCCTTTGTTATACTCGATCAGGAAACTTTGTTATACTCATCCAGGGGTTTTTGTTATACTCGATGAGGGGACTTTGTTATACTCGATAAGGGGACTTTGTCTTAGTCGATCAGGGGTCTTTGGTATGCTCGATTTAGGGACTTTGTTATTGTGGGCAAGAGGACTTTTTTATACTCGATCAGGGGACTTTGTTACACTGGTCCAGAGGATCATTTTTATATTCGATTAGGGGACTTTTGTTACACTCGATCAGGGGACTTTGTTATACTCGACCAGGGGCCTTTATTATACTCGATTAGGGGACTTTGTTATACTCGATATGGGGAATTTGTTATACTCGATAAGGGGAATTTGTTATACTCGAAAAGGGGACTTTGTTAGACTCGAACAAGGGACTTTGTTATACTCGACCAGGGGACTTTGTTATACTCGATTAGGCGGCTTTGTTATACTCGTTCAGGGGACTTTCTTATACTCGATGAGGGGCCTTTGTTATACTCGATCAGGGCCTTTGTTTTACTAGATGAGGGGACTTTGTTATACTCGATTAGAGGCCTTTTTTGGACTCGATTAGGGGACTTTGTTATACTCGAGCAGGGGGCTTTGTTATACTCGATTAGGGAACTTCGTTATACTCGATCAGGAGTCTTTGTTGTACTCGGTCAGGGGACTTTACTCTACTCGACCAGGGGACATTGTTATACTCGACCAGGGGGCTTTGTTATACTCGATTAGGGGACTTTGTTATAATCGATCAGTAGGCTTTGTTTTATTCGATGAGGGGACTTTGCCATACTTGACTAGGGGACTTTGTTATACTCGAACAGGGGGCTTTGTTATACTCGACCAGAGAACTTTTTTATACTTGACCAATGAACTTTGTTATACTCGATGAGGGGCCTTTGTTATACTCGATTAGGGGACTTTGTTTTACTCGATCAGGAGGCTTTGTTAAACTCGATCAGGGGACTTTGTTATACTCGATCAGGGGACTTTGTTATGCTGGACCAGGGGACTTTGTTATACTCGATCAGGGGACTTTGTTATACTCGATCAGGGGACTTTTGTATACTCGTCTAGGGGGCTTTTTTATACTCGATCAGAGGACTTTGTCTTACATGATCAGGGCCCTTTGCTATACTCGACCAGGGGACTTTGTTATAATCGATCAGGGGACTTTGTTATGCTCGATATGGGGACTTTGTTATACCGGGCCAGGGGACTTTTTTGTACTCGATCAGGGGACTTTGTTATACTGGACCAGAGGATTTTTTTATACTCAATCAAGGGACTTTGTTATACTCGATCACTGGACTTTTGTTATACTCGATCAGGGGACTTTTTTATACTCGACCAGAGGCCTTTGTTATACTCGATCAGGGGACTTTGTTGTACTCGATAAGGGGACTTTGTTATACTCGATAAGGGCAATATGTTATACTCGATAAGGGGATCTAATGTTAGACTCGAACAGGGGACTTTGTTATACTCGATCAGGGGACTTTGTTATACTCGATCAGGGGATATGTTATACATGATCAGAGGACTTTGTTATACTCGATCAGGGGACTTTGTTATACTTGATCAGAGGACTTTGTTATACTCGACCAGACGCCTTTGTTATACTCGATCAGGGGACTTTGTTATACTCGATAAGGGGACTTTGCTATACTCGATAAGGGGAATATATTATTCTCGATAAGGGGATTTAATGTTAGACTCGAACTGGGGACTTTGTTATACTCGACCAGGGGACTTTGTTATATTCGATCAGGGGATATGTTATACTCGATCAGAGAACTTTGTTATACTCGATCAGGGGACTTTGTTATACTTGATTAGGGGACTTTGATATACTCGATCAGGGGACTTTGTTGTACTTGATCAGAGGACTTTGTTATACTCGACCAGGGGCCTTTGTTATGCTCGATTAGAAAACTTTGTTATACTCGACCAGGGGACTTTGTTATACTCCACCAGGGACTTGTTATACTCGATCAGGGGATATGTTATACTCGATCAGGGGACTTTGTTATACTCGGTTCAGGGGACTTTGTTATACTCGATCTGGGGACTTTGTTATACTCGATCAGGAAACTTTGTTATACTCATCAAGGGGGTTTTGTTATACTCAATCAGGGGACTTTGTTATACTCGATAAGGGGACTTTGTCTTACTCGATCAGGGCCCTTTGCTAAACTCGACCAGGGGACTTTGTTATAATTGATCAGGGGTCTTTGTTATGCTCGATCTAGGGACTTTGTTATTCGGGGCAAGGGGACTTTTTTATACTCGATCAGGGTACTTTGTTACACTGGTCCAGAGGACTTTTTATACTCGATTAGGGGACTTTGTAATACTCGATTAGGGGACTTTTGTTACACTCGATCAGGGGACTTTGTTATACTCGACCAGGGGCCTTTATTATACTCGATTAGGGGACTTTGTTATACTCGATTTGGGGACTTTGTTATACTCGATAAGGGGAATTTGTTATACTCGATAAGGGGACTTTGTTAGACTCGAACAAGGGACTTTGTTATACTCGACCAGGGGACTTTGTTATAATCGATTCGGCGGCTTTGTTATACTCGATCAGGGGACTTTCTTATACTCGATGAGGGGCCTTTGTTATACTCGATCAGGGGCCTTTGTTATTC
>NW_024749556.1:0-18428 GCF_018991925.1 Homarus americanus | reverse complement strand
AGCAGGCACACCCCCGACACCCCAGGCACACCCTCTGACACTCCCAGGTACACCTCCGACACCCCAGGCACACCCTGACACCCAAGGCACACCTCTGACACCCGGGCCTGCACCTCCGACACTCCCAGGCAATACCTCTGACACTCCCAGGCACTCTGACACTCCCAGGGCACCTCTGACACTCCCAAGCACACCTCTGACACTCCCCAGGCACACCTGCGACACCCCAGATACACTCTACACCCAGACACCTTGACACCCCAGGCACACCCCTCTGACACTCCCAGGTATGCCTCTGACATTCCCAGGTACAACTCTCTGACACTCCCAGGTGCCACCTCTCTGACACTCCCAGGTACACCTTTGACACTCCTTGGTACTCCACTGACATTCCGTGGTACACCTCTGACAATCCCAGGTACACCGCTGACACTGTCAGGTACACCTCCGACACTCCCATTTACACCTCCGACACTCCCAGGTACACTTCTCACACTCCCAGGTACACCTCCGACACTCCCAGCTACTCCTGTGACACTCCCAGGTACACCTGCGACACTCCCAGGTACACCTCTGACACTCCCAGGTACACCTCTGACACTCCCAGGTACACCTCTGACACTCCCAGGTACACCTCTGACACTCCAAGGTACACCTCCGACACTCCCAGGTACACCTCTGACACTCCCAGGTACACCTTTGACACTCCCAGGTACTCCACTGACATTCCCTGGTACACCTCTGACACTCCCAGGTACACCGCTTACACTGTCAGGTACACCTCCGACACTCCCAAGTACACCTCCGACACTCCCAGGTACACTTCTCACACTCCCAGGTACACCTCCGACACTCCCAGTTACACCTCTGACACTCCCAGGTACACCTCTGACACTCCCAAGTACTCCACTGACATTCCCTGATACACTTCTGACACTCCTAGGTACATGTCCGACACTCCCAGATACACCTCTGACACTCCCAGGTACATCTCTGACACTCCCAGGTACACCTCTGACACTGCCAGGTACACCTCTGACACTCCCAAGTACTCCACTGACATTCCCTGGTACACTTCTGACACTCCCAGGTACGCGTCCGACACTCCCAGATACACCGCTGACACTCCCAGGTACATCTCTAACACTCCCAGGTACTACTCTGACACTGCCAGGTACAGCTCTGACAATCCCAGGTACTCTTTTGACACTCCCAGGTACACCTCCGACACTCCCAGGTACACCTCTGACACTCCCAGGTACACCTCCGATATTCCCAGGTACACCTCAGATATTCCCAGGTACACCTCTGATACTCCCAGGTACACCTTTGAGACTCCCAGGTACTTCACTGACACTCCTTGGTACACCTCTGACACTCCCAGGTACTCCTCTGACACTCCCTGGTTCACTTCTGAGACTCCAAGGTACTCCTCTGACACTCCCTGGTACACCTCCGATATTCCCAGGTAACCCTACGATATTCCCAGCTACACCTCCGATACTCCCAGGTACACCTTTGAGACTCCCAGGTACTTCACTGACACTCCCAGGTATACCACTGACATTCCCAGGTACACCTCGGATACTCCCTGGTACACCTCTGACACTCCCAGGTACACCTCAGACACTCCCTGGTTCTCCCCTGACACTCCCAGGTACACCTCCGACATTCCCAGGTATACCTCCGACACTCCCAGGCACACCCTCTGCCACCCCAGGTACACCTCTGACACTCCAATGTACACCTCCGACACCCCAGGTACACCTCTGACACTCCCAGATACACCTTTGACACTCCCAGGTACTCCACTGACATTCCCTGGTACACCTCTGACACTCCCAGTTACACCGCTGACACTGCCAGGTCCACCTCCGACACTCCCAAGTACACCTCCGACACTCCCAGGTACCCCTCTGACACTCCCTGGTACACCTCTGACACTCCTAGGTACACCTCAGACACTCCCTGGTTCTCCCCTGACACTCCCAGATACACCTCCGACATTCCCAGGTACACTTCTCACACTCCCAGGTACACCTCCAACACTCGCAGGTACACCTCTGACACTCCCAGGTACACCTCTGACACTCCCAGGTACACCTCTGACACTCCCAGGTTCATCTCTGACACTCCCAGGTACATATCTGACACTCCCAGGTACTCCACTGACACTCCCAGGCAATAATTCTCCGACACACTCCCCAGGTACACCCTTCTTTCTTTGACACCCCAGGCCACCCTGACACTCCCAGGTACACCTCTGACAATTCCCCAGTGCCACCTTGACACTCCCAGGGCTCCACCGACACCCCAGGTACACCCCAGACACTGCAGGTACACCGCTGACACCCCAGGCACACCTCTGACACCTGTGCACACCTCTGACACTCCCAGGTACACCTCCGACACTCCCAGGTACACCTCCGACACTCCCAGGTACACTTTTTACACTCCCAGGTACTCCTCCGACACTCGCAGGTACACCTCTGACACTCCCAGGTACACCGCAGACACTCCCAGGTACACCTCTGACACTCCCAGGTACACCGCTGACACTGACAGGTCCACCTCCGACACTCCCAAGTACACCTCCGACATTCCCAGGTACACTTCTCACACTCCCAGGTACACCTCCGACTCTCCCAGGTACACCTCTGACACTCCCAGGTTCACCTCCGACACTCCCAGGTACACCTCCGACACTCCCAGGTACACCTCTGACACTCCAAGGTACACCTCCGACACTCCCAGGTACACCTCTGACACTCCCAGGTGCACTTCTGACACTCCCAGGTACACCTCTGACACTCCTGGCACACCTCTGACACTCCCAGGTACACCTCCAACACTCCCCAGGTACACCTCCGACACTCCCAGATACACACCCCAGGTACACCTCCCGACACTCCCAGGCACACTCTGACACTCCCAGGCACACTCTCTGACATTCCCCAGGCACACCTCTGACACTCCCAGGTACACCTCTGACCTCCCCAGGTACACCTTTGACACTCCTTGGTACTCCACTGACATTCCGTGGTACACCTCTGACAATCCCAGGTACACCGCTGACACTCTCAGGTACACCTCCGACACTCCCAATTACACCTCCGACACTCCCAGGTACACTTCTCACACTCCCAGGAACACCTCCGACACTCCCAGCTACTCCTGTGACACTCCCAGGTACACCTGCGACACTCCCAGGTACACCTCTGACACTCCCAGGTACACCACTGTCACTCCCAGGTACACCTCTGACACTCCCAGGTACACCTCTGACACTCCAAGGTACACCTCCGACACTCCCTGGTAAATCTCTGACACTCCATGGTACACCTTTGACACTCTCAGGTACTCCACTGACATTCCCTGGTACACCTCTGACACTCCCAGGTACACCGCTTACACTGTTAGGTACACCTCCGACACTCCCAAGTACACCTCCGACACTCCCAGGTACACTTCTCACACTCCCAGGTACACCTCCGACACATCCAGGTACACCTCTGACACTCCCAGGTACACCTCTGAAACTCCAAGGTACACCTCTGACACTCCCAGGTACACCTCTGACACTCCCAAGTACTCCACTGACATTCCCTGGTACACTTCTGACACTCCCAGGTACATGTCCGACACTCCCAGATACACCTCTGACACTCCCAGGTACACCTCCGACACTGCCAGGTACACCTCTGACACTCTCAGGTACACCTCTGACACTCCCAAGTACTCCACTGACATTCCCTGGTACACTTCTGACACTCCCAGGTACGCGTCCGACACTCCCAACTGACATTCCCCACACTTCTGACACTCCCCAGGCACATGTCCACACTCCCAGATACACCTCTGACACTCCCAGGTACATCTCTCTGACACCTCTGAGGCACACCTCTGACACTGCCAGGTACACCTCTGACAATCCCAGGTACTCTGTGACACTCCCCAGGCACACCTCCCCTGACACTCCCAAGCACCGACATCCCCTGGCACACCCCCTGACACCCCAGGCACGCGTCCGACACCCAGAGATACACCCCTGACACCCCAGGTGTACATCTCTGCAACACTTGCACATCTCTGACACCGCCAGGCACAGCCTGACAATCCCAGGCATTCCTTGACACTTGGTGCACACCTCCGGCACTCCCAGGCACACCTCTGACACCCAGGCACACCTCCGATATTCCCCAGGTACACCTCAGATATTCCCCAGGCACACCTCTGATACCCCAGGTACACCTTGAGACTCCCAGGCACTTCACTGACACTCCTTGGCACACCCTGACAATTCCCCAGGCACCTCTGACACACTCTGTCTACTTCTGAGACTCCACAGTACCTCTGACACCCCTGGGTACACTGAGCATTCCCAGGCAACCTTACGATATTCCCCAGCCACACCTCCTGATAATTCCAGGCACACCCCTTGAGACCCCAGGCACTCACCGACACCACTGACATCCTGCACACCCCGGATACCCCTGGCACACCTCTGACACTCTGGTGCTACACCCCAGACACCCCTGGTTCCCCCTGAGGCACCGACATTCCCAGGCACACCTGACACTCCCCAGGCACACCTTCTACAATTCTGGCAGCACACCCCTGACACTCCAATGTACACCTCCGACACCCTGTACACCTCTGACACCCCAGGCACACCTCTGGACACCCCAGGCACCTCTGACACTTGGGTGGCACACCCTGACACCCCAGGCACATCTCTGACACCCAGGCACTAATGGACACCCCAGGCACACCTGACACCTGGCAGGCACACCTCTGACACTCCCAGGCACACCTCCGACACCCCAGGCACACCCCTGACACCCCCAGGCACACCTCTGACACTCCCAGATACACCTTGACACCCCTGTGCACTCCACCGACATTCACTGGTGCCACCTCTGACACCTTGCACACCGCTGACACTGCCAGGTCCACCTCCGACACCCCAAGCACACCTCCGACATTCCCAGGCACACTTCACACCCTGGTGCACACCTCCACACCCCCAGGCACACCCCCTGACACCCAGGCACACCCCTGACACCTGGCTGCAAGCCACCTCCGGACACCCAGCAGGCACACCTCTCTGATTGTTCCAGGCACACCTCTGACACCCCAGGCACACCTCTGACACTCCCAAGCACACCCCTGACACTCCCCAGGCACACCTCTGACACCTGCTGCACACCTCTGACACTCCCAGGCACACCTCTGACACTCCCCAAGCACTCCACTGACATTCCCTGGCACACTTCTGATTACACCCCAGGCACACGTCCCGACACCTAAGATACACCCCTGACACTCTTATGCACATCTCGGGACACTCCCAGGCACACCTCTGACACCGCCAGGCACACCTCTGACAACCTAAGGTACCCCAGACACCTAGGCACACCTGACACAACTCTGGTGCACACCTCTGACACCTCAGGCACACACCTCCGACACTCCCCTGCCACTCCACTGACATTCCCTGGCACACTTCTGACACTCCCCAGGCACGCGTCCGACACTCCCCAGATACACCCTCTGACACCCCAGGCACATCTCTCACTCCCAGGCACACCTCTGACACCGCCAGGCACAGCCCTGACAATCCCAGGCAATTCCTTGACACTCTATACCACCACTGACATCCCCAGGTGCCACCCTGACACCCCCTGCACACCTGACACCTGCGCAACAACTGGTGACACCCCTGAGCACACCGACACAGGCACACCCCGTCCTGCAAGCACACCTCCTGACAATCTAAATGCACACCTCCTGACTAACTCTCAAGGCACCCTCCTGACACTCTGTGCACACCTCTGACACTCTGGTGCACACCTCTGACACCTATGCTACCAACTCTGACACTTGTGTACACCCTGACACTTGGTACTCCACTGACACCCCAGGCACACTGACACTCCCAGGCAGGCACACCTCTGACACTCCCAGGCACACTCCTGACTCTCCCAGGCACACCTTGACACTCCTGCACACCTCTGATACTCCCCAGGATACACCCTTGACAGACCCCAGGCACTCCACTGGACATCCCCCTGGGTACACCCTCCTGACACTCCCAGGCACACTGACACTGCCAGGTCCACCTCCCGACACCCCAAGCACACCTCCGACACCCCAGGCACACTCTGACACCCCAAGTACACCCCTGACACCCCTGGTGCACAACTTCTGCAGACACCCCTGGTTCTCCCCTGACACCCCAGATTAACCTGACATCCTGCACACTTCTACTAACTTGCCACCTGAATTCTGCAAGTCATCTCTGACACTCCCCAGGCACACCTCTGACACTTGCACACCTCTGACACACTCCCAGGCACATCTCTGACACTCCCCAGGCACATATCCCACACCCCAGTACCCACCGACACCCCAGGCACACCTCCCGACACTCCCCAGGCACACCTCTGACACCCCCAGGCACACCTCTGACACTCCCAGGCACACCTCTGACACTCCCCAGGCACACCTTGACACTCTGGTGCACCCACTGACACCCAGGCACACCCCAGACACCCCAGGCACACCGCTGACACTTGCACACCCTGACACTCCCAAGCACACCTCCTGACACCTGGTGCACACACTGACACCTCCAGGCACACCTGACACCTGGTGCGTCTTTTACACTTAAGGTACTCTTCCTGACACTGCACACCCCCTGACACCTCGAGGCACACCACAGACACCACCAGGCACACCTCTGACACCCCAGGCACACACCGCTGGACACTGACAGGTCCACCTCCGGACACCCCAAGCACACCCTCCGACTCTCCCAGCACATCGCGTCCACACCCCAGGCACACCTGACACCCCAGGCACACCTCTGACACTCCCAGGTTCACCTCCTGACAGTTCCCCAGGCACACCTCCGACACCCCAGGCACACCCCTGACACCTGGCTGCACACCTACACTCCCCAAGCACACCTGACACTGGTACACCTCTGACACTGGCACACTGACACTCCCAGGCACATGACACCCCCTGGTACACCCCTGACACTCCCAGATACACCTGACACTCCCAGGCACACTTCACACCCCAGGCACACCTGACACCCCAGGCACACCTGACACTCCCCAGGCACACCTCTGACACCCCAGGCACACCCTGACACTCCAGGTACACCTCTGACACTCCCAGGCACATCTGACACCCCAGGTACTCCACTGACACTCCCAGGCACACCTCTGACACTCCCAGGCACACCTCTGACACTCCCCAGGCACACACCTCTGACACCCCAGGCACACTCTGACACTCCAGGTACACCCTTGACACTCCCCAGGATCACCCACTGACACTCCCCAGGCACACCTGAGACACTCCCAGGCACACCGCTGACACCCCAGGTACACCTCTGACACTGGCACACCTCTGACTCCCCAGGCACACCTCCGACACTCCCAGGTACACCTCTGACACCCCAGGTACACTTTACACTCCCAGGTACTCTTCCGACACTGCAGGTACACCTTGACACTCCCCAGGCACTAGACACTCCCAGGTACACCTCTGACACCCGAGGCCATCTGACACTCCCAGGTACTCCACTGACCCTGGTACACCCCCGACACCCAGGTCACACCTCTGACACCCCAGCCACACCCTGACACCCCAGGCACACCTCTGACACACCCTGACACCCCAGGCCACCTTGACACCCCAGGCACCCACTGACATTCCCTGGTACACTCTGCCCCAGGTACACCGCTGACACCGCCAGGTCCACCTCCCACACCCAGCACACCTCCGACATCCCAGGCACACCTTCACACTCCCAGGCACACCTCCGACACCCCAGGCACACCTCTGACACTCCCCAGGCTAATCCTCTGACACTAAGGCACACCTCCGACACCCCAGGCACACTCTGACACTCCCAGGCACACCTCTGACACCCCAGGCACACCTCTGACACTCCCAGGCACACCTCTGACACTCCACACCTCCAACACCCCAGGCCACCTCATACACCCCAGGCACACCCTGACACTCCCAGGCACACCTTGACACTCCCAGGAACCCACTGACATTCCCTGGCACACCTCTGACACACCCAGGCACACCACACTGTCAGGCACACTCCACACCCAGGCACACCTGACACCCCAGGCACACACACTCCCCAGGCACACCTCCGACACTCCCAGCTACACCTCTGACACCCCAGGCACACCTGACACTCCCAGGCACACCTCTGACACTCCCAGGCACACCCTCTGACACTCCCAAGTACTCCACTGACATTCCCTGGCACACTTCTGACACCCCAGATATCCGACACACTTCCAGATACACCTCTGACACATCCAGGCACATCTCTGACACTCCCAGGCACACTCTGACACTGCCAGGTTCTGACAATCCCAGGCACTGTGATACTCCCCAGGCACACCTCCGACACTCCCAGGCACACCTCTGACACTGCCAGGCACACCCTGACACTCCCCAAGTACCCACTGACATTCCCCTGGACACCTCTGACACACCCAGGTACATCTCTGATACTCCCAGGCACACCTCTGACACTGCCAGGTGTCTGACAATCCACAGGTACCCCTGACACTCCCAGGCACACCTCCCGACACTCCCAGGCACACCTCTGACACTCCAGGTACACCTCCGATATTCCCAGGCACACCTCAGATATTCCCAGGCACCCTGATACTCCAGGTACACCTTTGAGACTCCCAGGTACTTCACTGACGCTCCCTGGCACACCTCTGACACACTCCCAGGTACCCTCTGACACTCCCTGGTTCACTTGAGACTCCAAGGCACACTGACACTCCCTGCACACCTCCGATATTCCCAGGTAACCTCCGATATTCCAGGTACACCGACAATCCTGGCACACCTTGAGACTCTGGTACTTCACTGCACCCCCCTGGCATACCCCTGACATTCCCCAGGCACACCTTTGACTCTCCCAGGTACACCTCTGATACTCCCAGGCATACCTCTGACACTCCCCAGGTCCGCCTCCGACACTCCCAGGCACAACTCCGACACTCCCAGGTAAACCTGATACCCTAGCACACCCTGACACCCCAGGCACACCTCTGACACCCCCAGGCACACCTCCGACACTCCAAGGCACACCTCTGACACTCCCCAGGTACACCTCTCTGACACTCCCAGGCACACCTCTGACATTCCCCAAGCACACCTCTGACGCCTCCAGGTACACCTCCACTTGCCACCTGACACCCAGGCACATCTCTTACACCCCAGGCACCTCCGACACCCCAGGCACACCTCTGACCCCACACATCTGACATTCCCCAGGCACACCCTGACACCCCAGGCACATCTCTGACACCAGGCACACCTTGACACCCCAGGCACCACCGACATTCCCTGCACAACCCCTGACACACACCCAGGCACACCGTCAGGCCACCCGACACTCCCAAGCACACCTGCACACCCCAGGCACACCTCACACCCCAGGCACACCTCTGACACTCCCAGCCTTGTGACACTCCCAGGCACACTCCGACACTCCCCAGGCACACCTCTGACACTCCCAGGCACACCTCTGACACTACCAAGTACTCCACTGACATTCCCCACACCCCAGACACGCGTCTGACACTCCCCAGATACACCTCTGACACATCCAGGCATTCTGACACTCCCAGGCACACCTCTGACACTGCCAGGTACAGCTCTGACAATCCTGCACTTGTGACACTCCCAGGCACACCTCCGACACCCCAGGCACACCTCTGACACTCCAGGCACACCTCTGACACTCCCCACTGGTACACTTCTGACACACAAGGTACATTCTGATACTCCCAGGCACACCTCTGACACTCCCAGGCACAGCTCTGACAATCCCAGGTACCTGACACCCCAGGCACACCTCCGACACTCCCCACACCTCTTCGACACCCCAGGCACACCTGATATTCCCAGGCACACCTCAGATATTCCCAGGTACACCTCTGATACTCCCAGGCACACCTTGAGACTTCACTGACGCCCCCTGGCACCTCTGACACTCCCTGACACTCTGGTCCACTTCTGAGACTCCAAGGCACACTGACATTCCCTGGTACACTTGACACTCCCCTGGTACACCTCTGACACTTCAGGTACAGCTCTGACAATCCCAGGTACACCCTGTGATACTCCCTGGCACACCTCCGACACCACACCTCTGACACTCCCAGGCACACCTCTGACACCCCAGGTACACCACTGACATTCCCTGGCACACTCCCTGACACACCCAGGCACATCTCTGACACTCCCAGGTACACCTCTGACACTCCCAGGTACACCTCTGACACTCACAGGTACTTCTGACACTCCCAGGTACACCTGACACTACAGGCACACTCGACATCCCAGCACCTGATATTCCAGGCAACCTCCGATATTCTAGGCACACCTCCGACACTCCCCAGGCACACACCTTGAGACTTGGTACTTCACTGACACCCTGGTATACCCCTGACATTCCCAGGCACACCTTTGACTCTCCCAGGCACACCCTGATACTCCCAGGTGCCAACTCTGACACTCCCAGGTCCGCCTCCGACACTCCCCAGGTACCAGACACTCCCCAGGCAAACCTCCGACACTCCTAGGCACATCTCTGACACACCCCAGGCACACCTCTGACACCCCCTGGCACACCTCTGACACTTCGGCCACCCCAGACACCCCCCCCCCCCCCCCCCCCCCCCTGACACTCCCAGGTACACCTCCAGACTTGGCACACCTCACACCCAGGCACCTCTGACACTCCTGTGCACACCTCTGACATCCAGGTCACACCCTGACACCCCAGGCACACCTTCGACACTCCCCAGGCACTCTCCACCCCTGACACTTCCAGGCACACTTGACACCCCAGGTACACTCTGCACTCCCCAGGCACATCTCACACACTGCACTCCACTGACACTCCCCAGGCACACCTGACACCCCAGGCACACCACCTCTGCACCCCAGGTACACCCTGACACTCTGGCACCTGACACCCAGGCACACCTCTGATACTCCCCAGGCACACCTTGACACTCCCACACCGCTGACAGTGCCAGGTCCACCTCCCGACACACCCCAAGCACACCTCCGACACCCCAGGCACACTTGACACCCTGCACACCTCTGACACTCCCAGGCACACCTCAGACACTCCCCTGGTTCTGCCCTGACACTGGCACACCACATTCCCCTGCACACTTTCACACCCCAGGCACACCTCCTGACAGTCCTACACCTCTGACACTTGCACACTCTGACACCCCAGGCACACCTCTGACACTCCCAGGCACACCTCTGACACACCCCAGGTACACCTCTGGACACTTCGGGGCACATCTTTGACACCCCAGGCACCACTGACACCCCAGGCACACCTCCGGACAACCCAGGCACACCTCTGACACCTGGTGGCACACCCTCTGACACTCCCAGGCACACCTCTGACAACCTGCACACCTCTGATAATTCCAGGCACACCTTGACACTCCCCAGTACCCACCGAAACTTGCTACACCTCTGACACTCCCAGGTACAACGCTGACACTGCTGTGTCCACTCTGACACCCCCAAGCACACCCTCCGACACCCCAGGTACACTTCACAACTCTGGTGTACACCTCCGACACTCCCAGGCAAACCTTTGACACTCCCCAGGTACACCTCTGACACTCCAAGGTACACCCTGACACCCCCAGGCCACCCCTCACACTCCCAAGCACTCCACCGACATTCCCTGGCACACTTCGACACCCCCTATGTACATGTCCGACACCCCATACACCTCTGACACTCCCCAGGCACATCTCTGACACTCCCCAGGCACACCTCTACACTGCACACCTCTGATAACCTCTGTACCCCAGACACCCCACACCTCCCGACACTCCCAGGTACACCTCTGCCAGGCACACACCCCTGACACTCCTGGGCGACCCACTGACATTCCCTGGCACACTTCTGACACTCCCAGGCACACGTCCGACACTCCCAGATACACCCCTGACACTCCTAGGTAACATCTTGACACTCCCAGGTACAATTTCAAACACTGCCAGGTACAGCTCTGGACAAGTACCTGACACCCCAGGCACACCTCCGACACTCCCCACACCTCGACACCCCAGGCACACCTGATATTCCCAGGCACACCTCAGATATTCCCAGGCACACCTCTGACACTCCCAGGCACACCTTGAGACTTCACTGACGCCCCCTGGCACCTCTGACACTCCCTGACACTCTGGTCCACTTATGAGACTCCCAGGCACACTGACATTCCCTGGCACACTTGACACTCCCCAGGCACACCTCTGACACTCCAGGCACAGCTCTGACAATCCCAGGCACCCCTGTGACACTCCCAGGACACACCTCCGACACCACACCTCTGACACTGCCAGGCACACCTCTGACACCCCAAGCACTCCACTGACATTCCCTGGCACACTCCTGACACACCCAGGCACATCTCTGATACTCCCAGGTACACCTCTGACACTGCCAGGTACAGCTCTGCACAATCACAGGTACTTATGACACTCCCAGGCACACCTGACACTACAGGTACACTCTGACATCCCAGCACCTGAGTATTCCAGGTAACCTCCGATATTCCAGGTACACCTCCGATACTCCCCAGGACACACCTTGAGACTTGGTACTTCACTGACACCCTGGTACACCCCTGACATTCCCAGGTACACCTTTGACTCTCCCTGGCACACCCTGACACTCCCCAGGGCCAACTCTGACACTCCCAGGTCCGCCTCCGACACTCCCCAGGTACCAGACACTCCCCAGGCAAACCTCCGATACTCCTAGGCACATCTAAGACACACCCCAGGCACACCTCTGACATCCCCTGGCACACCTCTGACACTCGCCACCCCAGACACCCCCCCCCCCCCCCCCCCACCCCTGACACTCCCAGGCACACCTCCAGACTTGGCACACCTCACACCCAGGGCCACCTCCGACACTCCAGGCACACCTCTGACACTCCAGGCACACCCTGACACCCAAGGCACACCTTCGACACTCCCCAGGCACCACCCCTGACACTTCCAGGCACACTCTGACACCCCAGGCACACTCTGACACTCCCCAGGCACATCTCACACACTGCACTCCACTGACACTCCCCAGGCACACCTGACACTCCCAGGTACACACCTCTGGACCCCAGGCACACCCAGACACTCTGGTACCTGACACCCAGGCACACCTCTGATACTCCCCAGGCACACCTTGACACTCCCACACCGCTGACAGTGCCAGGTCCACCTCCGACACACCCCAAGCACACCTCCGACACCCCAGGCACACTTGACACCCTGCACACCTCTGACACTCCAGGCACACCCCAGACACCCCTGGTTCTGCCCTGACACCCCAGGCACACCTGACATTCCCTGGCACACTCTCACACTCCCCAGGCACACCTCCACAGTCCCAGGCACACCTCTGACACTCCCAGGCACACCCTGACACTCCAGGCCACCCTGACAATCCCAGGCACACCTCTGACACTCCCAGGCACACTCCTGACACTCCCAGGTACTCCACTGACACTCCCAGGCACACCTCCGACAATCCCAGGCCACCTCTGACACTCCCCAGGCACACCCTCTGACACCCCAGGCACACCTCTGACAATCCCAGGCACACCTGATACTCCCAGGCACACCTTGACACTCCCAGGTA
Organism: Homarus americanus; assembly: GCF_018991925.1. Taxonomy (NCBI): domain Eukaryota; kingdom Metazoa; phylum Arthropoda; class Malacostraca; order Decapoda; family Nephropidae; genus Homarus; species Homarus americanus. The sequence continues at coordinate 4,673 of NW_024749556.1, read as the reverse complement.
CTCCACTGACATTCCCTGTTACACCTCTGACACTCCCAGGCACAACGCTGACACTGCCAGGTCCACCTCCGACACCCCAAGCACACCTCCGACACCCCCAGGCACACTCTCACACCCCCAGGCACACCTCCTGACACCCCAGGCAAACCCTTGACACTCCAGGCACACCTCTGACACCCAAGGCACACCTCTGACACTCCCAGGCACACCTCACTCCCAAGCACTCCACTGACATTCCCTGGCACACTTCTGACACTTGCACATGTCCGACACTCCCAGATACACCTCTGACACCCCAGGCACATCTCTGACACCCCAGGCACACAAAACTCTGACACTCCCCAGGTACACCTCTTTCAATTCCCCTGGCTCCAAAAAGGACTCCAGGCACACTCAGACACCCCAGGCACACCTCTTGAGACACCCCAGGCATGCCCCTGACAGTCCCAGGTACACTTGCACTTAGTTACACCTCTGACACTTATGTACACCTCTGACACTCCCAGGCACACCTCTGACACTCCCCAGGCACACCTTGACACCCTAGAGTACTTTTCTGTCACTCCCTGATACACGTCTAAGACTCCCAGGCATGCCCCATGACACTCCCTAGTACACCGCTGACACTGCCAGGCACACCCCAGACACTGCCAGGTACACTTAGGCACTGCCAGGTACACCCTGACACCCAAAAGCCCCTGACACTCCCATGCAGCCCTGACACCCAGGCACACCCCACACCCCAGGCACACCTCAGACACCTGGAGGCACACTGCTCACCCTAGTACACCTCTGACACTCACACACCTCCTGACACTCTGGTGCACACATCCGACACTCCCAGTACACCTCCAACAGACACTCCCAAGTGCACCTCCTGACACTCCCGAGCACACCTCTGACACTCCCAGGAACACCTCGAACACTCCCAGGTCACGCCTGACACTCCCAGGTGCACCTCTGACCTCCCAGGTCCCTCCTGACACCCCAGGTACCACTGACACTCCCAGGTACACCTCCGATACTGCAGGTACACCTCTGACACCCCAGGTACACCTCAGACACTGCCAGGTATCACCTCAGACACTGGGTACACCTCAAACACTCCCAGGTACACCTCCTGACACCCCCAGGTACACCACTGACACTCCCAGGTACACCGATACTCAGGTGCACCTCTGACCCAGGTACCTCAGACACTGCCAGGTACACCTCAGACACTGCCAGGTGCACCTCAAACACTCCCAGGTCCACCTCAGACACTCCCAGGTGCACCTTGACACTCCCAGGTACCTCGCATGCTCCCAGGTGCACCTCTGACACTCCCAGGTACACCTCCTGACCTCCCAGGTACACCGACACTCTCAGGTACTCCTGACATTCCCTGGTACCCCTGACACTCAAGGTACACACATCTGACACTCCCAGGTACACCCAAACACACCAGGTACACTTCTCACGTTCCCAGGTGCCTCCTCTGACACTCCTAGGTGCTCTCTTTCACTCCCTGATACCGTCCTAACACTCCCAGGTACACCTGTGCTCCCCAGGTCCTGTGACACTGACAGGTACACCTCAGACACTGCCAGGTACACCTTAACACTGCCAGGCCTCAGACACTCCCAGGTACACCTCAGTCACTCCAGGTGCACCTCCGACACTCAGGTACACCTCCGACACTCCCTGGTACACCTCTGACACTCCCAGGTACATCAATGAGGCACTCCCAGGTCACACATCTGACGCTCCCAGGTACATCTCTGACACTCTCGGGTACTCAGTGACATTCCTGGTACACCCTGACCTCCCAGGCACACCTCTGACACTCCCAGTGCACTTTGACACTCCCAGGTACTCCACTGACATTCCTGGTACACGTCTGACACTCCCAATTGCACGTCCAACACTCCCAGATACATCTCTGACACTCCCGGGTACATCTCTGACACTCCCAGGTACACACCTGTGACACTCCCAGGTACACCTCTGACACTCCCAAGTGCTCCACTGACATTCCCTGGTACACATCTGACACTCCCGGTACACGTCCAACACTCCCAGATACATCGCTGAAATTCCCAGGTACATCTCTGACACTCCCAGGTACACCTCTGACACCCCAGGTACACTTTGACACTCCCAGGTACTCCACTTACATTCCCTAGTACACCTCTGACACTCCCAGGTACACCGCTGACACTGCCAGGCACACCGCTGACACTGCCAGGCACACCTCTGACACCCCAGGTAAACCTCTGGCACTCCCAAGTACACCCCAGACACTCCCAGGTACTCCCCTGATACTCCCAGGTACACCTGTGACACCCCAGGCACACCTGCTGACACTGCCAGGTACACCTCTGACACTCTCAGGCACACGTCTGACACTCTCAGGTACTCCACTGACACTCCCTGGTACACATCTGACACCCTTGGGTACACGTCCAACACTCCCAGATACATCTCTGACACTCCCAGATACATCTCTGACACTCCCAGGCACACCTGACACCCCAGGTACACCTCTGAAACTCCCAGGTACACCTCCGACACCCCAGGCACACCTCGACACTCCCACGTACACCTCTCACACTCCCAGGCACACCTCCGACACCCCAGGCACACCTCTGACACCCCAGGCACACCTCTGACACTCCAAGGCACACATCTGACACTCCCAGGCACACGTCCAACACTCCCAGATACATCGCTGACACTCCCAGGCACATCTCTGACACTCCCAGGTACACCTGTGACACCTGTACACCTCTGACACTCCCAGTACGCCTGCATACTCCCAGGTACACCTCTGACACCCTAGGTATTCCTCTGACACCCCTGGCATACACCTCAGTCACTCCCAGGTACACTCCGGCCTCCCAGGTACACCTCGACACTCCCAGGTACACCTCTGGCCAGGTACACCTCAGACACTGCCAGGTACACCTCAGACACTCCCAGGTACACCTCAGTCATCCCAGGTACACATCTGACACTCCCAGGTACATCTATGACACTCCCAGGTACACCTCTGACACTCCCAGGTACACTTTTGACACTCCCAGGTACTCCACTGACATTCCCTGGTACACATCTGACACTCCCCGGCACACGTCCAACACTCCCAGATACATCTCTGACACTCCCAGGTACATCTCTGACACTCCCAGGTACACCTGTGACACTCCCAGGTACACCTCTGACACTCCCAAGTACTCCACTGACATTCCCTGGTACACATCTGACACTCCCAGGTACACGTCCAACACTCCCAGATACATCGCTTACACTCCCAGGTACATCTCTGACACTCCCAGGTACACCTCTGACACTCCCAGGTACACTTTTGACACTCCCAGGTACTCCACTTACATTCCCTAGTACACCTCTGACACTCCCAGGTACACCGCTGACACTGCCAGGTACGTCCCCGACACTCCCAGGTACACCTCTGACACTCCCAAGTACACCTCAGACAATCCCTGGTACTCCCCGATACTCCCAGGTACACCTCTGATACTCCCAGGTACACCGCTGACACTGCCAGGTACACCTCTGATACTCCCAGGTAAACCTCTGGCACTCCCAAGTACACCTCAGACACTCCCAGGTACTCCCCGATACTCCCAGGTACACCTGTGACACTCCCAGGTACACCGCTGACACTGCCAGGTACACCTCTGACACTCTCAGGTACACGTCTGACACTCCCAGGTACTCCACTGACACTCCCTGGTACACATCTGACACTCCTAGGTACACGTCCAACACTCCCAGATACATCTCTGACACTCCCAGATACATCTCTGACACTCCCAGGTACACCTCTGACACTCCCAGGTACACCTCTGACACTCCCAGGTACACCTCCGACACTCCCAGGTACACCTCCGACACTCCCACGTACACTTCTCACACTCCCAGGTACACCTCCGACACTCCCAGGTACACCTCTGACACTCCCAGGTACACCTCTGACACTCCAAGGTACACCTCTGACACTACCAGGTACACCTCTGACACTCCCAATTGCTCCACTGACATTCCCTGGTACACATCTGACACTCCCAGGTACACGTCCAACACTCCCAGATACATCATTGACACTCCCAGGTACATCTCTGACACTCCCAGGTACACCTGTGACACTCCAAGGTACACCTCTGACACTCCCAGGTACGCCTCCGATACTCCCAGGAACACCTCTGACACTCCTAGGTATTCCTCTGACACTCCCTGGTACATCTCTGACAATCCCAGGTACACCGTTGAAACTCCCAGTAACACGGCTGACACTGCCAGGTACACCTTAGACACTGCCAGGTACACCTCAGACACTGCCAGGTACACCTCAGACACTCCAATATGCACCCCTGACACTCCCAAGTGCACCTCTGACACTCCCAGGCACACCTCTGACACTCCCAGGTACATCTCAGACACTCCCAGGTACACCGCTAACACTCCCAGGTATACCTCCGACACTCCCAGGTACACCTCGGACACTCCCAGGTAAACTTCTTACACTCCCAGGTACACCTCCGACTCTCCCAGGTACACCTCTGACACTCCCAGGTACACCTCTGACACTCCCAGGTACACCTTTGACACTCCCAGGTACACCTTTGACACTCCAGGTGTCCACTGACATTCCTGTGGTACACTAGGGTGTA
>NW_024749555.1:0-50066 GCF_018991925.1 Homarus americanus | reverse complement strand
TGAAGTACCTGGGAGGCCAGAGAAGTGTCTGGTAGTGTCTGGGGTGTACCTGGGAGTGACAGAGGAGTACCTGGGAGTGTATGGGGTGCTGGGAGGCCAGGTGTACTGGGAAGTGTCTGAGGTGTACCCACCTGGGAGTCTGAGGTGTACCTGGCAGGCCAGGAGAAGAACCAGGAGGTGACAGGAGTATGGGAGTGTGAGAGGTACCCGGGGAGTGTCTGAGGTGCACCTGAGTAACCTGAGGCAGCACCTGGGAGTGTCTGAGGTGCACCTGGGAGTCTGAGGAGCACCTGGGAGTGTCTGAGTAACCTGGAGTGCCTGGAGGAGCACCTGGAGTGTCTGGAGGTGCACCTTGGAGGTCTGGAGATGTACCTGGAGTGTCTGAGGTGCACCTGGGAGTGTCTGATGTTCACCTGGGGAGTGTCTGGAGGTACCTGGGAGATTGTGAGAAGAACCAGGAGTGTGACAGGAGTATGTGGGAGTGAGAGGTGTACCTGAGTGTCTGAGGTGCACCTGGAGTGTCTGAGGTGCACCTGGGAGTGTCTTATGCACCTGGGAGTGTCTGAGGAGCACCTGGGAGTGTCTGGAGGTGCACCTGGGAGTATGTGAGGTGAACCTGGGAGTGTCTGGAGGTGTACCTGGGAGTGCCAGGGGTGTACCTGGGAGTGTGTGAGGTGTACCTGGGAGTGTCTGAGGTGTACCTGGGAGAGTCTGAGGTGTAATCTGGGAGGTCAGGGGTGTTCCTGGTAGTCAGGGGTGTACCTGGGAGTGTCAGAGGTGTACCTGGGAGTGTCTGAGGCACCTGGGAGGTCAGGGGTGCACCTGGGAGTGTCTGAGTTAGTACCCTGGGAGGCTCATAGCTGTACTGGGAGCATCAGGAGTTGTACCTGAGTTTCAGAGTGCACCTGGGAAGTGTCAGAGGCACCTGGGAGTGTCAGAGGTGCACCTGGGAGCAAGCCATTGGTGCACCTGGGAGTGTCAGCTGTATACTTGGGAGTGTCTGAGGTGTACCTGGCAGTGTCTGTGGCGTGTACGTGGAGTGTCAGTGGTGCACCTGGGAGTGTCGGCGGTGCAACCTGGGAGTGTCTGAGGTGCACCTGGGAGTGTCCGAGGCACCTGGAGGCCTGAGGTGCACTTGGGAGTGTCAGAGGTGCACCTGAGAGTGTCAGAGGTGTACCTGAGAGTGCTGGAGGTGCACCTGGAAGTGTCAGAGGTGTAATCTGGGAGTGTCTGAGGTGTACCTGGGAGGTCAGAGGAGTACCAGGGAGGTCAAAGGTGCACCTAAGAGTGTCAGAGGTGTACCTGTGGGAAAATGATGTGTACCCCTGTGGGTGTCTGAGGTGTTCTGGGAGGTCAGAGGTGTACCTGGGAGTGTGAGGTGTACCTGGGAGTATTGAAGTGCACCTGTCAGGAGTCTGAGGTGTGCATCTGGGAGGTCAGTGGTGTACCTGGGTGTGTCAGGAGAGTACCCAGGCTCGTGAGGAGCACCTGGGAGTGTCTGAGGTGTGCTGGAAGTGTCTGAGGTGTACCTGGGAGTGTCGAGTTGTACCTTGGGAGTGTCAGAGTTGTGGCCTGGGAGGTCAGAAGTGCACCTGGGAGTGTCAGAGGTGCACCTGGGAGTGTCAGAGGTGTACCTGGGAGGCCAGTGGTGGCACCTGGGAGGCTGGGTTGTATACCTGGGAGTGTCTGAGGTGTACCTGGCAACTGTCAGAGGTGTACCTGGGAGTGTCAGTGGTGTACCTGGGAGTGTCTGAGGTGCACCTGGGAGGTCTGAGGTGCACCTGGGAGTGTCTGAGGTGCACCTGGGAGTGTCTGAGGTGCAACCTGGGAGTGTCTGAGGTGTACCTGGGAGTGTCTGAGGTGTACCTGGGAGTGTCTGAGGTGTACCTGGGAGTGTCTGAGGTGTACCTGGGAGTGTCTGAGATGTACCTTGGGAGTGTCTGGAGGTGTGGTATCTGGGAGTATCTGAGGTGTACCTGGGAGTACTGGAGGTGTACCTGGAGTGTCTGAGGTGCACCTGGGAGTGTCAGAGGTGTACATGGAAGTGTCAGAGGTGTACCTGAGAGTGTCAGAGGTGTACCTGAGAGTGTCGGAGGTAAATCTGGAAGGTCAGAGGCCACCTTGGGAGGTCAGGAGGTGCACCTGGGAGTGTCTGAGGTGTACTGCAATGTCTGAGGTACCTGGGAGTGTCTTGAGTGCACCTGGCAGCATCAGAGGGCACCCAGAGTGTCTGAGGTGTACCTGGAGTGTCTGAGGTGCACCTGGAGTGTCTGAGGTGCACCTGGGAGTGTCTGAGGTGTACCTGGGAGTGTCTGAGGTGCACCTGGGAGTGGTCTGAGGTACATGGGAGTGTCTGAGGTGTACCTGGGAGTGTCTGAGGTACCTGGGAGTGTCTGAGATGCACCTGGGAGTGTCTGAGGTGTACCTGGGAGTGTCTGAGGTGTACCTGGGAGGTCTGAGGTGTACCTGGGAGTGTCAGAGGTGTACCTGGGAGGTCAGAGGCACCTGAGAGTGTCAGGAGGTGCACCTGGAGAGTGTCGGAGGTGCACCTGAAGTGTCAGAGGTTTACCTGGGAGGTCAGAGGTGTACCTGGAGTGTCTGGAGGTGCACTTGGGAGTGTCAGAGGTGTACCTGGGAGGTCTGAGGTAACCTGGCAGCATCAGAGGTGTACCTGGGAGTGTCAAAGGTGCACCTGGGAGTGTCAGAGGTGTACCTGAGAGTCGAGGTGTACCTGAGAGTGTCGAGGTGTACCTGGGAGTGTCGGAGGTACCTGGAAGTGTCGGAGGTGTACCTGGTGTTGGGAGGTGTACTTGGGAGGTCGGAGGTGTACCTGGGAGTGTCTGAGGTGTACCTGGGAGTGTCTGAGGTGTAACTGGGAGTGTCTGAGGTGTACCTGGGAGGTCAGAGGAGTACCAGGAGTGTCAGAGGTGTACCTAGGAGGTCAGAGTTGTACCTGGGAGTGTCAGAGTTGTACCTGGAGTGTCAGAGGTGCACCTGGGAGGTGTAGGAGGTGTACCTGGGAGGTCAGGCGTCTGGGAGTGTCAGTGGAAACCTGGGAGTGTCAGTTGTATACCTGGGAGTGTCTGAGGTGTACCCGGCAGTGTCAGTGGTGTACCCGGGAGGTCAGGAGGCCTGTTAGTAAAGGTGCACCTGGGAGTGTCAGAGGTGTACCTGGGAGTGTCAGTTGTATACCTGGGAGTGTCTGAGGTGTACCTGGCAGTGTCAGTGGTGTACCTGGTGTCTGATGCACCTGGGAGTGTCTGAGGTGCACCTGGGAGTGTCTGAGGCACCTGGGAGGTCTGAGGTGTACCTGGGAGTGTCTGAGGTGTACCTGGGAGTGTCTGAGGTGTACCTGGGAGTGGCCAGAGGTGCACCTGAGAGTGTCCGAGGTGTACCAGAGTGTCGGAGGTGTACCTGAGAGTGCTGATGTACCTGGAAGTGTCGGAGGTACCTGTGAGTGTTGGAGGTGTACTTGGAGGTCGGAGGTGTACCTGGGGTGTCTGAGGTGTACCTGGGAGTGTCTGAGGTGTCACTGGGAGTGTCTGAGGTGTACCTGGGAGGTCAGGGGAGCCCAGGGAGGTCAGAAGGCACCTAGGAGTGTCAGAGAGCACCACCTTGGGAGTGTCAGAGTTGTACCTGGGAGTGTCAGAGGTGCACCTGGGAGGTCAGAGGTGCACCTGGGAGGCCAGGTGTGCACCTGGGAGTGTCAGTGGTGGCACCTTGGAGTGTCAGTTGTATACCTGGGAGTGTCTGGTGTACCTGGCAGTGTCAGTGGTGTACCTGAGAGCCAGAGGTGTGCCTGTAGTGTCAAAGGTGCACCTGGGAGTCAGTGGTGTACCTGGAGGCCACATCTGGGAGTGTCTGAGGTGTTCTGGCAGTGTCAGTGGTGACCTGGGAGTGTCTGATTGCACTTGTCTGGAGGTGCGATCGAGGTGCACCTGGGAGTGTCTGAGGTACCTGGGAGTGTCTGAGGTACCTGGGAGTATCTGAGGTGTATACCTGGGAGTATCAGTGAAGTACCCTAGGAGGTCAGAGGCTGCTCCAGTGTCTTGGGTGTACTCTGGGAGTGACAGAGGAGTACCTGGGAGTGTATGGGGTGTGCCTGGGAGGCCAGTGCACTGGGAAGCGTCTGAGGCACCTGGGAGTGTCTGAGGTGTACCTGGCAGTGGCCGAGAACTATGGGAGGTGACAGGAGTATGTGGGAGTGTGAGAGGTGTACCTGGAGTGTTCTGAGGTGTGCACCTGGGAGTGTCTGAGGTGCAACTGGGAGGTCTGAGGTGCACCTGGGAGGCCTGAGGAGCACCTGGGAGTGTCTGAGGTGCACCTGGAGTGTCTGAGGAGCACCTGGGAGTGTCTGAGGTGCACCTGAGTGTCTGAGAGAAATCTTGGGAGTGTCTGAGGTACCAGTGCCCGATGTTCACCTGGGAGTGTCTGAGGTGTACCTGGGAGAGTCAGAGAAGAAATCCAGGGAGTGTGACAGGAGTAATGTGGGAGGCAGGAGAGGTGTACCTGGGAGTGTCTGAGGTGCACCTGGGAGGTTCCTGGAGGTGCACCTGGGAGTGTCTGAGGTGCACCTGGGAGTGTCTGAGAGCACCTGGGGAGTGTCTGAGGCACCCGGGAGTGGCGCGTGAGGTGAACCTGGAGTGTCTGAGGTGTACCTGGGAGGCCAGGTGTACCTGGGAGTGTGTGTGAGGTGCACCTGGGAGGCGTCTGAAAACGGGAGTCTGCTGAGGTGTACCTGAGGCTCAGGGGTGTTCCTGGTAAAGTAAGCCAAAGTGTACCTGGGAGTGTCAGAGGTACCTGAGTGTCTGAGGTGCACCTGGGAGGTCAGGGGTGTAATCTGGAGGTCTGAGCTGTACCTGGGAGTGTCATAGCTGTGCCCTGGGAGCATCAGAGGCTGTACCTGGGAGTTTCAGAGGTGCACCTGGGAGGCCGAGGTGCACCTGGGAGTGTCAGAGGTGCACCTGGGAGTGTCATTGGTGCACCTGGGAGTGTCAGCTGTATACTCTGGGAGTGCCTGAGGTACCTGGCAGCAGTCAGAGGTGTACGTGGGAGGCTGCAGGTACCTGAGTGTCGGCGGTGCACCTGAGCAAGCCCAGGTGTGCACCTGGAGTGTCTGAGGTGTAACCTGGGAGTGTCTGAGGTGCACTTGGGAGTGTCAGAGGTGTACCTGAGAGTGTCAGAGGTACCTGAGAGTGCTGGGAGGTGTACCTGAAGTGTCAGAGGTGCACCTGGGAGTGTCTGAGGTGTACCTGGAGTGTCAGGAGTACCAGGGAGGTCAAAGGTGCAACTCTAAGAGGCCAGGAGGTACCAGGGAGGCTGATGTACCTGTGGGGTGTCTGGAGGTGTTCCTGGGAGGCCAGAGGTGCAACCTGGGAGGTGTGAGAGGTGCACCGGGAGTATTGGAAGTGTACCTGTCAGAGTCTGAGGTGTATCTGGGAGTGCCAGCGTGTACCTGGTGTGTCAGGAGGAGCACCTGGGAGGCCAGAGGAGCAATTGGGAGGTTCCGAGGTGTACCTGGAAGTGTCTGAGGTGCACTCTGAGTGTCAGAGTTGTACCTGGGAGTGTCAGAGACAGCCCCTGGAGGTCAGGTACCTGGGAGTGCCAGAGGTGCAATCTGGGGAGGCTGAGGTGTACCTGGGAGGCCAGTGTACCTGGAGGTGTCAGTTGTATACCTGAGGTCTGAGTGCACCTGGCACCCGCCCGAGGTGTACCTGGGAGTGCCAGGTGGTGTACCTGGGAGTGCCTGAGGTGCACCTGGGAGTGTCTGGAGGTGCACCTGGAGTGTCTGAGGTGCACCTGGGAGGTCTGAGGTGCACCTGGGAGTGTCTGAGGTGTACCTGGGAGTGTCTTGAGGTGTGCCCGGGAGTGTCTGAGGTGTACCCAGGAAGGCCTGAGGTGCACCTGGGAGGTCGAGATGCACCTGAGTGCCCTGAGGTGTATCTGGGAGTATCTGAGGCGGGTACTCCCCTGGGAGGTTCCTGAGGTAAAAACCTGGGAGTGTCTGAGGTGCACCTGGGAGTGTCAGAGGTGCACATGGAAGTGTCAGAGCAGGTACCTGGAGAGTGCCAGAGGTACCTGAGAGTGTCGGAGGTGTACCTGGAAGTGTCAGAGGTTTGGCCTGGAGTGTCAGAGGTGCACCTGGGAGGTCTGAGGTGCACTTGGGAGTGTCTGAGGTGTACCTGGGAGTGTCTGAGGTGCACCTGGCAGAACAGAGGTGTACCTGGAGGTCAAAGGTGTACCTGGGAGTGTGCCCAGAGGTGTAACTGAGGAGTGTCAGAGGTGCACCTGAGAGTGCCTGGAGGGTACCTGAGAGTGTCGGAGGTGTACCTGGAAGTGTCGGAGGTACCTGGGAGTGTTGGAGGTACTTGGGAGGTCGGAGGGTACCTGCGTGTCTGGAGGTGCACCTGGGAGTGTCTGAGGTGTAACTGGGAGTGTCTGAGGTGTACCTGGGAGGCCGAGGAGTGCACCAGGGAGGTCAGAGGCACCTAGGAGGTCAGAGCTGTACCTGGGAGTGTCAGAGCTGTACCTGGAGTACAGGGAGGTGCACCTGGGAGGTCAGGAGGTGTACCCAGTCGGGAGGTGCACCCTGGGGAGTGTCAGTGGTGCACTTGGGAGGCCAGTTGTATACCTGGGAGTGTCTGAGGTACCTGGTGCGTCAGTGGTGTACCCTGAGGCCAGAGGTGGTGCCTGGTAGTGTCAAAGGTGCACCTGAGTGTCAGTGTGTACCTGGAGTGTCAGTTGTATACCTGGGTTCAGGTGTACCTGGCAGTGTCAGGTGGTGGTACCTGGGAGGTCTGATGTGCACCTGGGAGGCCTGAGGTGCACCTGGGAGTGTCTGAGGCACCTGGGAGTGTCTGAGGTACCTGGGAGTGTCTGAGGTGCACCTTGGAGTCTTGAGGTGCACTGAGTGGCCAGAGGAAAACTGAGAGGCATCAGAGGTGTACCTGAGAGTGTCGGAGGTGTACCTGGAGTGTCGGAGGTGTACCCGGAAGTGTCGGAGGTGTACCTGGGAGTGTTGGAGGTGTACTTGGAGCCTGGAGGTGCGCCCTGGGTGTGTCTGAGGTGTACCTGGGAGTGTCTGAGGTGTAACTGGGAGGCGTCTGAGGTGTACCTGGAGTGCCAGGAGAGCACCAGGGCCGAAGGTACCCAGGAGTGTCAGAGTTGTACCTGGGAGGCCAGGAGTTGTACCTGGGAGTGTCAGAGGTGTACCTGGGAGTGTCAGAGGCACTGGGAGGCCAGAGGTGCACCTGGGAGGCCAGTGGTGGCACTTGAGGCTCAAGCATTTCACCTGGGAGGTCTGAGGTACCTGGTAGGCCAGTGTGCACCTTGGGAGTGTCAGAGGTGCCTGGTAGTGTCAAAGGTGCACCTGGCTGGGAGGTCAGTGGTGTACCTGGGAGTGTCAGGCTGCATACCTGGGAGGTCTGAGGTGTCTGGCAGTGCCAGGTGTGTACCTGGCAGTGTCAGAGGTGCACGTGGGAGTGTCTGAGGTGCACCTGGGAGGTCTGAGGTACCTGGGAGTGTCTGAGGACCTGGGAGTGTCTGAGGTGTACCTGGGAGTGTCTGAGGTGTACCTGGGAGTGTCAGGTACCGAGAGTGTCAGGAGGTGTACCTGAGAGTGTCGGAGGTGTACCTGGAAGTGTCGGAGGTACCTGGGAGGTCTGGTGTACCTGGGAGTGTCTGAGGTGTACCTGGGAGTGTCAGAGGAGTTCCAGGGAGGTCAGAGGTGTACCTGAGCAGGAAGTGCACCTGTCAGTGTCTGGAGGTGTACCTGGGAGTGGTCAGCAATACCGGGTGTGTCAAAGAGCACCTGGAGTGTCAGAGGAGGCACCAGGAGGCAGAGGTGAACCTTGGAGTGTCAGAGGTGTTCCTGGGAGTGTCAGCGGTGACCTGGGAGTATCAGAGATGTACCTGGGAGCATCAGAGGTGTACCTGGGAGTGTCGGAGGTGTACCTGGAGTGTCGGAGGTGCACCTGGGAGTGTCTGAGGTGCACCTGGGAGTGTCTGAGTTGCACCTGGGAGTGTCTGAGGCACCGGGAGTGTCTGAGGTGCACCTGGGAGTGTCTGATGTGCACCTGGGAGAGTCTGAGGTACCTGGGAGTGCCTGAGGACTTGGGAGGTCAGGGTGTTCCTGGGAGGTCCGAGGTGTATCTGGGAGTGTCTGAGGTGTGCACTGGGAGAGTCTGAGGTGTACCTTGGAGTGTCAGCAGGTCCTGGGAGTGCCAGGTGTACCTGAAGTGTCGAGGTGTGACCTGGGAGTGTCAGCTGTATACCTGAGTGTCTGAGGTGTACCTGGCAGTGTCAGAGGTGTACCTGAAATTCAGTGGTGTACCGGGAGTGCAGAGGTGTACCTGGGAGTGTAAGAGGCATCTGGGAGTGTCAGAGGTGTACCCGGGAGTGTCTGAGTCTGAGGCCTGAGGTGACCTGAGAGTGTTAGAAGTGTACCTGGAAGTGTCTGGGCACCTGGGAGTGTCAGGTGTACCTGGAATGTCAGTGAAACTGGTGTCAGAGGTGTACCTGGGAGTGTCAGGTGTACCGAGGTTCAGTGCCCTGGGAGTGTCTGAGGTGTTCCTGGGAGGGTCTGAGGTGTACCTGAGAGGGCGGCACCTGAAGTGTCTGGGGTGCACCTGGGAGTGTCAGGTGTACCTGGGAATGTCAGAAGGTACCTGGAGTGTCAGAGGCATACCTGGGAGTATCACGGGTGTACCTGAGAGTGTCAGAGGCATACCTGGGAGGTCAGGTGTACCTGGGAGTGTCTGGGTGTACCTGGGAGGTCAGTGTACCTGGGAGCGTCAGAGGTGTACCTGGGAGTGTCTGAGGTGCACCTGGGAGCATCAGAGTGTTCCTGGGAGGTCTGAGTTGTACCTGGGAGGTCTGAGTTGTACCTGGGAGTGTCAGGTGTGTACCTGGGAGTATCAGAGTCGTACCTGGGAGGTCAGAGGGCACCTGGGAGTGTCAGAGGTGCACCTGAGTGTCTGAGGTGCACCTGGGAGTGCCAGTGGTGAACCTAGGAGTGTTGTATACTTGGGAGTGTCTGAGGTGTACCTGGCAGTGTCAGAGGTACGTGGGAGTGTCAGTGGTGTACCTGGGAGTGTCGGAGGTGCACCTGGGAGTGTCTGAGGTGAACCTGGGAGTGTCTGAGGTGTACCGAGCGTCTGACGGGAGTGCCTGACGTGCACTTGGCAGTGTCAGAGGTGTACCTGAGAGGCCAGAGGTGTACCTGAGAGTGTCGGAGGCACCTGGAAGTGTCAGAGGTGTACCTGGGAGGTTTCTGAGGTACCTGGGAGTGTCTGTGAGGGTGTACCTGGGAGTGTCTGAGGTGTATCTTGGCGTGGCAGAGGAGTACCAGGGAGTGTCAGGAGGTGCACCTAAGAGTGCTGAGGTACCCAGCAGAGCGTCAGATGCTGCACCTGTGAGGCTCCGAGGTGTTCCTGGGAGTGGCAGAGAGGTGTACCTGGGAGTGTGAGAGGTGCACCTGGGAGTATCGGAAGTGTACCTGTCAGCGTCTGAGGTGTATCTGGGAGTGTCATGTACCTGGTGTCAGGAGGAGTACCTGGGAGGCCAGGAGGAGTACCTGGGAGTGTCAAGGGTGTACCTGGGAGTGTCAGAGGTACCTGGGAGGCTGGGTGGTGTACCTTGAGCACGAGGTGTACCTGGGAGTATCAGAGGTGTGGCCTGGGAATGTCGGAGGTGTACCTGGGAGTGTCGGCGGTATCACCTGGGAGTGGCGGAGGTACCTGGAGTGTCGGAGGGTGGTACCTGGGAGTGTCTGAGGTACCTTGGGAGTGCTCCTGAGGTGTACCTGGGAGTGTCAGAGTTGTACCTGGGAGGTTGTCAGGAGGTGTACCTGGGAGTGCTGAGGTGTACCTGGGAGGTTCGAGGTGTACCTGAGTGTCGGAGGTGTATCTGGGAGGCCAGAGGTGTACCTGAGTGTGTGGGTGTACCTGGGAGTGTCTGAGGTGTACCTTGGGATGTCAGGAGGAGTACCTGGGAGTGTCTGGGGTACCTGGAGTGTTAGGGGAGTACCTGGGAGGCTGGGGAGGTGTACCAGGGAGTGTCAGAGAGTACCTGGGAGTGTCAGAGGTGTACCTGGGAGTGTGAGAGGTGTGGCCTGGGAGTATCGTGGAGGTGTACCTGTCAGTGTTCGAGGTGAACCTGGCAGTGTCAGAGGTGTACCTGGGAGGTTGGGCGGTGTACCTAGGGAGGCCAGAGGTGTACTCTTGAAAGCCTGAGGTGCACCTGGGAGGCCAGAGGTGTACCTGCGAGTGGTCAGAGGTGTACCTGGGAGTGTCAGTGTGTGGTGTACCTGGGAGTGCCAGGAGGTAGCCTGGGAGTGTCAGGAGGTGTACCTGGAGGTCTGCTGGGCTTACCTTGGGAGTGTCTGGGGTGTACCTTGGGAGCATCAGCGTTGCTACCTGGGAGTGTCAGAGAAGCACCTGGCAGTGTCTGGGGTACCTGGGAGTGACAGAGGAGCCTGGAGTGTATGGGTGTGCTGGGAGTGTCAGGGTATACCTGGAAGTGTCTCAGGTGTACCTGGGAGGCCTGAGGTGGGACCTGGCAGCCAGAGAGAAGAACCAGGAGTGTGGGACAGGAGTATGTGGGGAGTGTGAGGTGTACCTGGGAGTGTCTGGAGGTGCACCTGGGAGTGTGAGGTGCACCTGGGAGTGTCTGGAGGTGCACCTGGAGTGTCTGAGGAGCACCTGGGAGGTTCAAGGTGCACCTGGGAGCGTCTGAGGAGCACCTGGGAGTGTCTGAGGCACCTGGAGTGTCTGAGATGTACCTGGGAGTGTCTGAGGTACCTGGGAGTGTCTGATGTTCACCTGGGAGTGTCTGAGGTGTGTACCTGGGAGAGTCAGAGTAGCTGAACCAGGGAGTGTGACAGGAGTATGTGGGAGTGTGGAGAGGTGTACCTGGAGGCGTCTGAGGTGCACCTGGGAGTGTCTGAGGTGCACCTGGGAGTGTCTGAGGTGCGCCTGGGAGTGTCTGAGGAGCACTCTGGGAGTGTTCTTGAGGTGCACCTGGGAGTATGTGGAGGTGAACCTGGGAGGTCTGAGGTGTGCCTGGGAGTGTCAGGGGTACCTGGGAGGTGGGAGGTGTACCTGGGAGTGTCTGAGGTACCTGGGAGAGTCTGGAGGTGTACCTGGGAGTGCCAGGGTGTTCCCAGCAGTGTCAGGGGTGTACCTGGGAGTGTCAGAGGTGTACCTGGGAGGTTCGAGGTGCACCTGGGGAGTGCCAGGGGTGTACCTGGGAGTGTCTGAGTTGTACCTGGGAGTGTCAGGATGGTACCTGGGAGTATCAGAGTTGTACCTGGGAGTCGCAAGGTGCACCTGGAGTGCCAGAGGTGCACCTGGGAGTGCTGAGGTGCACCTGGGAGTGTTTGGCTGGTGGTACCTGGGAGTGTTAGCTGCATACTTGGGAGTGTCTGAGGTGTACCTGGCAGTGTCAGAGGTGCATGTGGGAGTGTCATTGGTGTACCTGGGAGCAGCCGAGTGGTGCACCTGGAGTGCCTGGAGGTGTACCTGGGAGTGTCTGAGGTGTACCTGGGAGTGTCTGAGGTGCACTTGGGAGTGGCCAGAGGTGTACCTGAGAGTGTCAGGAGGTGTACCTGAGAGTGTTGGGAGGTGTACCTGGAAGCGTCAGGAGGTACCTGGGAGGTTCGAGGTGTACCTGGGAGGTCTGAGGTGTACCTGGGAGTGTCTGAGGTGTACCCGGGGAGTGTCAGAGGAGTACCAGGGAGTGTCAGGAGGCACCTGGCAGTGTCAGAGGTGTACCTGTGAGTGCCGGGGATGTGTACCTGTGGAGTGTCTGAGGTGTTCCTGGGAGTGTCAGAGGTACCTGGGAGTGAGGCACCTGGAGACGGAAGTGGCACCTGTCGAGTCTGAGGTATCTGGGAGTGTCAGCGGTGTACCTGGGTGTCAGAGGAGTACCTGGGAGGTCAGAGGAGTACCTGGGAGTGTCTGAGGTGTACCTGAGAGTGTCAGAGGTGTACCTGAGAGTGTCGGAGGTGTACCTGGAAGTGTCAGAGGTGTACCTGGGAGTGTCTGAGGTACCTGGGAGTGTCTGAGGTGTACCTGGGAGTTGAGGTGCACCCGGGAGTGTCTGGGGTGTTCCTGGGAGTGTCAGAGGTGGTACCCGGGAGAGTGAGAGGCACTGGGAGTATCGGAAGTGTACCTGTCAGAGTCTGAGGTATCTGGGAGTGTCACTGGTACCTAGGTGTGTCAGAGGAGTACCTGGGAGTGTCAGAGTTGTACCTGGGAGTGTCAGAGGCACCTGGGAGTGTCTGAGGTGTACCTGGGAGTGTCTGAGGTGTACCTGGGAGTGCCAGAGTTGTACCTGGGAGTGTCAGAGTTGTACCTGGGAGTGTCAGAGGTGCACCTGGAGGCTCAGAGGTGCACCTGGGAGGCCAGAGGTACCTAGGAGCCAGCGGTGTGCCTGGAGCATCAGAGGTGTACCTGGGAGTATCAGGGATGTACCTGGGAGTGTCGGAGGTGTACCTGGGAGGTCGGAGGTGCACCTGGGAGTGTCTGAGGTGCACCTGGGAGTGTCTGGAGGTGCACCTGGGAGTGTCTGAGGTGCACCTGGGAGTGTCTGAGGTGTTCCTGGGAGTGTCTGAGGTGCACCTGAGTGTGTTAGAAGTGTACCTGGGAGTGTCTGGGTGTACCTGGGAGTGTCAGGGTGTACCTGGGAGGTTTGAGTCACCTGGGAGTGTCAGAAGTGCACCTGGGAGTGTCAGAGGTATACCTGGGAGCATCACGGGTGTACCTGAGTGTCAGAGGTATACCTGGGAGTGTCAGGTGTACCTGGGAGTGTCTAGTGTACTCTGGGAGGCCAGGGTGTACCTGGAGCGCAGAGGTGTACCTGAAGTGTCTGAGGTGCACCTGGTGTCAGGGGTGTTCCTGGAGTGTCTGAGGACCTGGGAGGTCAGAGCTGCACCAGTGTCAGAGTTGTACCTGAGTGTCTGAGGTGCACCTGGGAGTGCTCAGTGGTGTACCTGGGGAGGTCAAGGTACCTGGGAGTGTCTGAGGTGTACCTGGCAGTGTCAGAGGTGTACGTGAGTGTCAGTGGTGTACCTGGGAGTGTCGGAGGCACCTGGGAGTGTCTGAGGTGTACCTGGGAGTGTCTGAGGCCTGGGAGTGTCTGAGGTGTACCTGGGAGTGTCTGATGTGCACCTGGGAGTGTCTGAGGTGCACCTGGGAGTGTCCGATGCACCTGGGAGTGTCTGAGGTGTGGCCCGAGTGTCTGAGGTATACCTGGGAGTGTCAGAGGAGTTCCAGGAGGACAGAGGTACCTAGGAGTATGGTAGCACCTACAGGCCTGAGGTGTACCTGGGAGGCCGCGGTGTACCTGGGTGCAGGTGAGTACCTGGGAGTGTCAGAGGAGTACCTGGGAGTGTCAGGGTACCTGGGAGGCCAGAGGTAACCTGGGAGTGTCTGATGCACCTGGGAGTCTGAGGTGCACCTGGGAGTGTCTGGTGTACCTGGGAGTGTCTGAGGTGTACCTGGGAGTGTCTGATGTGCACCTGGGAGTGTCTGAGGTACCTGGAGTGTCTGAGGATACCTGGGAGTGTCAGAGGAGTTCCAGGATTGTCAGAGGTGTACCTAGGAGTATAGGAAGTGTACCTGTCAGTGTCTGAGGTGTACCTGGGAGGTCAGCGGTGTACCTGTGTGTCAGAGGAGTACCTGGGAGTGTCAGAGGAGTACCTGGGAGTGTCAGGGTGTACCTGGAGTGTCAGAGGTGCACCTGGGAGTGTCAGAGGTGTACCTTGAGTATCAGAGGTAACTTGGGAGTATCAGAGGTGTGCCTGGGAGGCGGAGGTGTACCTGGGAGTGACGGAGGCACCTGGGAGTGTCTGAGGTGCACCTGGGAGTGTCTGAGGTGCACCTGGGAGTGTCTGAGGTGCACCTGGGAGTGTCTGAGGTGCACCTGGAGTGTCTGAGGTGCACCTGGGAGAGTCTGGAGGTGTACCTGCGGAGTGTCTGAGGTACTTGGGTGTGTCAGGGGTGTTCCTGGGAGTGTCTGAGGGGCACCTGGGAGTGTCTGAGGTGTACCTGGGAGAGTCTGAGGTACCTGGGAGTGTCATGGTCCTGGAAGTGTCAGTGTACCTGGAAGTGTCAGAGGTACCTGGGAGTGTCAGTGGTGTACCTGGGAGGTCAGGCTGCATACCTGGGAGTGTCTGAGGTGTACCTGGCAGTGTCAGAAGGTGTACCTGGGAATGTCAGTGGTGTAACCTGGGAGTGTCAGAGGTGTACCTGGGAGGTCAGAGATGCACCTGGGAGTGTCAGAGGTGTACCTGGGAGTGTCTGAGGTGCACCTGGGAGTGTCTGAGGTGCACCTGGGAGTGTTTAAGGTGCACCTGGGAGGCCTGAGGTGTTCCTGGGAGTGTCTGAGGTGTACCTGGAGAGTGTTAGAGGTGTACCTGGGAGTGTCTGGGTGTACCTGGAGTGTCAGGGTGTACATGGGAATGTCAGAAGTGTACCTGGGAGTGTCAGAGGTATACCTGGGTGTATCACGGTGTACCTGAGAGTGTCAGAGGCATACCTGGGAGGTCAGGTGTACCTGGGAGTCCAAGGGCACTCTGGGAGTGTCAGGTGTACCTGGGACAACCAGGGAGTCAGGAGGTGCACCCAAGGAGGCCGAGGTGTACCGTGAGTGTCAGATGTGTACCTGTGAGTGTCTCGAGGTGTTCCTGGGAGTGGCAGAGGTGTACCTGGGAGTGTGAGAGGTGTACCTGGGAGTATCGGAAGCGTACCTGTCAGCTGCCTGAGGTGTATCTGGGAGTGTTAGCGGTGTACCCGGTGTGTCAGAGGAGTACCAGGAGTGTCAGAGGAGTACCTGGAGTGTCATGGTGTACCTGAGTGTCAGGAGGTGTACCTGGAAGTGCTCAGCGGTGTACCTTGAGCATCAGAGGTGTACCTGGGAGTATCAGGAGGTGTACCTGGGAATGTCGGAGGTGTACCTGGGAGTTGTCGGCGTGTACCTGGGAAGCGTCGGGAGGTGTACCTGGGAGTGTCGAGGTGTACCTGGGAGTGTCTTGAGGTGAACCTGGGAGTGTCTGAGGTGTACCTGGGAGTGTCAGAGTCTGTACCTGGGAGGTCAGAGGTGTACCTGGGAGGCAGAGGTGTACCTGAGTGTCTGAGTGTACCCGAAAAGGATGTATCTGGGAGGTCAGAGGTGTACCTGGAGGTCTGGAAGTGTTCCTGAGAGTGTCAGGAGTTGCACCTGGAGGCCAGAGGTACCAGAGTAAAACAGAGGTGTACCTGGGAGTCTTCTGAGGTGTCACCCGAGAGTCGGAGGTGTATCTGAGTGTCAGAGGTGTACCTCGGAGTGCTGGGTGCACCTGAGTGTCTGAGGTGACATGGGAGTGTCAGAGAGTCTCCTGGAGTGTCTGGGGTGTACCTGGGAGCAAGTTAGGGGAGCACCTGAGTGTCAGAGGTGTACCAGGGAGTGTCAGAGGAGCACCCGGGAGCGTCAGAGGTGTCACCTGGGAGCGTGAGAGGTGCACCTGGGAGTATCGGAGGTACCTGCCAGCGTCCGAGGTGAACCTGGCAGGCCAGAGGTGTACCTGAGTGAAGTGTACCCAGGAGCTCAGAGGTGTACCTGGGAGTGTCTGAGGCACCTGGGAGGCAGAAGCAACGGAGCACAGAGGTGTACCTGGGAGGCTGAGGTACCTGAGGCCAGAGGTGCAGCCTGGGAGCACAGAGGTGTAACTGGGAGCACGTTTACCTGGGAGTGTCTCAAAATGGAGTATCAGAGAAGTACCTGGGAGTGTCAGAGAAGTACCCTGGTAGTGTCTGGTGTACCTGGAGTGACAGAGGAGTATCTGGAGTGTATGGGTGTGCCTTGGAGTGTCAGTGCACCTGGAAGTGTCTGAGGTGTCACCTGGAGTGTCTGAGTGTCTGAGGTCAGAGAAGAAACCCAGGGAGGTGAAAGGAGACGTGGGAGTGTGAGGAGTACCTGGGGAGTTCGAGGGCACTGGAGCCTGATGCTGGAAGTCTCGCATGCACCAGGGAATGTCGCATACCACCTGAGTGTCTGAGGTGTACCTGGGAGTGTCTGAGGTGTACCTGGAGTGTCTGAGGTGCACCTGAGTGTCAGAGGTGAACCTGGAGTGTCAGAGGTAGTACCTGGGAGGACTGAGGTGCACCTGGGAGTGTCTAAGCACCTGGGAGGTGTCTGAGGTGCACCTGGGAGTGTCTGAGGCACCTGGGAGTGTCAGAGAGTTCCAGGAGTTCAGGAGGCACCCTAGGAGTACAGGAAGTGTACCATCAAAGTGTCAGAGGTGTACCTGGAGTGTCATCGGTGCAACCTGGGAAGCCAGAGGAGCACCTGAGTGTCAGAGGAGCACCTGGGAGTCTCAGAGGCACCTGGGAGGCCAGAGGTGTACCCAAGTGCAGAAACCTAGCACATACCTGGGAGTATCGAGGTGCACCTGGAGTGCCAGAGGTAAAATGGGAGTACGGAGGTGCACCTGGAGTGTCAGGTGCACCTGGAGAGTCCAGAGTTGCACCTGAGAGTGTCAGATGTGCACCTGGGAGTGCTGGGAGGTCACCTGAGTGTCTGGAGGTGCACCCTGAGAGTCTGAGGTGTACCTGGGAGGTCTGAGGTGTACTTGGGTGTGACAGGGGTGTTCCTGGGAGTGTCTGAGGTGTGTACCTGGGAGTGTCTGAGGTGGCACCTGGAGAGTCTGAGGTGTACCTGGAGATGTCATGGGTGTACCTGAGCAAAACAGGCCTGGAAGTGTCAGGAGGTGCACCTGGGAGTGGAACCTGGGAGTGCCTGCTGTACCTGGGAGTGTCTGAGGTGTACCTGGCAGTGTCAGAGGTTGTACCTGGGAATGTCAGGGTGTACCTGGGAGGTCAGAGGTGTACCTGGGAGTGTCAGAGAGCACCTGGGAGTGCCGAGGCACCTGGGAGGTCTGAGGTGCACCTGGGAGTGTCTGAGGTGCACCTGAGAGTGCCTTGCAGCGCACCTGGGAGGCCCAGGTGTGCCCTGAGCGTCTGAGGCCTGAGAGTAAGCTAGAGGTGCACCTGGGAGTGTCTGGGTACCTGGGAGGTCAGGGGGTGTACATGGGAATGTCAGAAGGCACCTGGAGTGTCAGAGGTATACCTGGGTGCACCGGTGTACCTGAGGTCAGAGGTGCATACCTGGGAGTGTCAGGTGTACCTGGGAGTGTCTGGGGTGTACCTGGGAGGCAGTGGGTGCACATGGGAGCGTCAGAGGTGTACCTGGGAGTGTCTGAGGTGCACCTGAGTGTCAGGGTGTCCTGGGAGGTCTGAGTTGTACCTGGAGGACAGAGTTGTACCTGGGAGTATCAGAGTACCGGGAGGCCAGAGGGCACCTGGGAGGTCAGAGGTGCACCTGGGAGTGTCTGAGGTGCACCTGGGAGGCCAGTGGTGTACCCAGGAGTGTCAGTTGTATACTTGGGAGTGTCTGAGGTGTACCTGGTGCCAGAGGTGCAGTGGGAGTGTCAGTGGTGTACCTGGGAGTGTCGGAGGTGCAACTGGGAGGTCTGAGGTGAACCTGGGAGTGTCTGAGGTGTGCCTGAGTGTCTGACGTGCACTTGGCAGTGTCAGAGGTGCACCTGAGAGGTCAGAGGTGCACCTGAGAGTGTCGGAGGTGTACCTGGAAGTGTCAGAGGTGTACCTGGAGAGTGTCTGAGGTGTACCTGGGAGTGTCTGAGGTGTACCTGGGAGTGTCTGAGGTGTATCTTGGAGTGCACGGAGGAGCACCAGGGAGGTCAGGCACCTAAGAGTGTCAGAGGTGCACCTGTGGAGGTCGGATGTGTACCCTGTGAGTGTCTGAGGTGTTCCTGGGAGGGCAGAGGCCTGGGAGGAGGTGTACCTGGAGTACCGGAAGTGTACCTGTCAGCGTCTGAGGTGTATCTGGGAGTGTCAGAGGTACCTGGTGTGTCAGAGGAGCACCTGGGAGTCAGAGGAGTACCTGGGAGGCTGGCGGGTGTACCTGGGAGGCCAGAGGTGTAACCTGGGAGGTCTAGTGTACCTTGGAGTATCAGAGGGTGTACCATATCAGAGGTACCTGGAATGTCGGAGGTGTACCTGGGAGGTCAGAGGTGGGGTCCTGTCCCAATCTGCACCTGAGGTGAACCTAGGAGGCCGAGGTGTCCAGGGAGGCCAGGAGGAGCACCTGGGAGGTCAGATGTACCTGGGAGTGTGAGAGGTGTACCTGGGAGGTGAGAGGTGCACCTGGGAGTGTCCAGGTACCTAGGAGGTCAAAGGAGTACCTGGGAGTGTCTGGTAAAACCTGGGAGTGTTAGGGAGTACCTGGAGGTCAGAGGTGTACCAGGAGCCAAGAGGAGTACCTGGGAGGCCTGAGAGAGGTACCTGGGAGTGTGGCAGAGGACTCTGGGAGTACGGAGGTACTTGCCAGTGTCTGAGGTGACCCAGTGTCAGAGGTGTACCCTTGGAGGTAGTGAACTCCAGGAGGTCAGAGGTACCTGGAGTGTCTGAGGTGCACCTGGGAGGTCAGAGGTGTACCTGGGAGGCCAGAGGTACCTTGGAGGTCAGAGGTGTACCTGGGAGTGCCAGAGGTGTAGCCTGGGAGTGTCAGATGTGCACCTGGGAGGTCTGGTTTACCTGGGAGTGTCTGGGTGTACCTGGGAGTATCAGAGAGCACCTGGGAGTGTCAGAGATACCCTGTAGTGTCTGGGTGAACCTGGGAGTGACAGAGAGCACCTGGGAGGTATGGGTGTCTTAAGCGTCAGGTGTACCTGGAAGTGTCTCAGGAAATGGGGAGAGTGAAGTGCACTGGCAGTGTCAGAGAAGAACCAGGAGTGTGACAGGAGGCGGAGTGTGTGAGGTGTACCTGGGAGGCCTGAGGTGCACCTGGAGTGCCTGAGGTGCACCTGGGAGTGTCTGAGGTGCACCTGGGAGTGTCTGGAGGCCCTGAGCGTCTGAGGTGCACCTGGGAGTGTCTGAGGAGCACCTGGGAGTGTCTGAGGTGTACCTGAGAGGTCAGAGGTGTACCAGAGTGTCGGAGGTACCTGAAGTGTCAGAGGTGTACCTGGGAGTGTCTGAGGTGCACCTGGGAGTGTCTGAGGTGTACCTGGGAGTGTCTGGAGGTGTACCTGGGAGGCCAGAGGAGCACCAGGAGGTCAGAGGTGCACCTAAGAGTGCCAGAGGTGTACTCCAGAGTGTCAGATGTGTACCGCAGTGTCTGGGGGTGTTCCTGGGAGGTCAGGAGGTGGCACTGGGAGGCAGAGGTGCACCTGGGAGCATCGGAAGTGCACCTGCTGAGTCTGAGGTGTATCTGGGAGTGCTGGGCTTGTACCTAGGTGTCAGAGGAGTACCTGGGAGGCTCAGAGGAGCACTGGGAGCGCCTGAGGTGTACCTGGGAGGTCTGAGGTGCACCTGGGAGGCCGAGCTACCTGGGAGGCGAGCTGTACCTGGGAGGTCGGCGGTGTACCTTGAGTATCAGAGGTGCACCTGAGTATCAGAGGTACCTGCCTGGGAGGTGGTGCCTGGAGTGTCGGAGGTGCACCCGGCGTGTCTGAGGTGCACCTGGAGTGTCTGAGGCACCTGGAGCGTCTGAGGTGCACCTGGGAGTGTCTATGTCTCTGGGAGGTCCGAGGCACCTGAGAGTGTTAGAAGTGCACCTGGGAGTGTCTGGGTGCACCTGGGAGGTCAGGTGTACCTGGGAGTGTTTGAGGTGACCTTGGGAGTGTCAGAAGTGTACCTGGGAGGTCAGAGGTATACCTGGGAGCATCACGTGTACCTGAGAGGCAGAGGCATAACTGGGAGTTCCAGGTGTACCTGGGAGTGACTGGTGTACCTGGGAGTGTCAGGGTGCACTAGAGCGCAGAGGTGTACCCTGGAGGTCTGAGGTGCACCTGGGAGCTGTGTGTCCCTGAGTGTCTGAGCTGTACCTGGGAGTGTCAGAGTTGTACCTGGGATGCCGAGTTGTACCTGAGTGTCAGAGGGGCACCTGGGAGGCCGAGGCACCTGGGAGTGTCTGAGGGCACCTGGGAGTGCCGTGGTGTACCTGAGTGTCAGTTGTGGATACTTGGGAGGTCTGAGGTGTACCTGGCAGGTCAGAGGTGCACGTGGGAGGTCAGTGGTGTACCTGGGAGTGTCGGAGGTGCAACCTGGGAGTGCTCCAGGTGAACCTGGGAGTGTCTGAGGTGTACCTGGGAGTGTTCGACGCACTTGGCATGCCAGAGGTGCACCTGAGAGTGTCAGAGGTGTACCTGAGAGTGTCGGAGGTGTACCTGGAAGTGTCAGGAGGTGTACCTGGGAGTGTCTGAGGTGTACCTGGGAGTGTCTGAGGTGTACCTGGAGTGTCTGAGGTGTATCTTGGCGTGTTAAAGAGCACCAGGAGGTCAGAGGCACCTAAGAGTGTCAGAGGTGCACTCCAGAGCATCAGGATGCACCTGTGAGGTCTGAGGTGTTCCTGGGAGTGGCAGAGGTGTACCTGGGAGTGTGAGAGGTGTACCTGGGAGTATCGGAAGGTACCTGTCAGCGCTGAGGTGTATCTGGGAGGCAAATGCAGTCAGGAGAGTGGAGGTCAGAGGAGTACCTGGGAGGCCAGGGTGTACCTGGGAGGTCAGAGGTGTACCTGGAAGTGATCAGCGGTGTACCTTGAGTATCAGAGGTGTACCTGGGAGCATCAGGTGTACCTGGAATGTCGGAGGTGTACCTGAGCAATGGCGGTGTGCACCTGGGAGTGGAGGTGCAACCTGGAGTGCCTGAGGCACCTGGGAGGTCTGAGGTGTACCTGGGAGTGTCTGTAACCTGGGAGGCCGAAAGCAGGCCCTGGGAGGCCAGAGGTACCTGGGAGTGTCAGAGGTGCACCTGGGAGTGTCTGAGTTGTACCCGAAGTGTCGGAGGTGTATCTGGGAGGTCAGAGGTGCACCTGGGAGTGTCTGGGGTGTACCTGGGAGTGTCTGAGGTGCACCTGGGAGGTCAGAGGAGCACCTGGGAGGTCTGGGTGTACCTGAGTGTTAGGGGAGACCTGGAGGCCAGAGGTACCAGGGAGGCCGAGGAGCACCTGGGAGTGCCGAGGTGTACCTGGGGAGGAGATGTACCTGAGTATGGAGGTACCTGCCAGTGTCTGAGGTGAACCTGGCAGTGTCAGAGGTGTACCTGGAGGTCAGCGGGCACCAGAGTGTCAGAGGTGTACCTGGGAGTGTCCAGAGGTGCACCTGGGAGGCGGGAGGTGCACCTGGGAGGCCAGAGGTACCTGGGAGGTCAGAGGTGCACCTGGGAGGGCCAGAGGTGTAGCCTGGGAGGCCAGAGGTGCACCTGGGAGTGTCTGGGGTCACCTGGGAGTGTCTGGGGTGTACCTGGGAGCATCAGAGAAGCACCTGAGGAGGTCAGAGAAGCACCTAGTGTCTGGGTGGCACCGGAGTGACAGAGGAGACCTGGGAGTGTATGGGGTATGCCTGGAGTGTCAGGTACCTGGAAGTGTCTGAGGCACGGAGTGTCTGAGCTGTACCTGGCAGTGTCAGAGAAGAACCAGGAGTGTGACAGGAGCATCTGGGAGTGTGAGAGGTGTACTGGGAGTGTCTGAGGTGCACCTGGGAGTGCCTGGAGGTGCACCTGGGAGTGTCTGAGAGCACCTGGGAGTGTCTGAGTACCTGGGAGTGTCCTGAGGTGTACCTGGGAGTGTCAGAGGTGTACCTGAGAAGTCTGGGTGTACCCTGAGAGTGTCGGAGGTGCACCTGGAAGTGTCGGAGGTGTACCTGGTGTCTGAGGTGCACCTGGGAGTGTCTGAGGTGCCTGGGAGTGTCTGATGTGCACCTGGGAGTGTCTGAGGTGCACCTGGGAGTGTCTGAGGTACTCCAAGTGTCTGAGGTGTACCTGGGAGTGTCTGAGGGTACCTGAGTGTCTGAGGTGTACCTGGGAGTGTCAGAGGTGTACCTGAGAGTGTCAGAGGTGTACCTGAGAGTGGATTTTAGCCTGAAATGTCGGAGGTGTACCTGGGAGGTCTGAGGTACCTGGGAGTGTCTGAGGTGTACCTGGGAGTGTCTGAGGTGTACCTGGGAGGCCAGAGGAGTTCCAGGAGTGTCAGAGGTGTACCGAGGAGAGCAGGAAGTGTACCTGTCAGTGTCTGAGGTGTACCTGAGTGTCAGCGGAAAACCTGGTGTCAGAGGAGCACCTGGGAGGTCAGGAGGAGTACCTGGGAGGTCAGGGTGTACCTGGGAGTGCCAGAGGTGTACCTGGGAGTGTCATGGTGTACCTTGGAGTCAGAGGTGTACTTGGGAGTATAAGAGGTGTACCTGGGAGTGCGGAGGTATCGCGGGAGGTCGGAGGTGCACCTGGAGGTCTGAGGTGCACCTGGAGTGTCTGCACCTGGGAGGCCTGAGGTGCACCTGAGGTATGGTGCACCTGGAGTGTCTGAGGTGCACCTGGGAGGTCTGAGGTGCACCCTGGAGCGTCTGGAGGTGTACTTGGGAGGTCAGGGTGTTCCTGGGAGTGTCTGAGGTGTACCTGGGAGTGTCTGAGGTGTACCTGGGAGAGTCTGAGGTGTACCTGGGAGTGTCATGGTGTCCTGGGAGGTCAGGTGTACCTGGAAGTGTCAGAGGTGCACCGAGGAGTGTCAGTACCTGGGAGTGTCAGCTGTATACCTGGGATGTCCTGAGGTGTACCTGGCGGTCAGAGGTGTACCTGGGAATGTCAGTGGTGTACCTGGGAGTTTCAGAGGTGTACCTGGGAGGTCAGAGGCACCTGGGAGTGTCAGGAGGTGTACCTGGGAGTGTCTGAGGTGCACCTGGAGTGTCTGAGGTGCACCTGGGAGTGTTTGAGGTGCACCTGGGAGTGTCTGAGGTACCCTGGGAGTGTCTGAGGTACCCTGAGAGTGTTAGAAGTGCCTGGGAGTGTCTGGGGTGTACCTGGGAGTGTCAGGGGTGTACATGGAATGTCAGAAGTGTACCTGGGAGTGTCAGAGGTATACCTGGTGATCACGTGTACCTGAGAGTGTCAGAGGTATACCTGGGAGTGTCAGGTACCTGGGAGTGTCTGGGGTGTACCTGGGAGGTAGGGGTGTACCTGGGAGCGGCCGAGGTGTACCTGGGAGTGTCTGAGGTGCACCTGGGAGGCCAGTGTTCCTGGGAGTGTCTGAGTTGTACCTGAGGCCAGAGTTGTACCTGGGAGCATCAGAGTTGTACCTGGGAGGTCAGAGGGGCACCTGGGAGGCCAGAGGTGCACCTGGGAGTGTCTGAGGCACCTGGGAGGCCAGTGGTGTACCCAGGAGTGTCAGTTGTATACTCTGGGAGTGTCTGAGGTGTACCTGGCAGTGTCAGAGGTACGGGAGTGTCAGTGGTGCACCTGGGAGTGTCGAGGTACACTGGGAGTGTCTGAGAACCTGGGAGTGTCTGAGGTACGTGGGAGTGTCTGACGTGCACTTGGCAGTGCCAGAGGTACCTGAGTGTCAGAGGTGTACCTGAGAGGTCGGAGGTGCACCCAGAAGCTCAGAGGTGTACCTGGAGTGTCTGAGGTGTACCTGGGAGTGTCTGAGGTGTACCTGGGAGGTCTGAGGTGCATCGGCGTCAGAGGAGTACCAGGGAGGTCGAGGTGCACCTAAGAGTGTCAGAGGTGTACCTGTGAGTGCTTCAGATGTGTACCTGTGAGTGTCTGAGGTGTACCTGGGAGTGGCAGAGGTGTAACTGAGTGTGAGAGGTACCTGGAGTATCGGAAGTGTACCTGTCAGCGTCTGAGGTGTATCTGGGAGGCCAGCTGTACCTGGTGTGTCTGAGGAGCACCTGGGAGTGTCAGAGGAGTACCTGGGAGGTCAAGGGGTGCACCTGGGAGGCCAGAGGTGTACCTGGGAGTGTCAGCTGTAAATTGGAGCATCAGATGTGTACCTGGGAGCATCAGAGGTGCACCTGGGAATGTCGGAGGTGTACCTGGGAGTGTCGGCGGTGTACCTGGGAGGTCGGAGGTGTACCTGGGACCGGAGGTGCACCCGGGAGGTCTGAGGTGTGCACCTGAGGAGGTCTGAGGTACCTGGGAGTGCCAGAGTTGTACCTGGGAGGTCAGAGGTGTACCTGGGAGTGTCAGAGGTGTACCTGGGAGTGTCTGAGGTGCACCCGGAGTGTCGAAGGTGTATCTGGGAGGCCGAGGTGTCTGGAGTGTCAGAACCTGGGAGGTCTGAGGTACCTAGGAGGTCAGAGGAGTACCTGGGAGTGTCTGGGGTACCAGAGTGAGGGAGTACCCGAGTGCCCAGAGGTACCAGGGAGGCCAGAGGAGCACCAGAGTGCCAGAGGTACCTGGGAGGAGAGAGGTGTACCTGGGAGTGTCTGGGGTGTACCTGGGAGGTCTGAGGTAACCCAGGGAGTGTCAGAGGAGCACCTGGGAGTGTCTGGGTGTACCTGGGAGTGTTAGGGAGTACTGGGAGGTCAGAGGGAACAGGGAGGCCAAGAGTACCTGGAGGTCAGAGGTACCTGGAGTGAGGTGTACCTGGGAGATCGGAGGTGTACCTGTCAGTGCTGAGAACCTGCTGAGGTGCACCTGGGAGCAGTACCCAGGGAGCAGAGGTGCACCTGGAGGCTCTGAGGCAACCTGGAGCCAGAGGTGCACCTGGGAGGCCCAGAGGTGCACCCGGGAGGCCAGGAGGTGTACCTGGGACTGTCAAGAGGTGACCTGGGAGGACAGAGGTCTGGGAGTGTTTGGGGTGTACCTGGGAGTGTCTGAGGTGTACCTGGGAGTATCAGGGTACCTGGGAGGCCAGAGAAGCACCCCAGAGTGTCTGGGGTGTACCCGGGAGTGACAGAGGAGTACCCAGAGAGTACGGGTGTGCCTGGGAGTGTCAGGTGTACCTGGAAGTGTCTGAGGTGTACCTGGGAGCCCCAGGTGGCGCCTGGCAGTGTCAGAGAAGAACCAGGAGGTGACAGGAGTACCTGGGAGTGTGAGAGGTGTACCTGGGAGTGTCTGGAGGTGCACTGGGAGTGTCTGAGGTGCACCTGGGAGGTCTGGAGGTGCACCTGGGAGTGTCTGAGGAGAGCCCTGGGAGGCCTGAGGTGCACCTGGGAGTGTCTGAGGAGCACCTGGGAGTGTGTCTGAGGTGACACCTGGGAGTGTCTGAGGCACCTGGGAGTGTCTGATAAAAACCTGGGAGGTCTGATGTGCACCTGGGAGTGTCTGAGGTGTACCGGGAGAGTCAGAAGAACCAGGAGAGTGTGACAGAGCATGTGGAGTGAGAGGTGCAAGCATGGGAGTGTCTAGAGGTGCACCTGGGAGTGTCTGAGGTGCACCAGGGAGTGCTGAGGCACCTGGGAGGTCTGAGGTGCACCTGGGAGTGTCTGACAGCACCTGAGTGTCTGAGGTGCCCTGGGAGTATGTGAGAACCTGGGAGTGTCTGAGTGCACCAGCGCCGGGCACCTGGGAGGTGTGGAGGTGTACCTGGGAGGTCTGAGAGTGTACCTGGGAGAGTCTGAGGTGTACCTGGGAGGTCAGTGTTCTGGGAGTGTCAGGGGTGTACCTGAGAGCGCCAGAGGTGCAACCTGGTGTCTGGAGGTGCACCGGATGCCAGGCACCTGGGAGTGTCTGAGTTGACCTGGGAGGCCAGAGGTGTACCTGGGAGAATCTCAGATGCACCTGGGAGTTTCAGAGGTGCACCGGAGTGTTGGGAGGCAACTGGGAGGCTCAGAGGCACCGGGAAGTGCCTGGTGTACCTGGGAGGTCAGTTGCAATGGGAGTGTCTGGAGGTAACCTGGCAGTGTCAGAGGTGCACGGGAGGCTCGAGGCGTACTTGCAGAGTGTCGGCGGTGCACCTGGGAGGTCTGAGGTACCTGGGAGTGCCGAGGTGCACTCTGGGAGGCCCAAGGCACTTGGGAGTGCCAGAGGTGTACCTGAGGAGTGTCAGAGGTGTACCTGAGTGTCGGAGGTGACCTGAAGTGTCAGAGGTGGTGCACCTGGAGTGCTCCTGAGGGTACCTGGGAGTGTCTGAGGCACCTGAGCCCTGAGGTGTCCTGGAGTGTCTGAGATGTACCTGGGAGTGTCTGAGTGTACCTGGGAGTGTCAGAGGTGTACCTGAGTGCCGAGGTGTACCTGAGAGCGTCGCAGGTGTTCCTGGAAGTGTCGGAGGTGCACCTGGGAGTGTCTGAAAACTGGCGTCCTGAGGTGTACCTGGGAGTGTCTGAGGTGTACCTGGGGAGGCAGAGGAGTTCTGGGAGTGTGAGTGTACCTGGATGAGCAGGAATGGCCCTGCAAGAGTCTGAGGTGTACCTGGGAGTGTCAGAGGATACCTGGGAGTGTCTGAGGTGTACCTGGGAGTGTTCTGAGGGAGTGTCTGGAGGTGTACCTGATAGTGTCTGAGGTGCACCTGGGAGTGTCTGAGGTGCACCTGGGAGTGCCTGAGGCACCTGGGAGCTCATGCACCTGGAAGAGTCTGAGGTGTACCTGGGAGGTCTGAGGTGTACTTGGGAGTGTCAGGGTGTTCCTGGGAGTGCCTGAGGTGTACCTGGGAGTGTCTGAGGTACCTGGAGAGTCTGAGGTGCACCTGAGTGTCAATGGGTGTAAACCTGGGAGGTCAGTGTGACCTGAGTGTCACTGTGGCTGTCTGGGAGTGTCAGCTGTATAACCTGGGAGTGTCTGAGGTGTACCTGGCAGTGTCAGAGGTGCACCTGGGAATGTCAGTGTACCCAGAGGTCAGAGGTGTACCTGGGAGGCCAGATGTGCACCTGGGAGGTCAGAGGTGTACCTGGGAGGTCTGAGGTGCACCTGGGAGGTCTCCTGAGGTGCACCTGGGAGGTTTGAGGTGCACCTGGGAGTGTCTGAGGTGTTCCTGAGAGTGTCTGAGGGCACCTGACAGTGTTAGAAGTGTACCTGGGAGTGTCTAATGGAGGTAGTGTACCTGGGAATGTCAGGAAGTGTATCTGGGAGTGTCAGAGGCATACCTGGGAGCATCACGGGTGTACCCTGAGGTTTCGAGGCATACCTGGAGTGTCAGGTGAACCTGGGAGTGTCTGAGGTACCTGGGAGGTCAGGGGTGTACCTGGGAGCGTCAGAGGTGTACCTGGGAGAGCCTGAGGTGCACCTGGGAGTTCAGGAGGTTCCTGAGCGTCTGAGTTGTACCTGGGAGGCCGGAGAGCTGTAACCTGGGAGCATCAGAGTTGCACCTGAGTGTCAGAAGGCACCTGGGAGGCCAGAGGTGCACCTGGGAGTGTCTGAGCTGCACCTGGGAGTGTCAGTGGTGTACCTGGGAGTGTCAGTTGTATACTCTGGGAGTGTCTGAGGTGTACCTGGCAGTGTCAGAGGTGCAGTGGAGGCCAGTGGTGTACCTGAGGCCGGAGGCACCTGGGAGTGTCTGAGGTGAACCTGGGAGGCCTGAGGTGTACCTGGGAGTGTCTGACGCACTTTTGGCAGGCCAGAGGTGTACCTGAGAGTGTCAGAGGCACCTGAGAGTGTCGGAGGTGTACCTGGAAGCGCCAGGTGTACCTGGGAGTGTCTGAGGTGTACCTGGGAGTGTCTGAGGTGTACCTGGGAGGTCTGAGGTGATCCTTGCCCAGCAGAGGAGTACCAGGGAGTGTCAGAGGTCACCTAAGAGTGTCAGAGGTACCTGTGAGGTGCCTCAGATGTGGTACCTGTGGAGAGTCTGAGGTGTTCCGGGGAGTGGCAGGAGGTGTACCTGGGAGTGAGAGAGGTGCACCTGGGAGCACAGCGCACTTACCAGCGTCTGAGGTGTATCTGGGAGTGTCAGCCCCTGGGTGTGTCAGGAGGAGTACCTGGGAGTGTCAGAGGAGTACCTGGGAGGTCAACGGTACCTGGGAGTGCCTGTACCTGAGTGTCAGCGGTGTACCTTGAGCATCAGAGGTGTACCTGGGGCGGTCAGGAGGTGTAACCTGGAATGTCGGAGGCACCTGGGAGCAGTCGGCGGTGTACCTGGGGAGGTCGGGAGGTGCACCTGGGAGCGTCGGAGGTGTACCTGGGAGTGTCTGAGGTGCACCTGTAAGTCTGAGGTGCACCCAGAGTGGCCAGGAGTTGCACCTGGGATGTCAGAGGTGTACCTGGGAGGCCGAGGTGCACTGGGAGGTCTGAGGCAACGAGTGGAGGTGTGTATCTGGAGGTCAGAGGCGGGGCACTGGGAGGCCCTGGGGGCGTACCTGGGAGGTCTGGAGGTGCAACAAATTCTGGGAGTGTCAGAGGAATACTGGAGGTCTGGGGTGCACCTGGGAGTGCTAGGGAGCACCTGGGAGGCCAGAGTGCCCAGGGAGTGTCAGGAGGAGTACCTGGGAGGTCAGGAGGTGGCACCTGGGAGTGTGAGAGGTGTACCTGGGAGTATCGGAGGTGTACCTGTCAGTGTCTGGAGGTGAACTCCTGGCAGTCAGAGGTGTACCTGGGAGGCCATGGTGCACCCAGGGAGTGTCAGAGGTGTACCTGGGAGTGTCTGAGGTGCACCTTGGGAGGCCAGAGGTGTACCCAGAGTGCCAGAGTGTACCTGGGAGTGTCAGAGGTGCACCTGGGAGGCCAGGAGGTGTAGCCTGGGATGTCAGAGGTGTGCCTGGGAATGTTCAGTTTACCTGGAGTGTCTGGGTGTACCTGGGAGTACCAGTGAAGTACCTGGGAGTGTCAGAGTATACCTGGTAGTGTCTGTGTGCCTGAGTGTCAGTGTACCTGGAAGTGTCTGGAGGTGTACCTGGGAGTGTCTGAGGTGTACCTGGTGTGTCAGAACAGGATGCATTGGTATATGTGGGAGGTGAGAGGTACTTGGCCGAGGTGCAATCAGGGAGTGTCTGGAGGCACCTGGAAGTGCCTGAGTGCACCTGAGTGTCTGAGGAGCACCTGGGGAGTGTCTGAGGTGCACCTGAGGCCTGAGGAGCACCTGGGAGTGTCTGAGGTGCACCTGGGTGTCTGAGATGAATCCTGAGCACTGCGTACCTGGGAGTGTCTATGCACTGGAGTGTCTGAGGTGTACCTGGGAGAGCCGAGAAGAACCAGGGAGGTGACAGGAGCATGTGGGAGGAGGTGTACCTGGGAGTGTCTGAGGCACCTAGGAGTGTCTGAGGTGCACCTGGGAGTGTCTGAGGTGCACCTGGGAGTGTCGGAGGAGCACCTGGGAGTGTCTGAGGTGCACCTGGGAGGCTGTGAGGTGAACCTGGGAGTGTCTGAGGTGTACCTGGGATGCCAGGGTGTACCTGGGAGTGTGTGAGGTGTGCACCTGGGAGGCCTGAGGTGCACCTGGGAGAGTCTGAGGCACCTGGGAGGCCAGGTGTTCCTGGTGTGTCAGGTGTACCTAGAGGCCAGAGGTGTACCTGGGAGTGTCTGGAGGTGCACCTGGGAGTGTCAGGGGTGTACCTGGGAGGTCTATCAGCCCCGAGGCTGAGCTAACCTGGGGAGTATCAGAGCGCCTGGGAGTTTCCAGAGGTGTCTGGGAGTGTCAGAGGTGCACCTGGGAGTGTCAGAGGCACCCGGGGAGTGTCATTGGTGTGTACCTGGGAGGTCACGGTATACTTGGGAGTGTCTGGTGTACCCAGGTGTCGGGAGGTGTACGTGGGAGGCTGCGTGGTGTACCTGGGAGGTCATGGTGCACCTGGGAGTGTCCTGAGGGTACCTGGGAGTGGCTCCAGGTGTACCTTGGGAGGCGTCTGAGGTGCACTTGGGAGTGGCAGAGGTACCTGAGAGGTCAGAAGTGTACCTGAGAGGCGGAGGTACTGAAGGCCTAGGAGGTGTACCTGGGAGTGTCTGAGGTGTACCCGGGGAGTAAGTCTGAGGTACCTGGGAGGCCTGAGGTACCTGGGAGGTCAGGGAGAGACCAGGGAGTAGCCAGAGGTGCACCTAAGAGTGTCAGAGGTGTACTCCAGGAGTGTCAGATGTGTACTCCCAGGAGGTCTGAGGTGTTCCTTGGGAGGCCGGTGAGGTGTACCGGGAGGTGAGAGGCACCTGGGGAGTATCGGAAGTACCATCAGAGTCTGAGGTGCATCTGGAGTGTCAGCTGCATCTGGGAGTGTCAGCGTGTACCTGGGTGTGTCAGAGGAGCACCTGGGAGGTCAGAGAAGGGCCTGAGGAGGCATCAGGAGGTGTACCTGAGGAGTGCTGAGGTGTACCTGAAGTGTCAGAGGTGTACCTGGGAGTGTCTGAGGTGTACCTGGGAGGTCTGAGGTGTACCTGGGAGTGTCTGAGGTGTACCGGGAGTGTCAGAGGAGTACCAGGGGAGGCCAGAGGTGCACTGGAAGAGTGTCAGAGGTGTGCACTGTTTGTGTCAGATGTACCAGGAGGTCTGGGTGTTCCTGGGAGGCCAGAGGTGCACCTGGGAGGTGAGGTGTAACTGGGGAGTGTCGTGGAAGTGTACCTGTCAGAGTCTGAGGTGCATCTGGGAGTGTCATGGTGTGGCGGGGTGTGTCAGAGGAGTGCACCTGGGAGGCCGAGGAGCACCTAGAGTGTCAGAGGTGCACCTGGGAGTGTCTGAGGTGTACCTGGGAGCGTCAGAGTTGTACCTGGGAGTGTATGTTGTACCTGGGAGGTCAGGAGGTGCACCTGGAGTGTCAGAGGTGCACCTGGAGGCTGAGGTGGGTACCTAGGAGTGTCAGCGGTGTACTTTTGGAGCATCAGAGGTGCAATTTGGGAGACAGAGGTGTACCTTGAGCACTGAGGTGTACCTGAGTGCCGGAGGTGCACCTGGAGTGTCTGAGGCACCTGGGAGTGTCTGAGGTGCAATCTGGGAGTGTCTGGAGGTGTCTCGGGAGTGTCTGAGGTGTACCTGACGGCGTTAGAAGTGTACCTGGGAGTGTCTGGGGTGTACCTGGGAGTGCTGGGTGTACCCTGAAATGTCAGAAGTGTATCTGGAGTGTCAGAGGCCTGGGAGTATCACAGGTGTACTGAGAGCCTAGAGGTATACCTGGGAGTGTCAGGTGTACCTGGGAGGCCCTGAGGTGGCACCTGGGAGTGTCAGGGTGTACCTGAGCGCCTGAGGTGCACCCCTGGAGGTCTGAGGTGCACCTGGGAGGCCAGAGTGTTCCTGGGGAGGTCTGAGTTGCACCTGGGAGGCCGAGCAAAATCTGGGAGTACCTCAGAGTTGTACCTGGGAGTGTCAAAGGTGCACCTGGGAGGCCAGGAGTGGCACCTGCCCTGAGGTGCACCTGGGAGTGCCTGGTGTACCTGGGAGGCCAGTTGCATACTCTGGGAGTGTCTGGAGGTGTACCTGGCAGGCCAGAGGTGTAATGGGAGTGTCAGGTGGTGTACCTGAGTGCTGAGGTGGTCTGGGAGTGTCTGAGGAACTGGAGGCACTGGAGGTGTACCTGTGAGCACTGAGCAGGCCTGGGAGGCCGGGGTGCACCTGGGAGTGTCAGAGGTGCACCTGAGTGTCTGAGGTGCACCTGGGAGGCCAGTGGTGTAACCTGGGAGGTCAGTTGTATACTGGAGAAAGGCCTGAGGTGTGCCCTGGCAGGTGCTCAGAGGTGTACGTGGGAGTGTCAGTGGTGTACCCAGAGGCTGGAGGTGCACCTTGGAGTGCCTGAGGTGAACCTGGGAGTGTCTGAGGTGTACCTGGGAGTGTCTGACGTGCACCTGGCGTCAGGAGGTGTACCCGGAGTGCTCAGAGGTGCAACCTGAGGAGTGTCGGAGGTGTACCTGAAGTGTCAGCAGTGTAATTGGGAGTGCCCTGAGGTGCACCTGGGAGTGTCTGAGGTGTACCTGGGAGTGTCTGAGGTGTACCTGAGTACTGAGGTGGCCCAGGCCTGGGGCAGAGGAAAGTACCCAGGAGGCCGAGGTGCACCCTGGAGTGTCAGAGGTGTACCTGTGAGGCCTGCATACCCCGTGAGTGTCTGAGGTGTCTTGGGAGTGGCAGAGGCACCTGGGAGTGTGAGAGGTGTACCTGGGAGTATCGGAAGCACCTGTCAGCGTCTGAGGTGTATCTGGGAGTGTCAATGTGCACCTGGTGTGTCAGGAGGAGTACCTGGGAGAGTCAGAGGAGTACCTGGAGTGTCAACGGTGTACCTGGGAGTGCTGGCAGGTGTCCTGGAGGCTGGGCGGCGTACCTTTGGAGTATCAGAGGTGTACCTGGGAGTATCAGAGGTGTGCCTGGAATGTCGGAGGTGCACGCGGAGTGTCGGCGGTGTACCTGGGAGTATCGGAGGTGTACCTGGGAGTGTCGGAGGTGTACCTGGGAGTGTCTGAGGTGTACCTGAGTGTCTGAGGTGCCCTGGGAGGCCAGAGTTGTACCTGGGAGTGCCAGGTACCTGGGAGTGTCAGAGGTGTACCTGGGAGTGTCTGAGGTGTACCTGAGTGCCGGAGGTGTATCTGGGTGAGGCCAGGAGGCCCATGTCTGGGTGTACCTGGGAGTGTCTGAGGTGCACCTGGGATGTCAGAGGAATGCCTGGGAGTGTCTGGGGTGTACCTGGGAGGGGAGCAATGGGAGGCTGAGTGTGTACCAGGAGCGGTCAGAGAGCACCTGGGAGTGTCAGAGGTGCAGGCCTGAGTGCTCAGAGGTGCACCTGGGAGTATCGTGGAGGGGTGGTGCAATCTAAGCACAAGTGTCTAGCAGAACCCAGCAGTGTCAGAGGTAAAATTTTGGAGTGTCATGGTGTAATTTAGGAGGCCAGAGGTGCACCTGGGAGTGTCTGAGGCGCACCTGTGGAGTGTCAGAGTAAAACGGAGTGTCAGAGGTGTGCACCTGGGAGGCTGGGGAGGTGTACCTTGGGAGGCCAGAGGTGTAGCCTGGGAGTGTCAGAGGTGGGTGCCCGGAGTGTCTGGGGTTTACCTGGGAGTGTCTGGGGTGTACCTGGGAGTATCAATGAAGTACCTGGGAGTGTCAGAGAAGGGCCCCAGTGTCTGGGGTGTACCTGGGAGTGACAGAGGAGTACCTGGGAGTGGCGGGGTGTGCCTGGGAGGCCAGGTGTACCTGAAGTGTCTGAGGTGGGCACTGGAGTGTCTGAGGTACCTGGCAGTGTCAGAGAAGAACTACAGTGGAAGTGGCTAGAGTATGGGAGTGTGAGAGGTGTACCTGGGAGTGTCTGGTGCACCTGAGTAGTCTGAGGCACCTGGGAGCAGTTCAGTGCACCTGGGAGTGCCCGGAGGAGCACCTGGGAGTGTCTGGAGGTGCACCTGGAGGAGCACCTGGGAGTGTCTGAGGTGCAATCTGGGAGGTTCAGATGAACCTGGGAGTGTCTGAGGTGTACCTGGAGTGTCTGATGTGCACCTGGGAGTGTCTGCACTCTGGGAGCCGAGAAGAACCGGGAGTGTGACAGGAGTGCAGGAGTGGCCTGGGAGTGTCTGAGGCACCTAGGGAGGTCTGGAGGTGCACCTGGGAGGCCTGAGGTGCACCTGGGGAGTGTCGGAGGAGCACCTGGGGAGTGTCTTGAGGTGCACCTGGGAGGGCGAGGTGAACCTGGGAGTGTCTGAGGTGTGGCACCTGGGAGTGCCAGGGTGTACCTTGGAGTGGGAGGCACCTGGGAGTGTCTGAGGCACCTGGGAGAGTCTGAGGGTGCACCTGGGAGGTCAGGGTGTCTCTATAGTGTCAGGGTGCGTCTGGGAGTGTCAGAGGTGCACCTGGGAGTGTCTGAGGTGCACCTGGGAGGCTAGGGGTGTGCCTGGGAGTGTCTGATTTGTACCTGGGAGTGCCAGGAGTTGTACCTGGGAGTATCAGAGTTGTACCTGGGAGTTTCAGAGGTGCACCTGAGGCTGAGGTGCACCTAGAGTGTCAGGAGGCACCTGGAGTGCCACAGGTACCTGGGAGTGCCAGCTGTATACTTGGGCGTCTGCGGTGTACCTGCAGTGCCAGAGGTGCACGTGGGAGGTCAGTGGTGTACCTGGAGGTCGGCGGCAATCTGGGAGTGTCTGAGGTGTACTGGGAGTAAGCCCTGAGGTGTAACGCAGCGTCTGAGAATTGGAGTAAGGGCAGAGGTGTACCTGGGGAGTGTCAGAAGTGTACCTGAGAGGTTGGAGGTGTACCTGGAAGTGTCAGGAGGTGTACCTGGGAGGCCTGAGGTGTACCTGGGAGTGTCTGAGGTACCTGGGAGTGTCTTGAGGTGCACCTGGGAGTGTCAGAGGAGCACCAGGGAGTGTCAGAGGTGCAATCTAAGAGTACCAGGGCACCCCAGAGGCTCGATGTGCACCCAGGAGGTCTGAGGTGTTCCTGGGAGGTCAGATGCAAAAACGGGGAGTGGAGAGGGTACCTGGGAGTATCGGAATGTACCTGTCAGAGTCTGAGGTGTATCTGGTGTCGGGGCTGTGTATCTGGGAGGTCAGCTGTACCTGGGTGTGTCAGGAGGAGCATCTGGGAGTGTCAGAGGAGTACCTGAGGAGTATCAGGAGGTGCACCCTGAGAGTGTCGGAGGTACGGAAGCGTCAGAGGTGCACCTGGGAGTGTCTGGAGGTGTACCTGGGAGGTCTGAGGTGTACCTGGGAGTGTCTGAGGTGTACCTGGGAGTGTCAGAGG
Source organism: Homarus americanus (assembly GCF_018991925.1). Lineage (NCBI taxonomy): Eukaryota > Metazoa > Arthropoda > Malacostraca > Decapoda > Nephropidae > Homarus > Homarus americanus. The sequence continues at coordinate 15,740 of NW_024749555.1, read as the reverse complement.
AGGCACTGGTGGCACAGAGGGGTGCACCAAGAGGCTCAGAGGTGTTCCTGTGGAGGCCGATGTGTCTGTGAGTGTCTGGGGTGTTCCTGGGAGGCCAGAGGTGCGTCTGGGAGTGTGAGAGTGTGTACCTGGGAGTATCGGAAGGTGTCTGGTCAGAAAACATTGAGGTGTATCTGGGAGTGTCAGCGGTGTACATGGGTTCAGAGGTGTACCTGGAGCATCAGAGGTAACTCGGGGAGTGTCGGAGGTACCTGGAGTGTCGGAGGTGCACCTGGAGTGTCCTGAGGTGCACCTGGGAGTGCCCGAGGTGCACCGGGAGTGTCTGAGGTGCACCTGGAGTGTCCGAGGTGCACCTGGAGTGTCTGAGGTGCACCTGGGAGAGTCTGAGGTACCTGGGAGTGTCTGAGGTGTGCACTTGGGAGGCCAGGGGGTTCCTGGGAGTGTCTGAGGTGTATCTGGGAGTGTCTGAGGTGTACCTGGGAGAGAGTCTGAGTGTACCTGGGAGGCCAAGGGTGTTCCTGGGAGGTCAGGGTGTACCTTGGAAGTGTCAGAGGCACCTGAGTGCCAGGTACCTGGGAGTGTCAGCTGCATACCTGGGAGGTCCTGAGGTGCACCTGCAGTGTCAGAGGTGTACCTGAAATGTCAGTGGTGTACCTGGGAGGCCAGAGGTGTGCCTGGGAGGCCGAGTGCACCTGGGAGCAGAGGTGTACCTGGGAGTGTCTGAGGCACCTGGGAGTGCCTGAGGAGCACCTGGGAGTGCCTGAGGGGCACCTGGAAGGCCTGAGGTGTTCCTGGGAGTGTCTGAGGTGTACCCAAGAGTGTTAGAAGTGTACCTGGGAGTGTCTGGGTGTACCTGGGAGGTCAGGTACCTGGGAGGCTTGAGGCACCTGGGAGGTCAGAAGGCACCTGGGAGTGTCTGGGGTGTACCTGGGAGTGTCAGGGGTGTACCTGGGAGCGTCAGAGGTGCACCTGGGAGGTCTGAGGGCACCTGGGAGTGTCAGTTCCTGGGAGTGTCTGAGTTGTACCGGGAGTGTCAGAGTTGTACCTGGGAGTATCAGAGTTGTACCTGGGAATGTCAGAGGGGCACCTGGGAGTGTCAGAGGCACCTGGGAGTGTCTGAGGTGCACCTGGGAGGCTCAGTGGTGTACCTGGAGGCCAGGCACAGGAGTGTCTGAGGTGTACCTGGCAGTGTCAGAGGTGTACGTGGGAGGCTGCAGGTGTACCTGGGAGGTCGGAGGTGCACCTGGGAGTGTCTGAGGCAACCCGGAGCACGGAGGTGTACCTGGAGGTCTGACGTGCACTTGCAGTGCAGAGGTGTACCTGAGAGGCCAGAGGCCTGAGAGTGCTGGAGGTGTACCTGAAGTGTCAGAGGTGTACCTGGGAGTGTCTGAGGTGTACCTGGGAGTGTCTGAGGTGCACCTGGGAGTGTCTGATGTACTTGGGAGGTCAGAGGAGTACCAGGGAGTCAGAGGTGCACCTGAGAGTGTCAGAGGTGTACCCGGGAGTGTCTGAGGTGTACCGGAGTGTCTGAGGTGTACCTGGGAGTGTCAGAGGTGTACCTGGGAGGTGAGAGGTGTACCTTGGGGTGTCGGAAGTGTACCTGTCAGTGTCTGAGGTGTACCTGGGAGGTCAGAGGTGTACCTGAGTGTCAGAGGAGTACCTGGGAGGTCAGAGGTGTACCTGGGAGTGTCAGGGGTGTACCTGGAGTGTCAGAGGTGTACCTGGGAGGTCAGAGGTACCTTGAGTGTCAGAGGTGTACCTGGGAGTGTCAGAGGTGTACCTGGGAGTGTCGGAGGTGTACCTGGGAGTGTCGGAGGTGTACCTGGGAGTGTCTGAGGTGTACCTGGGAGTGTCAGAGGCACCTGGGAGGTCAGAGGTGTACCTGGGAGGTCAGAGGTGTACCTGGGAGTGTCTGAGGTACCGGGAGTGTCTGAGGGTGTACCTGGGAGGTCAGAGGTACCTGGGAGTGTCTGAGGTGTACCTGGGAGTGTCTGAGGTGTACCTGAGTGTCAGAGGTGTACCTGGGAGTGTCTGGGGTACCTGGGAGTGTCAGAGGTGCACCTGGGAGTGTCAGGAGGTACCTGGGAGTGTCAGGAGGTGTACCTGGGAGTGTCAGAGGTGTACCTGAGGAGAGGTGTACCTGGAGTGTCGGAGGTGTACCTGTGAGTGTCTGGAGGTGTACCTGGGAGTGTCAGAGGTGTACCTGGGAGGTCGGAGGTGTACCTGGGAGTGTCAGAGGTGCACCTGGGAGTGTCTGAGGTGTACCTGGGAGGTCAGAGGTGTACCTGGAGTGTCAGAGGTGTACCTGGGAGTGTCAGAGGTGTACCTGGGAGTGTCAGAGGTGTACCTGGGAGGTCAGGAGGTGTACCTGGGAGTGTCTGAGGTGTACCTGGGAGTGTCTGGGTGTACCTGGGAGTGTCAGAGGTGTACCTGGGAGTGTCAGGAGGTGTACCTGGGAGTGTCTGGGTGTACCTGGGAGTGTCAGAGGTGCACCTGGGAGTGTCTGAGGTGTACCTGGGAGTGTCAGGTGTACCTGGGAGTGTCTGAGGTGTACCTGGGAGTGTCTGAGGTGCACCTGGGAGTGTCAGAGGTACCTGGGAGTGTGAGAGAGTACCTGGGAGTGTCAGGAGGTGTACCTGGGAGTGTCAGAGGTGTACCTGGGAGTGTCGGAAGTGTACCTGTCAGAGACTGGAGGTGTACCTGGGAGTGTCAGAGGTGTACCTGGGAGTGTCAGAGGTGCACCTGGGAGGTCAGAGGTGCACTGGGAGTGTCTGAGGTGTACCTGGAGTGTCTGAGGTGTACCTGGGAGGTCAGGAGGTGTACCTGGGAGTGTCAGAGGTGTACGGGAGTGTCAGAGGTGCACCTGGGAGGCTGTGAGGTGTACCTGGGAGTGTCAGAGGTGTACCTGGGAGTGTCAGAGGTGTACCTGGGAGTGTCAGTTGTGTACCTGGGAGTGTCTGAGGTGTACCTGGGAGTGTCAGAGGTGTACCTGGGAGTGTCAGAGGTGTACCTGGGAGTGTCTGAGGTGCACCTGGGAGTGTCTGAGGTGCACCTGGGAGTGTCTGAGGTGCACCTGGGAGTGTCTGAGGTGCACCTGGGAGTGTCTGAGGTGTACCTGGGAGTGTCTGAGGTGTACCTGGGAGTGTCAGAGGTGTACCAGGAGGTCAGAGGTGTACCTGGAGTGTCAGAGTGTGTCCTGGGAGTGTCAGAGGTGTACCTGGGAGTGTCAGGAGGTGCACCTGAGGCCAGAGGTGTGAGTGTCAGGAGGCACCTGGGAGTGTCAGAGGTGTACCTGGGAGGCCTGTATACCTGGGAGTGTCTGAGGTGTACCTGGGAGTGTCAGAGGTGTACCTGGGAGGTCAGAGGTGTACCTGGGAGGCTGGGGTGTACCTGGGAGGTCAGGAGGTGTACCTGGGAGTGTCAGAGGTGCACCTGGGAGGTCAGTGGTGTACCTGGGAGTGTCAGTTGTATACCTGGGAGTGTCTGAGGTGTACCTGGCAGTGTCAGTGGTGTACCTGGGAGTGTCTGATGTGCACCTGGGAGTGTCTGAGGTGCACCTGGGAGTGTCTGAGGTGTACCTGGGAGTGTCTGAGGTGTACCTGGGAGTGTCTGAGGTGTACCTGGGAGTGTCTGAGGTGTACCTGGGAGTGTCAGAGGTGTACCTGAGAGTGTCAGAGGTGTACCTGAGAGTGTCGGAGGTGTACCTGGAAGTGTCGGAGGTGTACCTGGGAGTGTCTGAGGTGTACCTGGGAGTGTCTGAGGTGTACCTGGGAGTGTCTGAGGTGTACCTGGGAGTGTCAGAGGAGTTCCAGGGAGTGTCAGAGGTGTACCTGGGAGTATAGGAAGTGTACCTGTCAGTGTCTGAGGTGTACCTGGGAGTGTCAGCGGTGTACCTGGGTGTGTCAGAGGAGTACCTGGGAGGGTCAGAGGAGCCCTGGGAGTGTCAGGGGTGTACCTGGAGTGTCAGAGGTGTACCTGGGAGGTCAGCGGTGTACTGAGTATCAGAGGTGTACCTGGGAGTATCAGAGGTGTACCTGGGAGTGTCGGAGGTGCACCTGGGAGTGTCGGTGCACGGGAGTGTCTGAGGCACCTGGGAGTGTCTGAGGTGCACCTGGGAGTGTCTGGAGGTGCACCTGGGAGTCTGAGGTGCACCTGGGAGTGTCTGAGGCACCTGGGAGTGTCTGAGGTGTACCTGGGAGGTCTGAGGTGTACCTGGGAGTGTCAGGGTGTACCTGGGAGTGTCTGAGGTGTACCTGGGAGGTCTGATGTGCACCTGGGAGTGTCTGAGGTGCACCTGAGTGTCAGAGGTGTACCTGAGAGTGTCGGAGGTGTACCTGAGAGTGTCGGAGGTGTACCTGGAAGTGTCGGAGGTGTACCTGGGAGTGTCGGAGGTGTACTTGGGAGTGTCGGAGGTGTACCTGGGTGTGTCTGAGATGTACCTGGGAGTGTCTGAGGAGTAACTGGGAGTGTCTGAGGTGTACCTGGGAGTGGCAGAGGAGTACCAGGGAGTGTCAGAGGTGTACCTAGGAGTGTCAGAGTTGTACCTGGGAGTGTCAGAGTTGTACCTGGGAGTGTCAGAGGTGCACCTGGGAGTGTCAGAGGTGTACCTGGGAGGCTCAGTGGTACCTGGGAGGCCAGTTGTATACACCTGGGAGTGTCTGAGGTGTACTTGGGAGTGTCTGAGGTGTACCTGCGAGTGTCTGAGGTGTACCTGGGAGTGTCTTAGGTGTACCTGGGAGTGTCAGAGGAGTACCAGGGAGTGTCAGAGGTGTACCTGGGAGTGTCAGAGGTGTACCTGTGAGTGTCAGAGGTGTACCTGTGAGTGTCTGTGGTGTTCCTGGGAGTGTCTGAGGTGTACCTGGGAGTGTCAGAGGAGTACCAGGGAGTGTCAGTGGAGTACCTGGGAGTGTCAGAGGTGTACCTGGGAGCGTGAGAGGTGTACCTGGGAGTATCGGAAGTGTACCTGTCAGTGTCTGAGGTGTATCTGGGAGTGTCAGACGTGTATCTGGGAGTGTCAGTGGTGTACTTGGGAGTGTCTCAGGTGCACCTGGGAGTGTCTGAGGTGCACCTGGGAGTGTCTGAGGTGCACCTGAGAGTGTCTGAGGTGTACCTGGGAGTGTCTGAGGTGTACCTGGGAGTGTCTGAGGTGTACCTGGGAGTGACTGAGGTGTACCTGGGAGTGTCTGAGGTGTTCCTGGGAGTGTCTGAGGAGTACCTGGGAGTGTCTGAGGTGTACCTGGGAGTGTCTGAGGTGTACCTGGGAGTGTCTGAAGTGTACCTGGGAGTATCTGAGGTGTACCTGGGAGTGTCTGAGGCGTACCTGGGAGTATCAGAGGTGTACCTTGGAGTGTCAGAGGTGTACCTAGGAGTGTCAGAGGTGTACCTGAGAGTGTCAGAGGTGTACCTGAGAGTGTCGGAGGTGTACCTGAGAGTGTCGGAGGTGTACCTGGAAGTGTCGGAGGTGTACCTGGGAGTGTTGGAGGTGTACTTGGGAGTGTCGGAGGTGTACCTGGGTGTGTCTGAGGTGTACCTGGGAGTGTCTGAGGTGTAACTGGGAGTGTCTGAGGTGTACCTGGGAGTGTCAGAGGAGTACCAGGGCGTGTCAGAGGTGTACCTAGGAGTGTCAGAGTTGTACCTGGGAGTGTCAGAGTTGTACCTGGGAGTGTCAGAGGTGCACCTGGGAGTGTCAGAGGTGTACATGGGAGTGTCAGAGGTGCACCTGGGAGTGTCAGTGGTGTACCTGGGAGTGTCAGTTGTATACCTGGGAGTGTCTGAGGTGTACCTGGCAGTGTCAGTGGTGTACCTGGGAGTGTCAGATGTGTGCCTGGTAGTGTCAAAGGTGCACCTGGGAGTGTCAGTGGTGTACCTGGGAGTGTCAGTTGTATACCTGGGAGTGTCTGAGGTGTACCTGGCAGTGTCAGTGGTGTACCTGGGAGTGTTGCTGATGCACCTGGGAGTGTCTGAGGTGCACCTGGGAGTGTCAGAGGTGTACCTGAGAGTGTCAGAGGTGTACCTGAGAGTGTCGGAGGTGTACCTGGAAGTGTCTGAGGTGTACCTGGGAGTGTCTGAGCTGTACCTGGGAGTGTCTGAGGTGTACCTGGGAGTGTCAGAGGAGTTCCAGGGAGTGTCAGAGGTGTGCCTGGTAGTGTCAAAGGTGCACCTGGGAGTGTCAGTGGTGTACCTGGGAGTGTCAGTTGTATACCTGGGAGTGTCTGAGGTGTACCTGGGAGTGTCAGAGGAGTTCCAGGGAGTGTCAGAGGTTTACCTGGGAGTACAGGAAGTGTACCTGTCAGTGTCTAAGGTGTACCTGGGAGTGTCAGCGGTGTACCTGGGTGTGTCAGAGGAGTACCTGGGAGTGTCAGAGGAGTACCTGGGAGTGTCAGGGTGTACCTGGGAGTGTCAGAGGTACCTGGGAGGCCAGCGGTAAAATCTTTGGAGCATCAGGAGGTGTACCTGGGAGTATCAGAGGTGTACCTGGGAGTGTCGGAGGTGTACCTGGGAGTGTCGGAGGTGCACCTGGGAGTGTCTGAGGTGCACCTGGGAGTGTCTGAGGTGCACCTGGGAGTGTCTGAGGTGCACCTGGGAGTGTCTGAGGTGCACTTGGGAGTGTCTGAGGTGCACCTGGGAGTGTGTGAGGTGTACCTGGGAGTGTCTGAGGTGTACTTGGGAGTGTCAGGGGTGTACCTGGGAGTGTCTGAGGTTTACCTGGGAGTGTCTGAGGTGTACCTGGGAGAGTCTGAGGTGTAACTGGGAGTGTCATGGGTGTTCCTGGGAGTGTCAGGGGTGTACCTGGAAGTGTCAGAGGTGTACCTGGGAGTGTCAGTGGTGTACCTGGGAGTGTCAGCTGTATACCTGGGAGTGTCTGAGGTACCTGGGAGTGTCAGAGGTGTACCTGGGAATGTCAGTGGTGTACCTGGGAGTGTCAGAAGGTACCTGGGAGTGTCTGAGGTGTACCTGGGAGGTTCGAGGTGTGCCCTGGGAGTGTCTGAGGTGTACCTGGGAGTGTCTGAGGTGTACCTGGGAGTGTCAGAGGTGTACCTGGGAGTGTCAGAGGAGTACCAGGGAGTGTCAGTGGAGTACCTGGGAGTGTCAGAGGTGTACCTGGGAGTGTCAGAGGTGTACCTGGGAGTGTCAGAGGTGTACCTGGGAGTGTCAGAGGTGTACCTGGGAGTGTCTGGGGTTTACCTGGGAGTGTCTGGGGTGTACCTGGGAGTATCAGAGAAGTACCTGGGAGTGTCAGAGAAGTACCTGGTAGTGTCTGGGGTGTACCTGGGAGTGACAGAGGAGTACCTGGGAGTGTATGGGGTGTGCCTGGGAGTGTCAGGTGTACCTGGGAGAGTCAGAGAAGAACCAGGGAGTGTGACAGGAGTATGTGGGAGTGTGAGAGGTGTACCTGGGAGTGTCTGAGGTGCACCTGGGAGTGTCTGAGGTGCACCTGGGAGTGTCTGAGGTGCACCTGGGAGTGTCTGAGGTGCACCTGGGAGTGTCTGAGGAGCACCTGGGAGTATGTGAGGTGTACCTGGGAGTGTCTGAGGTGTACCTGGGAGTGTCAGGGGTGTACCTGGGAGTGTGTGAGGTGTACCTGGGAGTGTCTGTGGTGTACCTGGGAGAGTCTGAGGTGTACCTGGGAGTGTCAGGGGTGTTCCTGGTAGTGTCAGGGGTGTACCTGGGAGTGTCAGGGGTGTACCTGGGAATGTCAGTGGTGTACCTGGGAGTGTCAGCTGTGTACCTGGGAGTGTCTGAAGTGTACCTGGCAGTGTCAGAGGTGCACCTGGGAATGTCAGTGGTGTACCTGGGAGTGTCAGAGTTGTACCTGAGAGTGTCAGAGGTGTACCTGGGAGTGTCAGAGGTGTACCTGGGAGTGTCAGGGGTGCACCTGGGAGTGTCAGAGGTGCACCTGGGAGTGTCTGAGGTGCACCTGGGAGTGTTTGAGGTGCACCTGGGAGTGTCAGTGGTGTACCTGGGAGTGTCAGTTGTATACCTGGGAGTGTCTGAGGTGTACCTGGCAGTGTCAGTGGTGTACCTGGGAGTGTCAGAGGTGTGCCTGGTAGTGTCAAAGGTGCACCTGGGAGTGTCAGTGGTGTACCTGGGAGTGTCAGTTGTATACCTGGGAGTGTCTGAGGTGTACCTGGCAGTGTCAGTGGTGTACCTGGGAGTGTCTGATGTGCACCTGGGAGTGTCTGAGGTGCACCTGGGAGTGTCTGAGGTGTACCTGGGAGTGTCTGAGGTGTACCTGGGAGTGTCTGACGTGTACATGGGAGTGTCTGAGGTGTTCCTGGGAGTGTCTGGGGAGTACCTGGAAGTGTCTGAGGTGTACCTGGGATTGTCTGAGGTGTACCTGGGAGTGTCTGAAGTGTACCTGGGAGTATCTGAGGTGTACCTGGGAGTGTCTGAGGCGTACCTGGGAGTATCAGAGGTGTACCTTGGAGTGTCAGAGGTGTACCTGGGAGTGTCAGAGGTGTACCTGAGAGTGTCAGAGGTGTACCTGAGAGTGTCGGAGGTGTACCTGAGAGTGTCGGAGGTGTACCTGGAAGTGTCGGAGGTGTACCTGGGAGTGTCGGAGGTGTACGTGGGAGTGTCGGAGGTGTACCTGGGTGTGTCTGAGGTGTACCTGGGACTGTCTGAGGTGTAACTGTGAGTGTCTGAGGTGTACCTGGGAGTGTCAGAGGAGTACCAGGGAGTGTCAGAGGTGTACCTAGGAGTGTCAGAGTTGTACCTGGGAGTGTCGGAGGTGTGCACCTGAAGTGTCGGAGGGGTGTACCTGGGAGTGTCTGAGGTGTACCTGGGAGGCTGGGAGAGGGTGTACCTGGAGTGTCTGGAGGTGTACCTGGGAGTGTCAGAGGAGTTCCAGGGAGTGTCAGAGGTGTACCTGGGAGTATCAAAGGTGTAACTGTGAGTGTCAGAGGTGTACCTGTGAGTGTCTGAGGTGTTCCTGGGAGTGTCTGAGGTGTACCTAGTGTGTCAGAGGAGTACCAGGGAGTGTCAGTGGAGTACCTGGGAGTGTCAGAGGTGCACCTGGGAGTGTGAGAGGTGTACCTGGGAGTATAGGAAGTGTACCTGTCAGTGTCTGAGGTGTATCTGGGAGTGTCAGCGGTGTACCTGGGTGTGTCAGAGGAGTACCTGGGAGTGTCAGAGGAGTACCTTGGAGTGTCAGGGGTGTACCTGGGAGTGTCAGAGGTGTACCTGGGAGTGTCAGCGGTGTACCTTGGAGTATCAGAGGTGTACCTGGGAGTATCAGAGGTGTACCTGGGAGTGTCGGAGGTGTATCTGGGAGTGTCGGAGGTGCACCTGGGAGTGTCTGAGGTGCACCTGGGAGTGTCTGAGGTGCACCTGGGAGTGTTTTAGGTGCACCTGGAAGTGTCTGAGGTGCACCTGGGAGTGTCTGAGGTGCACCTGGCAGTGTCTGAGGTGTACGTGGGAGTGTCTGAGGTGTACTTGGGAGTGTCAGGGGTGTACCTGGAGTGTGTGAGGTACCTGGGAGTCTGAGGTACCTGGGAGGCCAAGTGGTGTTCCTGGGAGTGTCAGGGGTGTACCTGAAGTGTCAGAGGTGAACCTGGGAGTGTCAGTGGTACCTGGGAGTGTCAGTCAGACACCTGGGAGTGTCTGGAGGTGTACCTGGCAGTGTCAGGAGGTGTACCTGGAATGTCAGTGCAAATGGGAGGCCAGAGTTGGTGGCCTGGGAGGCTTGGGAGGTGCACCTGGGAGTGTCAGAGGTGCACCTGGGAGTATCTGAGGTGCACCTGGGAGTGTCTGAGGTGCACCTGGGAGTGTTTGAGGTGCACCTCGGAGTGTCTGAGGTGTTCCTGCGAGTGTCTGAGGTGTACCTGAGAGTGTTATAAGTGTACCTGGGAGTGTCTGGGGTGTACCTGGGAGTGTCAGGGGTGTACCTGGGAGTGTCAGAGGTGTACCTGGGAGTGTCAGAGGTATACCTGGGAGTATCACGGGTGTACCTGAGAGTGTCAGAGGTATACCTGGGAGTGTCAGGTGTACCTGGGAGTGTCTGGGGTGTACCTGGGAGTTTCAGGGGTGTACCTGGGAGCGTCAGAGGTGTACCTGGGAGTGTCTGAGTTGTACCTGGGAGTGTCAGAGTTGTACTTGGGAGTATCAGAGTTGTACCTGGGAGTGTCAGAGGTGCACCTGGGAGTATCAGAGGTGCACCTGCGAGTGTCAGTGGTGTACCTGGGAGTGTCAGTTGTATACTTGTGAGTGTCTGAGGTGTACCTGGCAGTGTCAGAGGTGTACGTGGGAGTGTCAGTGGTGTACCTGGGAGTGTCTGAGGTGAACCTGGGAGTGTCTGAGGTGTACCTGAGAGTGTCAGGGGTGTACCTGGGAGTGTCAGGGGTGTACCTGGGAGTGCCAGAGGTGTACCTGGGAGTGTCAGAAGTATACCTGGGAGTATCAGGGGTGTACCTGAGAGTGTCAGAGGTATACCTGGGAGTGTCAGGTGTACCTGGGAGTGTCTGGGGTGTACCTGGAAGTGTCAGGGGTGTACCTGGGAGTGTCAGAGGTGTACATGGGAGTGTCTGAGGTGCACTTGGGAGTGTGAGGGGTGTACCTGGGAGTGTCTGAGTTGTACCTGGGAGTGTCAGAGTTGTACCTGGGAGTATCAGAGTTGTACCTGGGAGTGTCAGGGGTGCACCTAGGAGTGTCAGAGGTGCACCTGGGAGTGTCAGAGGTGCACCTGGGAGTGTCATTGGTGTACCTGGGAGTGTCAGATGTATACTTGGGAGTGTCTGAGGTGTACCTGGCAGTGTCAGAGGGGTGTACGTGGGAGTGTCAGTGGTGTACCTGGGGAGCAAGCTTATGTGCACCTGGGAGTGTCTGAGGTGTACTTGGGAGGCCTGGAGGTGTACCTGGGAGTGTTCGAGGTGCACTTGGGAGTGTCAGAGGCACTGAGAGTGTCAGAGGTGTACCTGAGAGTGTCAGAGGTGTACCTGAAGTGTCAGAGGTGTACTCTGGGAATGTCTGGAGGTGTACCTGGGAGGTCTGAGGTGTACCTGGGAGTGTCTGGAGGTGTACCTGGGAGTGTCAGAGGAGTACCAGGGAGTGTCAGAGGTGCACCTAAGCGTGTCAGAGGTGTACCTGTGAGTGTCAGATGTGTACCTGTGAGTGTCTGAGGTGTTCCTGGGAGTGTCAGAGGTGTACGTGGGAGTGTGAGAGGTGTACCTGGGAGTATCGGAAGTGTACCTGTCAGAGTCTGAGTTGTATCTGGGAGTGTCTGCGGTGTACCTGGGTGTCTCAGAGGAGTACCTGGGAGTGTCAGAGGAGTACCTGGGAGTGTCTGAGGTGTACCTGAGCCGCCTGATGGTGTATTACGGGAGGGTCAGCGGTGTACCTGGTGTGGCCAGGAGGAGTACCTGGGAGTGTCAGGAGGAGTACCTGGAGTGTCTGAGGTGGTACCTGGGAGTGTCTGAGGTGTACCTGGGAGTGCCAGAGTTGTACCTGGGAGTGTCAGGAGCTGTACCTGGGAGGCCGAGGCACCTGGGAGGCCAGAGGTGTATCTGGGGAGTGTCTGAGGTGCACCTGGCACCGTCAGGTGTACCTGGGAGTGTCAGTGGTGTACCTGGGAGTGTCTGATGCGCACCTGAGTGTCTGGAGGTGCACCTGGGAGTCTCTGAGGTGCACCTGGGAGTGTCTGAGGCACCTGGAGGCCCTGGAGGTGTACCTGGGAGAGTCTGAGGTGTACCTGGGAGTGTCTGAGGTGTACCTGGGAGTGTCTGAGGTGTACTTGTGGGAGTGTCTGAGGTGTACCTGGGAGTGTCTGATGTACCTGGGAGTACTGTGAGTTGTACCTGGGAGTACAGAGTTGTACCTGGGAGGCTAGAGGTGCACCTTGTTGAGGCTGGGGAGGTGCACCTGGGAGGCCAGGAGGTATACCTGGGAGTGTCAGTGGTGTACCTGGGAGTGCCAGCTGTATACCTGGAGTGTCTGAGGCACCTGGCACCGTCAGGAGGTGCATATGGGAGTGTCAGTGGTGTACCTAGGAGTGTCTGAGGTGCACCTGGGAGTGTCTGAGGTGCACCTGGGGAGGCCAGGAGGAGCACCTCAGGGAGGTCAGAGGTGTACCTGGCAGTGTCAGAGGTGCACCTGTGAGTGTCAGAGGTGTACCTGTGAGTGTCTGTGGTGTTCCTGGGAGGTCTGAAGGCAATCTGGGAGTGTTAGAGGAGCACCAGGGAGGCCAGTGGAGTACCTGGGAGGGGTCAGAGGTGTACCTGGGAGCGTGAGAGGTGTTCCCTGGGAGTATCGGAAGTGCACTGTCAGTGTCTGAGGTGTATCTGGGAGGTCAGAGGTGTATCCTTGGAGGTCAGTGTAAAATGGGAGGTCCCAGGTGCACCTGGGAATGACTGAGGTGCACCTGAGTGTCTGAGGTGCACCTGAGAGTGTCTTTGGAGGTGTACCTTGGGAGTGTCTGGAGGTAACCTGGGAGTGTCTGAGGTGTACCTGGGAGTGACTGGAGGTGGCACCTGGGAGTGTCTGAGGTGTTCCTGGAGCAATCTGAGGAGTACCTGGGAGTGTCTGAGGTGTACCTGGGGAGTGTCTGGAGGTGCCCGGGGAGGTCTGAAGGCACCTGGGAGTGTCATGGTGTTCTGGGAGTGTCAGGGTACCTGGAAGGTCAGGAGGTGTACTGGGAGGTCAGTGGTGTACCTGGGAGGCTCAGTTGTATAATCTGGGAGGTCTGGAGGTAACCTGGCAGTGTCAGAGGTGTACCTGGGAATGTCAGGTGCAGGCACCTGTGAGGTCAGAGCTTGTACCCTGGGAGGCCAGAGGTGCACCTGGGAGTGCCAGGAGGTGCACCTTGGGAGTATCTGAGGTGCAATCTGGGAGTGTCTGGAGGTGCAATCTGGAGTGTTTGGAGGTGCAACTCCCCGGAGTGTCTGCTGGAGGTGTTCCTGCGAGTGTCTGAGGTGTTCCTGGAGGAGTGTTAGGGCTGCACCTGGGAGGTCTGGGGTGTACCCAGAGGCCAGGGTGTACCTGGGAGTGTCAGAGGTGTACCTGTGGAGTGTCAGAGGTATACCTGGGAGTATCACGGGTGTGTAATGAGAGTGTCAGAGGCATACCTGGGAGGCTCAGTGTCTGGGAGTGTCTGGGGTACCTGGGAGTTTCCAGGGTGCACCTGGGAGCGTCAGAGGTAATCTGGGAGGTCTTGAGCTTGTACCTGGGAGCTCCAGGGTGTACCTGGGAGCGTCAGAGGTGTACCTGGGAGTGCCTGCTGCACCCGGGGAGGCCAGAGCTGTACTGGCTGAGGCATACCGGGGAGTGTCAGGTGTACCTGGGAGTGTCTGGTGTAATCTAAGTGTCAGGTGTACCTGGGGAGGCCGAGGTGTACATGGGAGTGTCTGAGGTGCACTTGGGAGGGAGGGGTGTACCTGGGAGTGTCTGAGCTGTACCTGGGAGTGTCAGAGATGTACCTGGGAGCATCAGAGTTGTACCTGGATGCCTGGGTGCACCTATGAGGTCAGAGGTGCACCTGGGAGGCCAGGTGCAATCTGGGAGTGCCATTGGTGTACCTGGGAGGCTTGTGCTGCATACTTGGGAGTGTCTGAGGTGTACCTGGCGGTGTCAGAGGTGCATGCGGGAGTGTCAGTGGTGTACCTGGGAGTGCTGGCGGTGCACCTGGGAGTGTCTGGTGCACTGGGAGTGCCTGAGGTGCACCTGAGTCTCTGAGGTGCACTCCACCCTCTGGAGGTGCACCTGGGAGTGTCTGAGGGGTGCACCTGAGTGTCTGGAGGTGCACCTGGGAGAGTCTGAGGTGCACCTGGGAGGTCTGAGGTGTACCCTGGGGAGTGTCTGAGGTGTAATTTGTGAGTGTCTGAGGTGTACCTGGGAGTGTCTGAGATGTACCTGGGAGGTCAGAGCTGTACCTGGGAGGCCAGGAGCTGTACCTGGGAGGCCAGAGGTGCACCTGTGAGGCCAGGAGGTGCACCTGGGAGTGTCAGGAGGTGCAGGCCTGGGAGGCTCAGTGGTGTACCTGGGAGTGCCAGCTGTGGCACTGGGAGTGTCTGAGGCGTACCTGGCACCGCCGGTACCTGGGGAGTGTCAGTGTGGTGTTCTTGGAGGTCTGAGGTGCACCTGAGTGTCTGAGGCACCTGGGAGTGTCTGGAGGTGCACCTGGGAGTGTCTGGAGGTGCACCTGGGAGTGTCTGGAGGTGTACCCGGAGTGTCTGAGGTAAAATCTTGGGGAGTGTCTGAGGTGTACCTGAGAGGTCCGAGGTGTACCTGGGAGTGTCTGAGGTGTACCCCGGGAGCGGGGTCTGAGAGATGTACCTGGGAGTGTCTGAGGTGCACCTGGGAGGCCTGAGGTGCATCTGGGAGTGTCTGAGATGCACCTGGGAGTGTCTGAGGTGTACCTGGGAGTGTCTGAGGTGTACCAGGAGTGCCAGAGGTGTACCTGGGAGTGTCAGAGGTGTACCTTGAGAGGTCAGGAGGTGTAATCTGAGAGGTCGGAGGCGTACCTGAAGTGTCAGAGGTGTGTCTCTGGAGTGTCAGAGGTGTACCTGGGGAGTGTCTGGAGGTGCACCTGCAGTGTCTGAGGCACTTGGGAGTGTCTGAGGTGCACCTGCGAGTGTCTGGAGGTGTACCTGGGAGGTCTCAGGTGTGCACCTGGGAGGTCAGAGGAGGCCCAGGGAGGCCAGAGGTGCACCTGGCAGGTCAGAGGTGCACCTGTGGAGCGCGCTCAGAGGTGCACCCAGAGTGTCTGTGGTTTCCTGGGAGGTTCTGAAGTGTACCCTGGGGAGGTTAGGAGGAGCACCAGGGAGTGTCAGTGGAGTACCTGGGAGGTCAGGAGGTGTAACCTGGGAGCGTGAGAGGTGTTCCTGGAGTATCGGAAGTGTACCTGTCAGTGTCTGAGGTGTATCTGGGAAGTCAGAGGTGTATCTGGAGGCCAGTGGTGTACTTGGGAGTGTCTCTGTGTGCACCTGAATGACTGGAGGTGCACCTGGGAGTGTCTGAGGTGCACCTGAGAGTGTCTGGGAGGTGTGCACCTGGGAGTGTCTGAGGTGTACCTGGGAGTGTCTGAGGTACCTTGGGAGTGACTGAGGTGTACCTGGGAGTGTCTGAGGTGTTCCTGGAGTGTCTGAGTACCTGGGAGTGTCTGAGGTGTACCTGGGAGTGTCTGAGGTGCACCTGGGAGTGTCTGAAGTGTAATCTGGGAGTGTCTGAGGTGTACCTGGGAGTGTCCGAGGTGTACCTTGGAGGCTCAGGAGGTGCACCTGGGAGGCCAGAGGTGTACCTGGGAGGCCAGAGGTACCTTGAGAGTGTCAGGAGGGGTGTACCTGAGAGTGTCGAACGTGTACCCAGAGTGTCGGAGGTGTACCTGAAGTGTCGGAGGTGTACCTGGAGTGTCGTGGAGGTGTCCTTGGGAGGTCGGAGGTGCACTGGGTGTGTCTGGAGGTGCACCTTGGAGTGTCTGAGGTGCACCTGGGAGTGTCTGAGGTGTACCTGGGAGTGTCTGAGGTGTAATCTGGGAGGTCAGGAGGTGTACCTGGAGAGTGTCAGAGGTGTACCTGAGAGTGTCGTGGAGGTGTACCTGGAAGTGTCGGAGGTGTACCTGGGAGGTCTGAGGTGTGCACCTGGGAGGCCAGAGGTGTGTACCTGGGAGTGTCTGAGGTGTGCACCTGGGAGTGTCTGAGGTGTACCCACCTTGGGAGGTCAGAGGAGTTCCAGGGAGGTCAAGCAGGTGTACCTTGGGAGTGTCAGAGGTGTAACTGTGAGTGTCAGGAGGTGTACCTGTGGAGTGTCTG
>NW_024749554.1:0-25727 GCF_018991925.1 Homarus americanus | reverse complement strand
ATCGTCTGTGATGGTTTCCTGAAGTAGAGCAACATCTACTTGATGGGAGAGCACAAACTGGGCGAGGTCTGTCCGGCGAGGTCTAAGTCCCTGGATGTTCCATTGTAAGAAGAGGAGGGAACGGCCTCCGGTGTGAGATGAGTCGGAGGGGCTAGACAGGGCTCCAGAGGAGGTACCAAATTCTGTTGAGAGAAATGGAGAGGGAGGAGTGGGAGAGCGAGGGATGGATCCTCCATCTCGGGAGATGGAAGGAGGCGGGTCATCAGGGCTTGCAAAGCGCGCCCCTGTTGGGTCAGGGTGTCCAGAATGAGTTGTTGTTGCTTCTGCAATGTCACAATTGTTTTCACAAACAAGTCGAGTTGGGTTGAGAGAAGGTTGATTTGCTTGGAGTGGCGATCCAGACGGAGAGTGATTGTTTCCATAGAACCAACTTGGTGTACCTGTGCATGAGCTGGAGGTGGCGGCGAGGATTGCCGAGGGCCCGACTGGGCATGTGGTGGTGGTAGCGACGGAGAGGGACAGTGAGGGTTCAGTTGAGTAAGAGGTGGTGGTGCTGGTGAGAGACAGCGGGGGTCCGGGTGGGCAGGAGATGGTGGTGACTGTGTGGCAGGGCCGGCAACGACCTTGTTCCAAGAACGGTAGGGAGAGGGAGGGAGGGGAGAAAGGATGGGTGGTAGGGTGGATGGAGGGGGTGGTAGAGGAGAGGAGATCAATGGGAAATCCTTGGTGGATGGAAGAGGCGGTGGTGGATAGGATTGAGGTTTGGTTGACAGGGGCTTCGTCAGAGACGAGGGCGGTGGTACAAGGTAAGTTTTCCCCGGGCGAGTGCCAGGACGCTGTGGGCAATTGGCATTCCAGGCGTGGTGACTGCCATGGCAATTGACGCACCGTGGAATAACTGGTATTTTGTTCTGAATTTTCGATTTGCATTCCACTGTTTCGTGAGGACCTGCACAGAAACCGCAGGCGACCATCCTCGTGCACTCCCAGGTGTGGTGCTTCCACGATTGGCAACGACCACAGATTTTCGGGGTTCCGATAAATCGGTCGAGAGGACAGTTGTGAATTGGTCCTACATTCACCTTCGGAGGGAGGGGGCCCACCCACCAGCCGATGAGTTCGTTAGATGGACGTTTGGAGACCGGGTTGATGCGACGCTCCATGTCCAGTAGTTGTGGGAGAAGAGGGCGAAGATCGTCGATAGGGATCTCCCAGGGTACGTGGCGAACCATTACCTTGGTACGACGAGTTTTTGGGGTGATGATGGTGAACTTCAGCATCACCTCCCCCTGGGGAGCAGGAAAGCCCACCTGAGTGAGCCACATGTAAGCTCGCTTGGAGACCCCGATGACAGGAGGAGTCCACCCTCTACAGCCCCAGAAGGGGTGCAAGGGGGAGCCGTGGCCCCTGCTGGAGACCCTGACTTCTGAGGTTTCTGCTTCTTCTTTGACGTGTCTTCAAGAAGAAAGTCGTCAGCATCACTGTCACCTACTGCCGCCGTTTCCAACGAACGGGAGCGTTTAACGGCGGGCATAGGGCACGTTGGCAACACTGC
The DNA here is from genome assembly GCF_018991925.1 of Homarus americanus. Classification (NCBI taxonomy): domain Eukaryota; kingdom Metazoa; phylum Arthropoda; class Malacostraca; order Decapoda; family Nephropidae; genus Homarus; species Homarus americanus. Next base: position 24,172 of record NW_024749554.1, on the reverse strand, counting down.
AGTCAGGTGGAGTGGTAATGACGTCACTGCTACGTCACACTATCACATTGCGCATGCGAAACTTGAAAAACTTTGCTCAGAGGGATCGGGTGGTAGGGCCAGATGTTTTATCCCAAAAAAATGACAAAGTCCAAAAGTAACAAAAAAATATATGCCACTGTGCTGATAACTGGGTCTTACTATAGTTGTTTGCACAGGCTGGGATTGGTAGACGCGCTGAATTCGTCAGAAATACGAATTTTAAGGAGCAGTCTCATACAGCCTTTGTTGACACTACGCACGCATGCGCGTTCCTCCGTCGCACTGTTGTGTCAGTATGTGCTGCCAGTACGGCAGCACAAAGTTCTAGCCGTGGTATGGTTTGTTGCTTTAAAGGTGCTAGTCGAGCTCTGCCACACACAAAGGAACAGTCAATTCTTCCTTCCTTGTCTACAGTCCTCAGGTAGGTGACAACTGCAGAAGCAGATTCTGAAGCGTCGCAGAAGTGATACAACTGAGCAGAGGCAAATTGGTCCTTTTCCAAATTCCACATCACTTCCAGGGCTCTCTCTGTGGGCAAATTATCATAGGTGAAGTCCACTTCCTTGATACCGGTGTGCCGCCTTTCCACGGGGATAGTGCTGAGTACTCCTTTTGTGATTACTTATCCATTTTGTATGCTTGAATCCCCCTCTTAGCAAGAGTCCTTGCAGCTGGTGTGCCATGGAGATTGCTTCCTCAGTATCAGTTACAGACATAAGCAAGTCGTCCACGTAAAAGCTCTCCCTAGCTCTGGTGTTCGCTACTGGGAATTCTGAACCATAATCCTGGAAAGTTCTCTGCAATGCATAAGTAGCACAAGATGGACTCCACACCCCTCCAAAGATATGCATTGTCATTCGGTAGGTAGTTGGGGGTCTCGACAGGTCTCCATTTTCTCACCAGAGGAATCTTAGGGCATCCTTGTGTTCAGGGTGCACCTTGACCTGATGAAACATGGCTTCAATGTCAGCCGTCAGCGCATTAAGCTCCTGACGAAAACTTATGAGGACTCCAAAGCATTTATTGTTGAAGTCTGGTCCTTGAAGTACCTCGCTGTTTAGTGACACATTGGCAAATGTTGCAGGACAATCAAAAACCATGCGAGTCTTCTCTGGTTTGTTTGGAATTAGTACTGGATGATGAGGCAGATGCCAAGTTCTTCCAGGATTTGCTGTCAGTTCCCCTTTTGGCACCTTCTCCGCGAAGCCCTTGGTGATCAAATTTTCAATTTCTACAACATATCTTAGTTTCAGCTCTGCATCTCTTAAGAGTCGTTTTCTCAGACCTGACAACAAGTGTTCTATTGCCAAGTAGGTTAGGTGGTTCTCGCCGGAATGGAACGGGAAACTGGGAGTGTCCATTTATCATCGCACCTGTCGATGACCAGAGCTGGACGACTCTTTTGTCCTCCCTCGACACTGGCGCATCAATTGTAGCTTTTAGAAAGGTCATCTCCACTTCCCAAAAGCGCTTTACTTGTTCCGCTAAACGTGTCTCAGCAGGAGGGAGAGTCGGTGGTGAACCCATGACAGCAAGAGTAGTAACATTTTCATGGGCCGTTGGACCATTTACAGTCCATCCGAGTTGAGTCCTCATTGCAAATGGTGCTCCGTCTCGTCCTGTCCGGCACTCTAAGGGAATCAAGGCTCTTGGACAGTCCTGCCCTATTTGTAGATCAACATCTTGAACATCGGACACAGGTGATATGATTTCTCGAAGATGTTTACAATCCATTACATCCATAGTGGACGCTACTGAGTCTCCCAGTGACGGGGGCAAGCGGTCAATTACCAGTACACCTTGGAGTAATAGTATACATTTAGACCGCACCTGCGTGCCTTTGACTTCCACGTCTATCTCCAATGAGTTTCGTTGTTCTTCATGGGTAAGAGTGTCAATAAAGAGTGACACTGGCTTTCCATACGCCTTCAATCGCTGCAGTAAACTTTTCGTACAGAAGGACCGATAACTGCCGGAGTCCGGGAGCGCATTTGTTCTTGTCGTGCGAGTTTAGTTCGGCCCCTTTACCTCCATCTCCAACAGTGGAAGAGCCACCCTGCTCTTCTTTAGTCCTGCCTTCTCCCTCTTGGTTGACTCTCCAGTAGGGAGTGACAGTTTGGCAAAAGTTTTCAAAATCAAGTGGCTTGGGTTGGATTATTTGTCTATCGGCCACGCTGGTTCCGAATATGTTTGAATCTTTAACATCAGTGCATTAGAAGGTTTGTGGATACTTTTCGGTTCGACATAAAAAAAAACAAGAATAATGGTAGACATTCTTTATTATTGGCATGTATGCTTCAATTTATCAGCAGCACACTAGCACAGTTGGCACACTAACATTGGCTGTCCCCACAGTGTCCCCTCAGTCCCAGTATCCCCACAGTCTAGCACTGGTAGTCCTCTTTCTTAGCCCTCCGCTTGTTTCTCTTCCTGGCCTCCAGCTTGTTCCAGGTGACCTGGTCCTGCTGCCAGGCAGAGCTGGCCACGTCTGCCGCCTCCGTGGTGAGCTTCACTCCTCTTTCCACTGCGGTGGTGGTGCAGGGCAGACCTGGCTCACAGTACGGTTCCTCCAGAAATTGCTCCAGTTCCTGGTCACTGTGCTGGAACAGGATGGGAGGGGAGGAGCTGGCCTTCTGCAGATCAACCAACTCTGACAGCTTGGTGGCTGCCAGATTCAGTTGAGGGTTCCTCACTTTCCTCACTGTCTTTCTCTTGTGCCTTTTTTCCTTCTTCCTCAGCTGCTTGATGATGTTTAGGGCCAACTCCCTCTCACTCTTGTCCATGGAGGCCAGCAGTGAGACCAGCACCACCTCGTGCTGGCCGAAGTAGCCGTTGAACTGGAGGTATGGAGTAAGCAGCTCCACTTCCTCCAGGGTGCAGTACGTCCTCACCCGATTGATGATGGCGAGGAGGTGGCGTGGGCCCTCCAGTAGCAGATTCCTCTGCCTGATCTCCAGGAAGGAGGGCACGTAGATAAGGATGATGAAGGAGGTCATCCGTCTCTGTGACTCGCTGGGGGAGGTGGTGCTCATGTAGGCCCTCAGCTCCCTGCTCTCCGTGTTTTGCCATCTGGCGTTGGTCATAGCTCCGGCCCGTGCCCTGGCCCATCTCTCCTCAATGTGGCCGGACTCCACCGTCTTGGCCATCTCCAACAGATACCGGGTGTCCCAGCTGAACTCCTCCCAGACGACGGAGGGGATGGCATCCAGGAGAGACCTGAGGTAGGTGTTGGTGACGGCCTCGAATTCAACCACCGGAAGGTCCCACACGTTGCCGGTCAGCTTCCGAGCCTCCTCACCACTCCAGGAGGCGGGACCAGTGGTTGGGCCAGCGTACTGGTTGAATAGATGGCCGAAGAGCTTCTCCAGACTGTGGATCAGGCAGTGGATGTGGAGGAGAGGCCGTCCCAACAGCCTTTCAAACTCGGCGATGAAACCGTGATTATAGCCACTCAGTTTGTTGCAACCGTCGCTAAGGACAACCAGGAGGTCGGTGGTGTCAATACCGCGCTCCTCCAGGAAGGCCAGCAGGCTGGTGGCCAGGTCTACCCCCTTTCCCCCCACCGGGACCAGGTGACCAAGGAACTCCTCACCAGGGAAGCCGATCACTGCACAGTCTTCCCTCTTTTTCATGGCGAATCTCTTGTGGTTCTTCTCACCTACACCAGTCACTATCTTGTTCTCATTGATCCTCTCATCTACCATGAGACCTCTGACCATGAATCCCCTGAACTTTTCTTTTTTCTGTTCTCGTGACCTCTTCCTGACTCTCTCCACTTTCTTCCAGTTAGTCACTTTAGACTTGTCCCCTTCAGTTATGATGTTGTCTGCAGCTCTGATGGTGTTTGCGATGTGAGCCACTGCATCATTGGATACCTTGAACCTGTCAGCAGTTTCTCCGATCCTGTCCTCGGCTTCTTTCTCCCTTTTCCTTTTCTCTGATCTTGCTCTCCTGTCGACCATAGCCTTGAACTCATTGTCATTGACATCCTTATAATCACTATCTTCTTCCTGAGCACTGTCATCCACTGCCGACACTTTACACGACATCCTCTCCATCTCCTCCTTCCTCTTTGACCTCATCTTCTCAGTTTTCCTCTCTTCCTCAGCCCTTTTCTTTGCCCTCTTCGCTTCCTTCTCCCTCTCTTCTTTCAGCTTGGCAGTCACAATTTTGTCAACGCCATCAATGCAGCCCTCCCTTCCCGGTTTCCTCTGGGCTGCCAGGAAGCTTTTCTCTCATTCGTGCACTTTGCTGTCGTCTGCCACATCAAACAACTTCTCAGCTATATCCTCGAACCTCATCTTCGGCTTCCCGTTCTTCGTTTTCTTCCTTTTCTGTTTCTGTCCATTTCCCTTCATCATCATCGTCTCCCTCCGCATCCTCCACAGGTCGTGGACTCTCATTTTCACCCTGATTTCAGAGATAGTGGGGACAGTGGCCTTCCTATACACATCCAGTACCTTCTCAAGTCACCTTGTTGGTGGCATCCATATAATCAAAAGCATTTGTTCTTCTCCTTAACCTCTCGTTTTCTGCTTCATAAGCCAGGGCACTTCCAACTTCCTTGTTCAGAGCCAACTTGTTAGATGGCAGAGGCATCCGAACCCCGAACACCTTATCGTTACCCTGGCGCAGCTGAGTGTTGCTAATCTTAGGACGACCCATCTTGGTGGCGGCCCTTTGAACTAACTGCAAAACAACACAGAAAAAACAACTTTCAGCACTTCAATATCACCACCTATTGAACAATATTTTATTCAAAAGTACGGACTGAGATTTTGTCCTTAACTGTCCAAGTCAAGCTACTTGGGCTGAATTCGTTGATCAGTCCTGGGACGAATATCACCAACGGCGTGAATAGATTCCGTGGAATAAATTCAGGGCATTCCCGTCCAGGGAGCCTCAACAAACTCTGTAAATATTGCCATTGGCCTGCCATTGGCACATATACGGAGTTTGGTAATGTTCCATGAGCGGGAATGTCCTGAAGTCATTCCACGGAATCTATCCACGCCGTTGGTAATATTGGGCCCTGGTTTTCGAAATATACGTATGTGGTGACTTGCAGCAAAAATATCGGCATAATTTGTAGCGCATTGAGTTGTAAAACAATAGCATATTATGAACCAGTGTACACAGTAGTCGAATAATCCAATTCAATAACTTGATTTTAACAGGTTGTGCCACATTGCCAGTCCCTTTATTATTTACAGTTTTTTCGCGTTTTTCATGCCAAACCCAAAAGTATCCACAAACCTTCTAATGCAATGATGTAAAAAACTCAAACATATTCGGAATTAGCGTGGCCGATAGACAAATAATCCAACCCAAGCAATTAGATTTTGAAAACTTTTGCCAAACTGTCACTCCCTACTCTCCAGACTCCCAGTATGGTTTCCCACGTCGGTCTCCATCTTCATGACCTCTTGTCACGCCGTTCTTGCCAGTCATCTTGTTGTCTAGGTTCCGACCCATTCTCTCTTGATGCCGTGGTTCCTCTTGATTCAGTAGTCACAGGTGTCCCTAGTCCGTTCATCACGGTCACGACACTTACTCTTATCTGTTTCTTGGCTCTGGCGTCTATTTCCACACCTTTCCCTCTGCATGGACTTGGGAGAAGGATGTAACCATCTCGAATGTAACTCTGAACATCCATCAATGTCACACGGTGAGTATCCCATCGGACACGCATTGACCTGGTGTCCCTTTCTGAGACACAGGAAGCAGTACCGTAATCGTTGTACAGTTCGGGTTCTCTCAAATACTGCCATAGTACGAAACTTGTGGCATCGATTTAAGATATGATCATCTGAGCAGAGTGAACAAGCCTTGCGCTCTGCGCCCGTGACAGCCAGCCCTACAGCACGCCTGCTAGCATTATTGCCGGCATATCGTCTATCTCTGGCTCCCCATGTTTCTGTGTAAGCCTCTCTAGCATTACCAGCATCAGCGGCCTTCTGTATGAATCCCCATAGATGTTCTAACCCTGGTTCCTTTTCCCCTTGAGCTTCAAACTCCTCCACTTTGCTTCGGTATTTCTCGCTCAAGTGACTGGGTAACTTCTCAACCAGCAACTCTTTCCCCAACAGATTGTCAACTTGCCACAGTGCACGGCGGGGCTCAAAGTTACATATACTGTACATACAATCAACCTGTCTGCTAGGCATTGAAGTCCCGCTCTGTCATTAGTACGCACTGATGAGGTCAACATCAGGTCCTGAATCTGTTCACGAATAAAGGCATCTTCTCCACCAAATCGTATCCGCAAAGCTTTTAGCGCCCGTTGAAAGCCGTTTTCTACAGTACTATATGAGTAAAGGTGGTCTCGAATTTCTTCAGAACAAGCCTGCAGGAGGATGTGCATCTTCTCAGGGTCAGACATCTGGATCTTACCTACAGCATCATTGACGCAACGCATAAAGTTACAATACTCGCGACGGCTTTTCCCTATGAAGGTAGGAAGGCGTATGTCTCTGAAGTGTAAGGCTGGCATAATAGGGTGTGTCATACGGAGGCGATTTTTTTTTTTTTTTGAGTTTGAAAAATCGGCCCATGGTATTAATGATGTAGTTCCATGTGCAGAATCATGTGATATCTTCAGATTTGAAAAGTTTTCATTTTTTGCTAGGTAAATTTTAACTTGAAATCTTAGGAAAATTCAGTATTCCCACCCTTTTAACAACACCACTAAATAGCTTATTTAAAGTAAAGTAAATGTATCAGGTTAATTTATTAGGATGAAAATGATCCAGAATAGTGAAACGAATGATCTTGACTCATTTATTAAATTTAATAGTCCTTTAGAAAACAAAATCATCAAATACAAAAACCGGTTTTACTACTACGACCCGGTGTTGCTGCACACCATAGAGAACATGTCTTTCTTGCTTCTGTTTCTACTCATCACCTCCCTGCTGACCACCTGAGCTCGGATGTAGCCTTCCCTCCTCTCCTGGCTGTACATGTGACTGCTGGCCTCGCTCACTTGCTGTACACAACGCTCAATACTCTGGGTGTGCGAGGGCCAGGCAGGGACATGCATGGGGTTGTCCAGGAAAGCTCTGACTTGAACATTGGTGAGGCTGCAGGTGAAGGGCACCACCGCCAGCCTGTGGATGTTATCAGATCTATGAGATCAGTGAGGAGTGCTTGGCACTGGGTCAAGCAGGAGTCGGCTGACCCCTGAGAATCGTCACACCCAACTGATTCGTCTGCCGGGTCTCTGCATGATGTGTATCCAGATCTTTTTTTTTTTTGGCTGTAACTCTTCTCTCCTCCTCATCCTTACTGCAGAGCATTGTCTGCAGAACTAACATGGAAGTGGAACGCCGCCGAGAAGGTCCTGCTACACAGTCTGCTCCACAATCTGAACAACCTTCGCCAGCGGCTCCTCAGGGCTCAGGCTGGAAGAGAACATGCCTCGGACCTTCGGAGAACGATGACTTGACCTTGGTGTTGAACCAATTTGGCAAGTAGACACTCACGATGAATTGGACAATAAGTCTCAGGTTGTGAAGCTGGTTTCCTTTCAGTTTATGATGAGCGACCCAAATTCTGCAGAACCTGAGAGCCGTTGTGAGCCACCTAGAATGTGAGACTGGACCTATCTGCAGGTAAGCAAGTCTATCAAGGCATGACCCCAATTTTGATGGCACTGCAAATCATGTAACCATAGTACTGGTCAGTACTCAGGTCGTCAATGACAGTATGTGCAAGCTCAACGAGTGGAGGGCCAACTGTGATTTTTTCAAAGCTCGGATTTATTTCTAACTCAGTGGCAGAGTCCAGCATCTTGCCAAGAGGACGAGACCATCTGTTGTTTGAAGAGTCTTGCCATCCAGCTCCTGGATCAGATGTCTGAGTGGCAACTCATTTGGGTATGGAGGTCACAAACAATCCAGACCAGCTTCCTCCCAATCTTCAAACCATCTCTGTATGACCCCCTTGCCACCTGTGTTCGATGGTGCTGCTCCCTCCAGCCAGCACCAGGGTCTGGTCTGCATTCTCCTATACAGACTGGGTTCACGTGTATCTACCACTATCTCAGCTGGTTTCCTGATGTCATCTTTCTCTGGAGTGAAATGCCACAAATACTTCCCTCCTGGTTCAATGCTGCAGGAGTAGTGTTCCTCCTTCACCATAGCAGGGAACAACTTGTCAGAATCTCCAACTTTCATGAACACTTTAGTGTCATCCCTTCTCCCATCAAAGAACAAACAATTGATTCCATTTTCTCTTATCCCTTTATCAAACTCCTCTTCTAGGTTACTGACAAGTTTCTCCTGAGCTCTCCTTACTTTGTTATGATCTATCACCAGGTGAACATCATCAGGTGTTATCAAACCACCGTCAACCCAGGCAGCTGTTGCTATCTCTGCAGTTTCTCTGAGACCAGTGGCATTTGTCGCATGCTTTGGCCAAGAGCTATCTCAGGATATCTTTCTATTTTGAATCTTGCCTGGAAGGTTTGGGATCATTATTTTCTGGAGATTGAGACAAAGTCACCATTCTCTGGTCGCCTCAGATCCCAGCCATGGGGAAGTCGCCAACTCTGAATCAGCTTGACTCCAATCATCAGCCTTGCACCCTGGGCCTTCAAGTCTCTTTCTCATGTCTTCTCCTCTTACCATATCTCTCTGTGGCAGCCTCCTGTCCTCTTGGACTCCGAATATCTTGGCTAGAAATGGCGAGGCTATACTGCCATTCTTCTCTCTCTGTGCTTGACAAATGCCGGTTCGATCTACATTTAGTTCACGCTTACCATCTGGGAGATGGGCCTCGGATTTGATCACGATCACCTCCAAACTCGGGACAGAGGCAAATTGGGCATACAGTAATTATGTCGTGACAGTCCAGTTCATGGCCAGCTGTGTACTTTGATTTTTCCTCTCTCCCAAGAATATCTCTGCCCTTTTCCCAACAGCTGTGGTCTCACTAATCTTCTTCTGACTTGTGCAATGGAGCTGAACTAGGCGTTAGCTGAAAATTATTGCTTGTGCCAAATGGCTTTTGATGTATCCATAACGTGTCTTTGTTTGTGTAAGTTCTTTGGTTCTTTTCACTGATTTGCCTGATTAAAACACCGTATCTGAGATGGCTGGATTTTTGGTTCCTCGTCCTGACACAAGCAGCCATCGCAAATATTATCAACTTATAAATGCATCAGAATCTGAAACAGAAAAAAAATATTGTTAGTTGGGTTGTTAAAGAATGAAGTCAGAACGCAATGTTCACTATTTAATTGTAATGCACTAATGCAGCTGTACGTTAGATTTTCGATAAATTTCACGCTAAAATTGTAGGTTATGTATCTAAGCTACTGTGCCGAGTAGCAACCCTGTACATAAGCTACTGTGCCAAGTAGCAACCCTGTACATAAGCTACTGTGCCGAGTAGCATTTATATATATAATCACGTGGCAACACTGCACGTGTTATGTGGCAACATTGCCCAGAGGCTGCCATATGGCAAGGCGCCTCAGTCTGACTGTGTGAGCCGTGCATGGCACACGCGAGTCACCATTTGTATTTCTCTCATCCATAATAAACGGACTTCAGTGTTTCACAGTGTTTCCCTAGCCATCACTGCATTCTTCAGGGCACACTAGTAACCTTCATGGTGCAGTGAGTAGGATGCACGGCATCACTCTGAATGCCGAGAAGTTCGTCTTGGCCGCACCTGCAGTGTCTTTCTGCGGCTACCGACTCTCAAGGGATGGCATTGCTGCGGACCCGGAGAAAGTTCGCGCCATAGCGGACTTTGCGAAACCTGCCAACCTTACGGATCTCAGGTCTTTCATGGGCCTGGTGAACCAGCTGGCAGAATTTTCCCCTGACGTCTCCGCTGCTGCCGGGCCTCTCCGCCCCCTGATGAGCCCCAAGAGGACGTTCACGTGGACCCCTCACCACGACCTCGCCTTTCATAAGGTGAAGGAGGCCCTGTCAAGTCCACCTATCCTCGCTACTTTCGACCCAGCGCTCCCCACCGTCCTCCAGACAGAAGCCTCGCCCCTGTACGGGGTTGGTTACGCCCTTCTCCAGGATCACGGTGGAGGAAAGTACCGGCTCGTACAGTGTGGCTCTCGCTTCCTCACCGATGCTGAGTCTCGCTATGCTACCATCGAGCTGGAGCTGCTGGCAGTGGTATGGGCCTTATCGAAGTGCAAGTTCTACTTGATTGGCCTACAGCACTTCGACCTCATCACAGACCACAGGCCCTTGGTCCCCATTCTTAACCACTATTCGCTGGACGCCATCGAGAATCCCCGCCTCCAGCGCCTGAAGGAGAAGATTTTGGTCTTCGTCTTCACCGCGGCTTGGTGCGCAGGTAAGGAGTTGTGCATCCCGGATGCCCTCTCCCGCTCCCCAGTCAGCCGCCCTACACCTGAAGACGAGATGCCCAGCACCGAGGCCGGTTTCTCCGTCAGCAACATCGTCACCTTGCAGGCTGTACAGTCCCTCGCCAGCACCCAGGCCTCAGTGTCGCCACCCGACAGCGATCTGGCCCTTGAGGAACTACGGACCGCGGCACGCGACGACCCCTCCTACACTCAGCTCTTGGAGAGTGTGAGGACTGGGTTCCCTCGCGACCGTTTTGACCTCCACAACACCCTACGCCCGTATTGGAAGATACGTGAGGACCTCTACGCAGATGGGGACCTCGTCCTGTACGGTGCCCGTGTGGTCGTCCCTGCAGCTCTCCATCGTCACGTTCTGGCCCGCTTACACGACAGCCATCGTGGAGCAGAAGCCACCAAGCGCCGCGCAAGGCAGGCTGTGTACTGGCCCGGCATTGACGCGGATATCGTCAATACGGTCAGTGTCTGTGAGCCGTGCCAGATCATGCAGCCCAGTCAACAGCAGGAGCCCCTCTTGTGCGACGACGAACCCACCAGGCCCTTCGAGTCCGTGTCGGCTGATTTCTTCAGCACAGCTGGGAAACATTTCCTGGTTGTCGCCGACCGACTCTCTGGCTGGCCTGTGGTGGTAATCTGTGGCTCGGACACGACGTCCGCGGCCACCATTCGCCACTTCCGGCACCTCTTTCGTGACCTGGGCGTCCCCGTACGTCTGCGGACGGACGGTGGGCCACAGTTCACCAGCCGGGACTTCACAGGATTCCTGGAGCGTTGGGGAGTCCGCCACATCGTGTCAACACCCCACTACCCACAGTCAAACGGCCATGCTGAGGCTGCGGTCAAGACAGTCAAGCACCTTATCCTCAAGGTGGCCCCTTCAGGCAACATAGACTGTGAGGCGTTTGACAAAGGACTCCTGGAGTTACGTAATACTCCCACCCACACAGGGCGCTCCCTTGCCCAGATCCTGTATGGTCACCCTCTCCGCTCTTGCGTTCCTGCACACGCCAAGGCCTTTGCAAAGGAGTGGCAGACCAGAGCCGAGAGCTGCGACCGCCGCGCCACTTCACGTGCCCAGGACGCCAAGGCTCGGTATGACGACCATGCCCGCCCTCTTCAGCCACTGGAGATTGGTGCCCTTGCCCGCGTCCAGGACCCGACGACGACACGTTGGGACAAGGTGGGCATAGTGATGGGCGTCGGCCGGTCGCGGGACTACAAGGTCAGGATGCCGAGTGGCCGTGTCTGGTGGAGGAACCGCCGCTTCCTCCGGCCAGTCCCACCCCCTGCTGCTGGCCCCCTGACCGAAGACGAGTCACCTACACCTCACGAGGATCCGCCACACAATGCACCTCGACGCTCGGAGCGACTTAGGACTAAGAAGTCCGCTCAAGACAAAGACTATGAGCGTGAGGGGGGGAGGGAGATGTAGGCTATGTATCTATGCTACTGTGCCGAGTAGGAACCTTGTATATAAGCTACTGTGCCGAGTAGCATCTATGTATATAATTACGTGGCAACACTGCACGTGTTATGTGGCAACATTGCCCCGAGGCTGCCATATGGCAAGGCAGTCTCAGTCTGATTTCGTGGGCCGTGCATGGCACACGCTAGTCCCCGCTTGTATTTCTCCTATCCGAATAAATGGACTTCAGTGTTACCCGGTGTTTCCCTACCCATCACTGCCTTCTTCAGGGAACACTTGGAACCTTCAATTATCACTACAGATCGGTAAAGTACGTTCCGAGATTCTCGTGCGGACACACAAACACACATACGTATGATAGATGAGTAGTGGGTCTCATATTTTTTTACCTGGCGTGACATGACTAGTTATGTCGCCCGTTCTTATAAACTCTTCTTATGTTTGCTGTGTGTGGATCAGTGGATATCATGTTTTTTTATCTGACCTCATGTTTGTAAGGTCACCCTCTGTACATAAGTTCTCTCTCAGTCTTTGTAATTCAGTTGACCCTGAAGATGTCTTGAATAAAGACGAAAGCTAAGGTCCTCCATTACTTCCCTTTTCTCTGTGTGATTTTATGAATATATATATATATATATGCTGATAACCACAAGGAAAGAAGAAAACACGAAGTTCCCAAGCGCTTTCGTGTAATTCACATCTTCAGGGGTGAGTACAGACTAGAGAGAGTAATACAAATCAAGGTGTATATATACAGAGGAGGGTGAGACCAGGTCCACAATGGTCAGGTATTAGGTAATGACCCTACTAATCTTTAAATAGCACACAACGGTTGGTGGTCAGGTCAGATGGTCAAGTGACCCGGCCTTCTCACCTGATCACAAATTTCTTAATTACAAAATTGTCCAGCTTGTACATGCCGTTACTCAAATTCATGTTGAATGCTTCGGTATGTTTAATAAGACTAGATTCTATGATGTTCCTACTATCAATTGAATTACATGGTAATATTGAGGAGGCATTATCCCAGTCAATGCAATGCTTGTTATCCCTCAAATGAACAAACAGAGCATTGGATTCCTGGCCTGCCCTAACACTGTATTTGTGTTGTTTAATTCCAGTTGCAAGATCTTTACCTGTCTGGCCTAAGTAAAACATATTACATTCCTTGCAAGGAACTTTATAAATGCAACCAATTGTGTTGTTGGGGGAGTTCTTGATTAACATTTGTTTAACAGTGCATGAGTTTTTAAATGCCATATATACAAGGCTGAAATGGATTATATATATATATATATATATATATATATATATATATATATATATATATATATATATATATATATATATATATATATATATATATATATATATATATATATATTTCATTTTTAGTCCATATAACACGCGGACTTTGAACATATAATCAACGACCTCACCAGCAAGGAATCGAACCCTCGACCTACTGGGTGTGACTAGGGAACGCTTACCGGCTAGGCCACAAGGACACTAAAAGCAGTTCTAGACTCTGTTATATTTCACACAAAGCCTGTTCATCGAGCTGATGGCGCCGTGAACCTCATTGGGAAACTGCCTGTGCCTCTTATGTGGTGTCAGTAGCATTTTACCGAATCCAGCTGGTATGAAACACGAGGTACATATATATACTTCATTTTTAGTCCATATAGCACGCTGACTTTGAACATATAATCATAGTCGGTAACGTTCCCTGGTCCCATACAGCAGGTCGAGGGTTCGAGTCCTGGCTGGTGAGGTTGTTGATTATATATGTATATATATATATATATATATATATATATATATATATATATATATATATATATATATATATATATATATATATATATATATATATATATATATATATATATATATATATATATATACACACACCTCGCATTTCATACCAGCTGGATTCGGTAAAATGCTACTGACACCACATAAGAGGCACGGGCAGTTTCCCAATGAGGTTCACGGCGCCATCAGCTCGATGAACAGGCTTTGTGTGAAATATAACAGAGTCTAAAACTGCTTTTAGTGTCCTTGTGGCCTAGCCGGTAAGCGTTCCCTAGTCCCACCCAGTAGGTCGAGGGTTCGATTCCTTGCTGGTGAGGTCGTTGATTATATGTTCAAAGTCCGCGTGTTATATGGACTAAAAATGAAGTATATATATGTACCTCGCGTTTCATACCAGCTGGATTCGGTAAAATGCTACTGACACCACATAAGAGGCACGGGCAGTTTCCCAATGAGGTTCACGGCGCCATCAGCTCGATGAACAGGATTTGTGTGAAATATAACAGAGTCTAGAATTGCTTTTAGTGTCCTTGTGGCCGAGCCGGTAAGCGTTCCCTAGCCCCACCCAGTAGGTCGAGGGTTCGATTCCTTGCTGGTGAGGTCGTTGATTATATATATATATATATATATATATATATATGCAAGTAAATCACCGTAGGTGCGCGTGATCTGTAAAAGTATGCTGATAACTACAAGGAAAGAAGAAATAATGAAGTTCCTAAAGGCTGTGTAATTCACATCTTCAGTGAGTACAGACTAAAGTGGTCATCGGAGTCATTAGTTATGAGGTGAGAGAAGATTATTTGGGGTTGAAGAAAAAGTGGTGAAACAGAAATACAGTAGTAGAAAGAATCTGGGCTCAACCAGATCGCTTCATCTTTCCTATTGGTGTTTTATCTTTGTTTTGCTTCCTTGGGTCGTCAGACCTTTGTATTAATATTGGTTTATTTGTATAGTGCTGCTTATTACTATTTTATTTATTTATTTTTTATACTGCGGTGGAGTTAGTGAGCCCGCCCAGGTCCTTGTGTAGCTGGGAGGGTAGTCATTTTTTTATTTATTTTTTGCTAAGGTGTTAGTTAAAAGTTACTCTAAAGTACACTGTATGGAGAGGCCTGCCAGGTTCTTAGTGGAGCTGGTAGGTCACTCTCCTTTTATTCTCTCTATTAATGTTTTATGTGTATATTGGGGCAGGAGATGGTTCAATTAATTTCTTCCTGGCTGATGTAGCTGGGAGGGTAAATTCATTATTATTACTATTTTATTTATTTATTTTTTATACTGCGGTGGAGTTAGTGAGCCCGCCCAGGTCCTTGTGTAGCTGGGAGGGTAGTCATTTTTTTATTTATTTTTTGCTAAGGTGTTAGTTAAAAGTTACTCTAAAGTACACTGTATGGAGAGGCCTGCCAGGTTCTTAGTGGAGCTGGTAGGTCACTCTCCTTTTATTCTCTCTATTAATGTTTTATGTGTATATTGGGGCAGGAGATGGTTCAATTAATTTCTTCCTGGCTGATTTAAACCAACTGTGTTCTTGGAATTCTTCATTATCTTTATAATTTATCCAGTTTTGGTAAGTTTCTGTGTTGAGTTCAGTCACTTTGTTCCAAATATTTGCGGCTTTGTTGTGTATTTCTACATTGATTGCTAGGAGATTTGCTCTCTTGTGTAGCTGTTCATTATCGATGTGGTCTGTATATTTTATGTTATATATAAATCTGAGGGCTATATTTTGTACTGTTTGTAACCTTTTAATGCTCGTTTTACTAAGGGTGTTCAATGGGATGGGTGGGTAGTCCATAATTGATTTGACAAGGGCAATATAAATCTTTCTTTTGTTATTAATGCTAAGGTTCTTAAAGCGTTTTATTTTTGATAATTTTATTCTTGCTTGTCGTTCTTTATCTTTTATGTATGTTATATTTATATCCTCTTTTTGTTAGTTTTAGTCCAAGCATCCTGCCTTCAGTGTCGTATGGGTATAGTTCCTGGTCGACTATTACTGGACTTGTTTTGATCTTGTCTCTTGGTATTATCTTGAATCTGTTCTTATTTGTCCTGATTTTCCATTTTTTTTCAAAATCATTTATACTTTTTATCGCTCTTACCGTGTAGAGTGCCATAAATTGGGTTGATTTTCCTGGGTATGATACTATTTGAGTAATATCATCAGCAAACATTACATATTCGCTAAAGGGGGTAGGTTGAGGTGTGTCTGAAGTATAAATTGTATATAGTGTTGGAGAAAGGCATCCTCCTTGAGGTACTCCACTCTCAAGATTAAACATAGTTCCTATAAAGTTTCCAATTTGAATTTGTGCTCTCCTATCATCTAAATAGTTACACAATATTCTTAGCAAGTATTCGTTAAGTCCCAGTTTTAATATTTTATATTTTAAGCCTAAATGCCAAACTTTATCAAAAGCCTTAGAAACATCCCTTAAAATTATATTGATCTGGTTCCCCTTGCTTTTTTCTATTGCAATTATATCTGTTATTGTAGCTATTGCAGTTAGGGTATTTCTATTGGGCATAAATCCATGTTGTCTATTGTTAGTTTTCCCATGTTGTGTTAAAAAGGTTATAAGTCTTGAATTTAAATTTTTTCCAGTAGTTTCCCGGTAATTTCTAATAAAGATATTGGCCTGTAGTTTAATATTTCCTTATTGTCCTTACCCTCCTTGGGAATAAATATCATTTTAGCATATTTTAGTTTGTCTGGAAAGTAACCGGTTATTGAGCATGCGTTATAAATGTTTAATAGTGTTTTTAAGATGTTTTCAGGTAGATTCATGATCATATTTCGTGTAATACCTGTGAGCCCGGGGGCTTTTTCCTTAAACTTCCTCAGACAGTGCATCATTTCTCCCATGGTTATTATTTGATTATTAGGTAATAAATTATAGTCTATATATTGCTTTGGGGTGATTCTATGTATGTGTCTTCCCATTTCGTCTTCCATCCTTTCTTCGTGTTCACTATCAAAATCTTCATTTTCCTCATCTCATATTTTAAAAACTTTTACCCATTCCCTTTTGAATGCTGACTCTTGTTCATTTTCCTCGTACAGTTTTGTTCCATTTTGGTCTTTATGTATGGTGGTTTTTGTTTGTTGTGCCCCATCATCTTGTTTATGGAAGTCCAAAATGTTTTTGTGTCTTTAGTCATGTCAGCCGCCATTATAATATCATTCCATTTTTTATTGTTTGCTTCCTTACATGCGTCTCTTAATTTTATCTGTAGTGCTGTCTGTGTCGTATATAGCCATCTGTTACTGCCGTGTCTTTCCATATACCTGTTTATTTCATTGTAATGGGTCTGGATTAATTTAACTTCTTCTGGTAGTCTGTTGTTGGGTAATGTTCTAAAGTGTGAAGTAGGAGTGTGTTTGGTTATAGATGTTTTTATTGCTGAGTGCAGTCTGTCCATTTCTGAGTCTATATCTTTTGTTGTTTTCCCTTAAAAAAACATTGAAAGGCGTTGGTTTCTATAGACAGCATAACCGCTATAGCTACTCCGTCATTTTTCTCGCCCGATTTATTTCTTTGGTTTACATAATAGTTAAAGAGTTTTATGTTGTTGTTTTCTGTCTCACCGTGACTGTTTATTAGTATAATGTCAGGGTCAATTTCTTGATATATATTACTTAGGTTAATTCTCTTGGTCTTCCAGTTTCTTACGTTGTGTTGTATTATTCTAAAAGTTCTTACTGTTTGTCTATTGTCCATTATTTCTTATACTTGGATTGTGACAGTTGGAGTGGAGACCTATCGTCCTGTTTCCCGCTTCTGACTCTTCTAAACTCTGACGGGTCTACTATTTTAAAGTCATTGGTCGTAATCTTTAGTTTGTCCGTAGTGATTAGTGACCAGACGTAATCTTCACTTAGGGATTTTTCTTGATATGTCCACTTGTATATCCCTCCTTCACAGTTTTTTACTATTGTCCCTCCTGTTGGTCTCGATGTTGGGATTCCATGTTTTGTTGTAATGATAACTTTTAATCCAATATCTTCAGCAGATTCAGGTTGTATATTGTGATCAGTTTCCATCTTATCTTCTCTCCTCCTAATCCTTTGTCTTGTAGTCTGTCCTTTTGTTATTTCTATCTTCTCTTTGTCACTTCTAGTCATTTGTCTGGGATCTCTATCAGTCGCTTGTGTTCCTTGTGTATCAGCTGTTGCTCCTTGCTCAAACCTTTGTTTGTCTAGCTGTAGTCTTTCTCTCAGTTCGCTTGCGTATGTTGCCTGAAATAGTTTTTCGGATTCTGGATTCTCTGGAAATATCATCTCTGGTAGGTTATTCAATTTAAACATTTTCCTTAACTCCTCATTGTATGATCCGGGTGCAATGATATTGTGCAAATGTGCATGGATCATACTAATCATTACCTTGTCATGTATTGGCTCACTTAAGTTTAATATGGTGGATTCTGGTCTGTGAGCCTCTTGGACCGCTCTCTTGGCTATTTCGACTTATGTCGTATCCTTCTTGTCTTGTTCCTTTTTCCTTGTACTTTATCATGTGTTTTTTTATTGGGCATGCCATTGCTAACGTCCTGTGTCCTATGTATGCATTCCCGTTTCTCTTACAGTTGAGACAGCCAACATGTGTGTTCTTACATTCAGTGTAGGTATGGTCGTCGCCTGCACAATCTGAGCAGTACTTTTTTCTTTTTCTGGACAGTCTCTCGTTGTGTGTTCTTCATATTTGTAGCAGGAGAAGCAAGTTTGCAGACTGATGAATGTTTCCTTCTTTATTTGATGAGGTGTTACTGACATGTTAAATATTAGAAAGCCCTGTTGTAAAACTTTTTCAGTCATTGAAACTTCTTCAAAGGTAATCTTGAAAACATGAGTGTAGTCTTTTATCTTAATGACTTCCTCGATCTTCATCCACCTGTTTTGGCGTTCCAGTTCATCTTTCAGGTCTTCAGATGTCTTCCTCCCGATCTCTTGGTCGACTTGACGAACGAAAACTGATCTTTTTGCTTTTTGATTTGGTGGCATGACAACAACAAGGCCTTCATTGTAAAATACATCTCTGGCTTCTTTTGAAAGGATTTTGTCTGAATCAAAGTCATCTTTACAGATTACTTTGAAACCTTCGTTGGTGCTAAATATTCTTGTTAGTGGGACTTGCAATTTGTTGTAAGTGATTTCTGCCACTTTTCCTCTTCCAATAGAGTGTCCCTTATCTCTATGTTTTATTCTAATGCTTGTAGTCATCTTCCTTGATTACATCCCAATCCTACCTATAACACAGGGCTCCTGCCTGGGAGCAGTGACCCCGCCCCCCCCTCTTGGACGGGCGTCGGGCTCGTAGGGTTCTGCACCCAGGTTACCTGTGACTATAGTTATGTCTAAAAAGTTGCCACCTACCGGTGACCCCCGGACAAGGGGTGCCCTGCACTATCACAGGTTCCCTTGCCGGATCGACCGTATCGCTAAGTCCCGCCTCCCGTTCAAGGAACGGAGTGCATGAGGGGGATGAAAAAAGGAAAGAAGAGGACTTAGAGAGTAGAGACAGTCTACCTACCACGCCACGTTCGGTTAGCCAATCAGAGCACCGCAGTAAACGTGCATGTATCACGCCACCGTGGGGCACCACTGATTGGCCAATCCAGGATGTAGACGCACGGGTAGTAGTCAAAATTTGGGGAGCCAAAATATATGTTTTCCAGAAGTTGGAATTTTTCGTACAATCTGTGATGGTAATTGCACCGTCACTATGTTGGGTAAGTACAATCACTAGGATTGAGTGTCCTATCACAACGAAGTTGCAGACTGCTCAAACATACAGCAGAAGAGGCAAGTCTTCGCAGCTCCGGGTCCAGCAGTCGACTAAAGAGGAGTACAAAACAAGGTGTATATATACAGAGGAGGGTGAGACCAGGTCTTCCTCGACCTGGAGAAAGCCTTCGAACTAGCAAATCCATTGGCCATTACAACTACGCTCGCTAAAAAAGGCGTCAAAGGAAGGTTGCTGGGGTGGATCCAGAACTACCTCACACAGAGAGAAGCACGAGTACGCTTTCAGGGAGCAACCTCAAGCTACAGGGTCCATGAAAACGGAACCCCACAAGGAGGCATCCTCAGTCCAATGCTGTTCAATGTCCTGATGGAAAATCTAGTCAAACTTCCTTTCAGACAAACAGCCAAGCTCCTATGTTATGCAGACGACTTACAGCTTATAGTAAGAGGATCGAACAGACTAGCCAACACGCAACACGCACTCCAACTTATAGAAGAGGAGTGCAACAGACTTGGACTCAAGATAAATCCAGCCAAGTCGAAAGCGATGGCCATCTGCACAGACACACCAGACAAGATGCTCTCCATACAAAACACGCCGGTAGTCTGGACCAACGCCCACCAGTGTCTTGGAATCTGGTTTGACCAGAAACTCACCTTCAAGCCGCAACTCGAGTATCTCAGGCACAGGACGAAGAGCAGACACAATATAATGAGGTCGCTCACCAGCAAATCCGCAGGAGCAAACCTTCATGTGCTCAAAGCCTACTACACAGCCGCCATCAGATCGCTGGTAGATTACAGTGCTCCAGCACTCATTGGACTGAGAGAAGACCAAATAGCTAAGCTAGAAGTCATTCAAAACAATGCTCTCAGGACCATGCTCGGAGCACCCATGTGGACCAGAATCTGCAATCTGCAAATGGAAACCGAACTACCACCCCTGGCAGTACGAGTCAAGCAGGTGACAGCCGGTCTCCTCGCCAAAATCTGTAGAGCAGACAAGCCCACAGTTGCCAAGATTCGAATCAGTGCCTCCCTCCACCTCGACCACAGAGTGCGAGGGGCCACCTGGTCGCACGAGGCAAGCGAGGTCATCCGACACCTGCAAGCAGAAACACTCGTCAAGAACAACCAAGACACACGAGACAATGGTTACGCTGTTCCTCCACCATGGAGCCCTCCACCAGCCACACTCAAATTTACCGACCTAGGCGATAGTAAAGCCAACTTCCAGAAGGAGGACCTCAAAAAAATAACTCTCGAAGCCATAGCCACCGAGACACCGGCTGATGCAGCATCATACTTCACAGACGGCTCGGTGGACCCAAAACATCGTAGATCCGGGGCGGCCTTCTACACCCAAGGTCAGACCCTCCAATGGAGACTTTCCAATGACTGCTCCACCCTACAAACAGAACTGGTAGCAATCTCAAAGGCCCTACAACACGCTGCAACACAACACAACAAGTCCATCATAATTCACACGGACTCGAAATCGGCCATGCAGGCGCTGCAACACAGTCAACCAAGAGACAACGTCCACATCATCACCTCGATCCTCGCACAGCTACAGGAATTCCAAAGCCAAAACCGACCAGTCGTCTTACACTGGATTCCCAGTCAGGTAGGGATCGGAGGAAACGACGTGGCAGACGAAGCAGCCAAGGCAGCTACACGTTCTAGTAGCGTACACATCCAAGTTCCAGCAAGTGTGCAACAGATCAAGAATCACCTCAGAAAGACTACCAAGCTCCACATCAAAAAGAGCTTCCTTCATGCACTCAACGCTGGTTCCCAATCAGCCAAATGGTACCTGGCGGCCACAAAATGGGAACCACCTTTCGCTGACAAGAAAACTCCAAGACAAACCCAAGTCAGCCTTCATCGACTACGACTAGGGTACAAGTGCTCCTGACAGATGATCGAAAATGACGTCATGGAATGCACCTACTGTCAGGAGCCAGCAGCCAACCCACTTGAACACTATCTCCTCGATTGCGAGGTCACACAAAGCCTCCGAAACAGAACTCAAATCTCCCAAGAAACACATACAACACCAGCGGCCACTCTAACCCGAAAGGCCCATACAGACCACATTCACCACCTACTCCGGGTCATCACACGATACCCACCACCCAGATAGCTTAGAAAGCATCCTCTCCCAGCAAGTGCGGACCCCAGTTCGGGGGGCGCGCCACTCCGAAGCTGACCACGTCCAAGAGTGGGGGCTGGTGGTAAGCGTCCACTGATCGGGGGTCCGCTCACACTTGCAACCTGCAGTATCCCTCCAATCTGCAGGTGGGACCACCTCCAATGCCAATCCGGTCTGGCTGCTCCTGGAGCTCCAGCCGGAACCACCAAACGGGCCGCCTATAGGCAAAGGCCCGTGTCGGACTACGGTCCGACAATCTCAACAACAACAACAACAGACCAGGTCCACAATGGTCAGGTATTAGGTAATGACTCTACTAATCTTTAAATAGCACGGCAACAGTCGGTAGTCAGGTCAGAGGGAAAGGTGACCCAACCTTCTCACCAGGTTACAAATCTTCTTAATTACAAAATTGTCCAGTTTGTACATGCCATTACTCAAATTCATGTTGAATGCTTCGGTATGTTTAATGAGACTAGATTCTATGATGTTCCTACTATCAATTGAATTACAAGGTAATATTGAGGAGGCATTATCCCAATCAATGCAATGCTTGTTGTCCCTCAAATGAACAAACAGAGCATTGGATTCCTGGCCTGTCCTAACACTATATTTATGTTGTTTAAGTCTAGTTACAAGATCTTTACCTGTCTGGCCTAAGTAAAACATATTACATTCCTTGCAAGGAACTTTATAAATTCAACCAATTGTGTTGTTATGCCTAGATCAATCCTCCCACAACGTGTCCTGAAGATGTCTGACCGCCCCTTTGGTGAGTTCCAAGAAATCATCCTCAAGAAACATTTTGAAATAAAGAAAATTGAAGTGGATGAAGCTTTCCGTATTGTAAGACAAAAAAGCGTGTTTTTAATATGAACATACCGAGTTATTGGAAAAAGCTCATGTTGGATTACTGTTTTGATAACCTGAGACGTGTGCGTTCTGATCTTCAAGCTAAGATAGACCACAAATTGGCACTCCTTGTTAGAAATAGTGATTGGACTAAGGATGCCAATCACAACTGTGTAGTGAATCTCTCCTCTAAACAACTAGACAATGATACGTTGTGTGCCCTCGGCTATGGTTTAAGTTTTGATGGCTCTAACAAGGGAGTCGACAGTGTTGACATAGCCAGAGCATTTTGCAATTTGGAGAAATTCAGTAATTTGACAAGTGAAGAAGTGAACATGTGTAAAGGTGTTGTGTATGCATCTATGTCCAAGCCTTGTATTCCAAACTGTCCAGAAAGATTCACCAAAGCAATCCAAGCCCTTAAGAAAAATAAGGATCTGCATGTCACTAAAGCAGATAAAGCCAACACAGTAGTGATTTTAAACAAAGATGATTATATTTCTAAAATGAATGACCTTTTATGTGATACTACAACATATTCTAAACTCATAAATAATCCTCTCAACACTGTTAACACCCAGTTCAACAAAAAACTGAAGTCTCTATTGAGAGGCAAAGCTACTCTCATTAAACATCTTACTTCAACGTCCCCTCCACTGCCATACATGTACGGTGTAATCAAGACCCACAAGCCTAATAACCCAGCAAGACCCATCATTAGCTCAGTTGGGTCAATCTCTTATAAACTATCTAAATGGTTAGTTTCTTTACTAAATCCCCTAGTTGGCAACATTTCTAACTCTAATATCGTGAATAATATGGAATTGGTTGATAAACTCAATAACTTACACATTAATTATGATTTTAAACTGGTCAGTTTTGATGTAACATCACTCTTTACAAAGGTCCCAGTTGATGATATACTAGAGTTCCTCATAGATTCCCTGGATAATATTTCATTGCCCGTCTCGAAAGACGACTTCATCGAACTCATCAAACTATGTATTAAGGATTGTAAATTTGAATTCACTGGAGAATGTTATGCTCAAAAAATTGATATGGCAATGGGTAATCCACTCTCACCCGTATTAAGCAACCTATATATGGAATTCTTTGAAAAGAAACTGTTAAGTAATATTTTACCACCTTCAGCAGTCAGGTTTAGATATGTCGATGATGTATTATGTCTCTGGCCATGTAATGAGGACCTAAAAGCTTTCCTGCCACAATTTAACAACTTAGCCCCCTCGATGAAATTCACTGTGGAATTAGAGCAAGACTGTAAATTGCCATTCCTAGACTGTCTGATACACAGAATAGGTAACACTTTTAAGTTCAGTATTTATAGAAAACCAACTAATGTGTGTTCATACATTCATTATTATTCTGCCCACCATAATAGAGTCAAACAGTCAGTATTTTCAACAATGTTTTTACGTGCTTTGAGAATTTGCAGTCCGGAATTCATTGATGAAGATTATAAATATATCTATAATATTGGCTCAAACCTTAAATACCCTAGATCTTTCATAGACAAATGCCTAAACATTACTAAGAAAACTTTTTATAGAACTGATCCCAAGCCCACCCATGACCATAAGAATATCTTAATATTACCATTTCACAAAAATTTCTCACACATTCCTTTACAACTAAAACCTGGAATGTCAATGTGGCATTTAAAAACTCATGCACTATTAAACAAATGTTAATCAAGAACTCCCCCAACAATACAATTGGTTGCATTTATAAAGTTCCTTGCAAGGAATGTAGTATGTTTTACTTAGGCCAGAC